>NW_027478166.1:10497500-10810344 GCF_051020975.1 Osmia lignaria lignaria
GATACAGAAACACCGTGGCCCCCTTCTTTGAGATAACGCTGCACTAGTGCGAGCCGCAAATGCCACTTCCAGCTTAGCTGTGCAGAAGAAGAACAACAAGAAGAAGAAATATCTCGAAATATGTCCGTCGGGCCCCTTCCCTTGAAATAAATCTGCAAATATCTCGGAAACGAAGCGAGCTATGGCAAAATGCTGAGAGACCTTTTTTGTAGAGAATTATGTTTCCTACAATTTATGTTCTATGATATTTTTTGATCAGAAGCGTAGTTTTCGAGATATATCGAGATATTTAAAAGTTCCGAAGCCGCACCAAAATAATAGAGATACAGAAACACCGTGGCCCCTTTCTTTGAGATAACTCTGCACTAGTGCGACCTACAAATTCCACTTCCAGCTTAGCTGTGCAGAAGAAGAACAACAAGAAGAAGAAATATCTCGAAATATGTCCGTCATGCCCCTTCCCTTGAGATAAATCTGCAAATATCTCGGAAACGAAGCGAGCTATGGCAAGATGTTAAGAGACCTTTTTTGTAGAGAATTAAGTTTCCTCCTTTTTATGTTTTATGATATTTTTTGATCAGATGCGTAGTTCTCGAGATATATCAAGATATTTAAAAGTTCCGAAGCCGCACCAACAGAATAGAGATACAGAAACACCGTGGCTCCTTTCTTTGAGATAACTCTGCACTATTGCGAGCTGGAAATGCCACTTCCTGTTTAGCTGTGCAGAAGAAGAACAACAAGAAGAAGAAATATCTCGAAATATGTCCGTTAGGCCCCTTCCCTTGAGATAAACCTGCAAATATCTCGGAAACGAAGCGAGCTATGGCAAAATGTTAAGAGACCTTTTTTGTAGAGAATTAAGTTTCCTACTTTTTATGTTCTATGATATTTTTTGATCAGATGCGTAGTTGTCGAGATATATCAAGATATTTAAAAGTTCCGAAGCCGCACCAACATAATAGAGATACAGAAACACCGTGGCCCCTTTCTTTGAGATAACTCTGCACTAGTGCGAGCCGCAAATGCCACTTCCAGCTTAGCTGTGCAGAAGAAGAACAACAAGAAGAAGAAATATCTCGAAATATGTCCGTCGGGCCCCTTCCCTTGAAATAAATCTGCAAATATCTCGGAAACGAAGCGAGCTATGGCAAAATGCTAAGAGACCTTTTTTGTAGAGAATTATGTTTCCTACAATTTATGTTCTATGATATTTTTTGATCAGAAGCGTAGTTTTCGAGATATATCGAGATATTTAAAAGTTCCGAAGCCGCACCAAAATAATAGAGATACAGAAACACCGTGGCCCCTTTCTTTGAGATAACTCTGCACTAGTGCGACCTACAAATTCCACTTCCAGCTTAGCTGTGCAGAAGAAGAACAACAAGAAGAAGAAATATCTCGAAATATGTCCGTCATGCCCCTTCCCTTGAGATAAATCTGCAAATATCTCGGAAACGAAGCGAGCTATGGCAAAATGTTAAGAGACCTTTTTTGTAGAGAATTAAGTTTCCTACTTTTTATGTTCTATGATATTTTTTGATCAGATGCGTAGTTCTCGAGATATATCAAGATATTTAAAAGTTCCGAAGCCGCACCAACAGAATAGAGATACAGAAACACCGTGGCTCCTTTCTTTGAGATAACTCTGCACTATTGCGAGCTGGAAATGCCACTTCCTGTTTAGCTGTGCAGAAGAAGAACAACAAGAAGAAGAAATATCTCGAAATATGTCCGTTAGGCCCCTTCCCTTGAGATAAACCTGCAAATATCTCGGAAACGAAGCGAGCTATGGCAAAATGTTAAGAGACCTTTTTTGTAGAGAATTAAGTTTCCTACTTTTTATGTTCTATGATATTTTTTGATCAGATGCGTAGTTGTCGAGATATATCAAGATATTTAAAAGTTCCGAAGCCGCACCAACAGAATAGAGATACAGAAACACCGTGGCTCCTTTCTTTGAGATAACTCTGCACTATTGCGAGCTGGAAATGCCACTTCCAGTTTAGCTGTGCAGAAGAAGAACAACAAGAAGAAGAAATATCTCGAAATATGTCCGTTAGGCCCCTTCCCTTGAGATAAACCTGCAAATATCTCGGAAACGAAGCGAGCTATGGCAAAATGTTAAGAGACCTTTTTTGTAGAGAATTAAGTTTCCTACTTTTTATGTTCTATGATATTTTTTGATCAGATGCGTAGTTCTCGAGATATATCAAGATATTTAAAAGTTCCGAAGCCGCACCAACATAATAGAGATACAGAAACACCGTGGCCCCCTTCTTTGAGATAACGCTGCACTAGTGCGAGCCGCAAATGCCACTTCCAGCTTAGCTGTGCAGAAGAAGAACAACAAGAAGAAGAAATATCTCGAAATATGTCCGTCGGGCCCCTTCCCTTGAAATAAATCTGCAAATATCTCGGAAACGAAGCGAGCTATGGCAAAATGCTAAGAGACCTTTTTTGTAGAGAATTATGTTTCCTACAATTTATGTTCTATGATATTTTTTGATCAGAAGCGTAGTTTTCGAGATATATCGAGATATTTAAAAGTTCCGAAGCCGCACCAAAATAATAGAGATACAGGAACACCGTGGCCCCTTTCTTTGAGATAACTCTGCACTAGTGCGACCTACAAATTCCACTTCCAGCTTAGCTGTGCAGAAGAAGAACAACAAGAAGAAGAAATATCTCGAAATATGTCCGTCATGCCCCTTCCCTTGAGATAAATCTGCAAATATCTCGGAAACGAAGCGAGCTATGGCAAAATGTTAAGAGACCTTTTTTGTAGAGAATTAAGTTTCCTACTTTTTATGTTCTATGATATTTTTTGATCAGATGCGTAGTTCTCGAGATATATCAAGATATTTAAAAGTTCCGAAGCCGCACCAACAGAATAGAGATACAGAAACACCGTGGCTCCTTTCTTTGAGATAACTCTGCACTATTGCGAGCTGGAAATGCCACTTCCTGTTTAGCTGTGCAGAAGAAGAACAACAAGAAGAAGAAATATCTCGAAATATGTCCGTTAGGCCCCTTCCCTTGAGATAAACCTGCAAATATCTCGGAAACAAAGCGAGCTATGGCAAAATGTTAAGAGACCTTTTTTGTAGAGAATTAAGTTTCCTACTTTCTATGTTCTATGATATTTTTTGATCAGATGCGTAGTTGTCGAGATATATCAAGATATTTAAAAGTTCCGAAGCCGCACCAACATAATAGAGATACAGAAACACCGTGGCCCCTTTCTTTGAGATAACTCTGCACTAGTGCGAGCCGCAAATGCCACTTCCAGCTTAGCTGTGCAGAGGAAGGACAACAAGAAGAAGAAGTATCTCGAAATATGTCCGTCAGGCCCCTTCCCTTGAGATAAATCTGCAAATATCTCGGAAACGAAGCGAGCTATGGCAAAATGTTAAGAGACCTTTTTTGTAGAGAATTAAGTTTCCTACTTTTTATGTTCTATGATATTTTTTGATCAGATGCGTAGTTCTCGAGATATATCAAGATATTTAAAAGTTCCGAAGCCGCACCAACATAATAGAGATACAGAAACACCGTGGCCCCCTTCTTTGAGATAACGCTGCACTAGTGCGAGCCGCAAATGCCACTTCCAGCTTAGCTGTGCAGAAGAAGAACAACAAGAAGAAGAAATATCTCGAAATATGTCCGTCATGCCCCTTCCCTTGAGATAAATCTGCAAATATCTCGGAAACGAAGCGAGCTATGGCAAAATGTTAAGAGACCTTTTTTGTAGAGAATTAGGTTTCCTACTTTTTATGTTGTATGATATTTTTTGATCAGATGCGTAGTTGTCGAGATATATCAAGATATTTAAAAGTTCCGAAGCCGCACCAACATAATAGAGATACAGAAACACCGTGGCCCCTTTCTTTGAGATAACTCTGCACTAGTGCGAGCCGCAAATGCCACTTCCAGCTTAGCTGTGCAGAGGAAGGACAACAAGAAGAAGAAGTATCTCGAAATATGTCCGTCAGGCCCCTTCCCTTGAGATAAATCTGCAAATATCTCGGAAACGAAGCGAGCTATGGCAAAATGTTAAGAGACCTTTTTTGTAGAGAATTAAGTTTCCTACTTTTTATGTTCTATGATATTTTTTGATCAGATGCGTAGTTCTCGAGATATATCAAGATATTTAAAAGTTCCGAAGCCGCACCAACATAATAGAGATACAGAAACACCGTGGCCCCCTTCTTTGAGATAACTGTGCACTAGTGCGAGCCGCAAATGCCACTTACAGCTTAGCTGTGCAGAAGAAGAACAACAAGAAGAAGAAATATCTCGAAATATGTCCGTCATGCCCCTTCCCTTGAGATAAATCTGCAAATATCTCGGAAACGAAGCGAGCTATGGCAAAATGTTAAGAGACCTTTTTTGTAGAGAATTAGGTTTCCTACTTTTTATGTTCTATGATATTCTTTGATCAGATGCGTAGTTCTCGAGATATATCAAGATATTTAAAAGTTCCGAAGCCGCACCAACAGAATAGAGATACAGAAACACCGTGGCTCCTTTCTTTGAGATAACTCTGCACTATTGCGAGCTGGAAATGCCACTTCCAGTTTAGCTGTGCAGAAGAAGAACAACAAGAAGAAGAAATATCTCGAAATATGTCCGTCAGGCCCCTTCCCTTGAGATAAATCTGCAAATATCTCGGAAACGAAGCGAGCTATGGCAAAATGTTAAGAGACCTTATTTGTAGAGAATTATGTTTCCTACAATTTATGTTCTATGATATTTTTTGATCAGAAGCGTAGTTTTCGAGATATATCGAGATATTTAAAAGTTCCGAAGCCGCACCAACATAAGAGAGATACAGAAACACCGTGGCCTCTTTCTTTGAGATAACTGTGCACTAGTGCGAGCCGCAAATGCCACTTCCAGCTTAGCTGTGCAGAAGAAGAACAACAAGAAGAAGAAATATCTCGAAATATGTCCGTCAGGCCCCTTGCCTTGAGATAAATCTGCAAATATCTCGGAAACGAAGCGAGCTATGGCAAAATGTTAAGAGACCTTTTTTGTAGAGAATTATGTTTCCTACAATTTATGTTCTATGATATATTTTTGATCAGAAGCGTAGTTTTCGAGATATATCGAGATATTTAAAAGTTCCGAAGCCGCACCAACATAATAGAGATACAGAAACACCGTGGCCCCTTTCTTTGAGATAACTGTGCACTAGTGCGAGCCGCAAATGCCACTTCCAGCTTAGCTGTGCAGAAGAAGAACAACAAGAAGAAGAAATATCTCGAAATATGTCCGTCAGGCCCCTTCCCTTGAGATAAATCTGCAAATATCTCGGAAACGAAGCGAGCTATGGCAAAATGTTAAGAGACCTTTTTTGTAGAGAATTAGGTTTCCTACTTTTTATGTTGTATGATATTTTTTGATCAGAAGCGTAGTTTTCGAGATATATCGAGATATTTAAAAGTTCCGAAGCCGCACCAACATAAGAGAGATACAGAAACACCGTGGCCCCTTTCTTTGAGATAACTGTGCACTAGTGCGAGCCGCAAATGCCACTTCCAGCTTAGCTGTGCAGAAGAAGAACAACAAGAAGAAGAAATATCTCGAAATATGTCCGTCAGGCCCCTTGCCTTGAGATAAATCTGCAAATATCTCGGAAACGAAGCGAGCTATGGCAAAATGTTAAGAGACCGTTTTTGTAGAGAATTAAGTTTCCTACTTTTTATGTTCTATGATATTTTTTGATCAGATGCGTAGTTCTCGAGATATATCAAGATATTTAAAAGTTCCGAAGCCGCACCAACATAATAGAGATACAGAAACACCGTGGCCCCCTTCTTTGAGATAACGCTGCACTAGTGCGAGCCGCAAATGCCACTTCCAGCTTAGCTGTGCAGAAGAAGAACAACAAGAAGAAGAAATATCTCGAAATATGTCCGTCAGGCCCCTTCCCTTGAAATAAATCTGCAAATATCTCGGAAACGAAGCGAGCTATGGCAAAATGCTAAGAGACCTTTTTTGTAGAGAATTATGTTTCCTACAATTTATGTTCTATGATATTTTTTGATCAGAAGCGTAGTTTTCGAGATATATCGAGATATTTAAAAGTTCCGAAGCCGCACCAACATAATAGAGATACAGAAACACCGTGGCCCCTTTCTTTGAGATAACTCTGCACTAGTGCGAGCCGCAAATGCCACTACCAGCTTAGCTGTGCAGAAGAAGAACAACAAGAAGAAGAAATATCTCGAAATATGTCCGTCAGGCCCCTTGCCTTGAGATAAATCTGCAAATATCTCGGAAACGAAGCGAGCTATGGCAAAATGTTAAGAGACCTTTTTTGTAGAGAATTATGTTTCCTACAATTTATGTTCTATGATATTTTTTGATCAGAAGCGTAGTTTTCGAGATATATCGAGATATTTAAAAGTTCCGAAGCCGCACCAACATAATAGAGATACAGAAACACCGTGGCCCCTTTCTTTGAGATAACTGTGCACTAGTGCGAGCCGCAAATGCCACTTCCAGCTTAGCTGTGCAGAAGAAGAACAACAAGAAGAAGAAATATCTCGAAATATGTCCGTCAGGCCCCTTCCCTTGAGATAAATCTGCAAATATCTCGGAAACGAAGCGAGCTATGGCAAAATGTTAAGAGACCGTTTTTGTAGAGAATTAAGTTTCCTACTTTTTATGTTCTATGATATTTTTTGATCAGATGCGTAGTTCTCGAGATATATCAAGATATTTAAAAGTTCCGAAGCCGCACCAACATAATAGAGATACAGAAACACCGTGGCCCCTTTCTTTGAGATAACTCTGCACTATTGCGAGCTGCAAATGCCACTTCCAGCTTAGCTGTGCAGAAGAAGAACAACAAGAATAAGAAATATCTCGAAATATGTCCGTCAGGCCCCTTCCCTTGAGATATATCTGCAAATATCTCGGAAACGAAGAGAGCTATGGCAAAATGTTAAGAGACCTTTTCTGTAGAGAATTAAGTTTCCTACTTTTTATGTTCTATGATATTTTTTGATCAGATGCGCAGTTCTCGAGATATATCAAGATATTTAAAAGTTCCGAAGCCGCACCAACATAATAGAGATACAGAAACACCGTGGCCCCTTTCTTTGAGATAACTCTGCACTATTGCGAGCTGCAAATGCCACTTCCAGCTTAGCTGTGCAGAAGAAGGACAACAAGAAGAAGAAATATCTCGAAATATGTCCGTCAGGCCCCTTTCCTTGAGATATATCTGCAAATATCTCGGAAACGAAGCGAGCTATGGCAAAATGTTAAGAGACCTTTTTTGTAGAGAATTAAGTTTCCTACTTTTTATGTTCTATGATATTTTTTGATCAGATGCGTAGTTCTCGAGATATATCAAGATATTTAAAAGTTCCGAAGCCGCACCAACATAATAGAGATACAGAAACACCGTGGCCCCTTTCATTGAGATAACTCTGCACTAGTGCGAGCCGCAAATGCCACTTCCAGCTTAGCTGTGCAGAAGAAGAACAACAAGAAGAAGAAATATCTCGAAATATGTCCGTTAGGCCCCTTCCCTTGAGATAAACCTGCAAATATCTCGGAAACGAAGCGAGCTATGGCAAAATGTTAAGAGACCTTTTTTGTAGAGAATTAAGGTTCCTACTTTTTATGTTCTATGATATTTTTTGATCAGATGCGTAGTTCTCGAGATATATCAAGATATTTAAAAGTTCCGAAGCCGCACCAACATAATAGAGATACAGAAACACCGTGGCCCCTTTCTTTGAGATAACTCTGCACTATTGCGAGCTGCAAATGCCACTTCCAGCTTAGCTGTGCAGAAGAAGAACAACAAGAAGAAGAAATATCTCGAAATATGTCCGTCAGGCCCCTTCCCTTGAGATAAATCTGCAAATATCTCGGAAACGAAGAGAGCTATGGCAAAATGTTAAGAGACCTTTTTTGTAGAGAATTAAGTTTCCTACTTTTTATGTTCTATGATATTTTTTGATCAGATGCGCAGTTCTCGAGATATATCAAGATATTTAAAAGTTCCGAAGCCGCACCAACATAATAGAGATACAGAAACACCGTGGCCCCTTTCTTTGAGATAACTTTGCACTATTGCGAGCTGTAAATGCCACTTCCAGCTTAGCTGTGCAGAAGAAGAACAACAAGAAGAAGAAATATCTCGAAATATGTCCGTCAGGCCCCTTTCCTTGAGATATATCTGCAAATATCTCGGAAACGAAGCGAGCTATGGCAAAATGTTAAGAGACCTTTTTTGTAGAGAATTAAGTTTCCTACTTTTTATGTTCTATGATATTTTTTGATCAGATGCGTAGTTCTCGAGATATATCAAGATATTTAAAAGTTCCGAAGCCGCACCAACATAATAGAGATACAGAAACACCGTGGCCCCTTTCTTTGAGATAACTCTGCACTAGTGCGAGCCGCAAATGCCACTTCCAGCTTAGCTGTGCAGAAGAAGAACAACAAGAAGAAGAAATACCTCGAAATATGTCCGTTAGGCCCCTTCTCTTGAGATAAACATGCAAATATCTCGGAAACGAAGCGAGCTATGGCAAAATGTTAAGAGACCTTTTTTGTAGAGAATTAAGGTTCCTACTTTTTATGTTCTATGATATTTTTTGATCAGATGCGTAGTTCTCGAGATATATCAAGATATTTAAAAGTTCCGAAGCCGCACCAACATAATAGAGATACAGAAACACCGTGGCCCCTTTCTTTGAGATAACTGTGCACTATTGCGAGCTGCAAATGCCACTTGCAGCTTAGCTGTGCAGAAGAAGAACAACAAGAAGAAGAAGTATCTCGAAATATGTCCGTCAGGCCCCTTCCCTTGAGATAAATCTGCAAATATCTCGGAAACGAAGAGAGCTATGGCAAAATGATAAGAGACCTTTTTTGTAGAGAATTAAGTTTCCTACTTTTTATATTCTATGATATTTTTTGATCAGATGCGCAGTTCTCGAGATATATCAAGATATTTAAAAGTTCCGAAGCCGCACCAACATAATAGAGATACAGAAACACCGTGGCCCCTTTCTTTGAGATAACTTTGCACTATTGCGAGCTGTAAATGCCACTTCCAGCTTAGCTGTGCAGAAGAAGGACAACAAGAAGAAGAAATATCTCGAAATATGTCCGTCAGGCCCCTTTCCTTGAGATATATCTGCAAATATCTCGGAAACGAAGCGAGCTATGGCAAAATGTTAAGAGACCTTTTTTGTAGAGAATTAAGTTTCCTACTTTTTATGTTCTATGATATTTTTTGATCAGATGCGTAGTTCTCGAGATATATCAAGATATTTAAAAGTTCCGAAGCCGCACCAACATAATAGAGATACAGAAACACCGTGGCCCCTTTCTTTGAGATAACTCTGCACTAGTGCGAGCCGCAAATGCCACTTCCAGCTTAGCTGTGCAGAAGAAGAACAACAAGAAGAAGAAATATCTCGAAATATGTCCGTTAGGCCCCTTCCCTTGAGATAAACCTGCAAATATCTCGGAAACGAAGCGAGCTATGGCAAAATGTTAAGAGACCTTTTTTGTAGAGAATTAAGGTTCCTACTTTTTATGTTCTATGATATTTTTTGATCAGATGCGTAGTTCTCGAGATATATCAAGATATTTAAAAGTTCCGAAGCCGCACCAACATAATAGAGATACAGAAACACCGTGGCCCCTTTCTTTGAGATAACTCTGCACTATGGCGAGCTGCAAATGCCACTTCCAGCTTAGCTGTGCAGAAGAAGAACAACAAGAAGAAGAAATATCTCGAAATATGTCCGTCAGGCCCCTTCCCTTGAGATAAATCTGCAAATATCTCGGAAACGAAGAGAGCTATGGCAAAATGTTAAGAGACCTTTTTTGTAGAGAATTAAGTTTCCTACTTTTTATGTTCTATGATATTTTTTGATCAGATGCGCAGTTCTCGAGATATATCAAGATATTTAAAAGTTCCGAAGCCGCACCAACATAATAGAGATACAGAAACACCGTGGCCCCTTTCTTTGAGATAACTTTGCACTATTGCGAGCTGTAAATGCCACTTCCAGCTTAGCTGTGCAGAAGAAGAACAACAAGAAGAAGAAATATCTCGAAATATGTCCGTCAGGCCCCTTTCCTTGAGATATATCTGCAAATATCTCGGAAACGAAGCGAGCTATGGAAAATGTTAAGAGACCTTTTTTGTAGAGAATTAAGTTTCCTACTTTTTATGTTCTATGATATTTTTTGATCAGATGCGTAGTTCTCGAGATATATCAAGATATTTAAAAGTTCCGAAGCCGCACCAACATAATAGAGATACAGAAACACCGTGGCCCCTTTCTTTGAGATAACTCTGCACTAGTGCGAGCCGCAAATGCCACTTCCAGCTTAGCTGTGCAGAAGAAGAACAACAAGAAGAAGAAATATCTCGAAATATGTCCGTTAGGCCCCTTCTCTTGAGATAAACCTGCAAATATCTCGGAAACGAAGCGAGCTATGGCAAAATGTTAAGAGACCTTTTTTGTAGAGAATTAAGGTTCCTACTTTTTATGTTCTATGATATTTTTTGATCAGATGCGTAGTTCTCGAGATATATCAAGATATTTAAAAGTTCCGAAGCCGCACCAACATAATAGAGATACAGAAACACCGTGGCCCCTTTCTTTGAGATAACTCTGCACTATTGCGAGCTGCAAATGCCACTTCCAGCTTAGCTGTGCAGAAGAAGAACAACAAGAAGAAGAAATATCTCGAAATATGTCCGTCAGGCCCCTTCCCTTGAGATAAATCTGCAAATATCTCGGAAACGAAGAGAGCTATGGCAAAATGTTAAGAGACCTTTTTTGTAGAGAATTAAGTTTCCTACTTTTTATACTCTATGATATTTTTTGATCAGATGCGCAGTTCTCGAGATATATCAAGATATTTAAAAGTTCCGAAGCCGCACCAACATAATAGAGATACAGAAACACCGTGGCCCCTTTCTTTGAGATAACTTTGCACTATTGCGAGCTGTAAATGCCACTTCCAGCTTAGCTGTGCAGAAGAAGAACAACAAGAAGAAGAAATATCTCGAAATATGTCCGTCAGGCCCCTTCCCTTGAGATATATCTGCAAATATCTCGGAAACGAAGCGAGCTATGGCAAAATGTTAAGAGACCTTTTTTGTAGAGAATTATGTTTCCTACAATTTATGTTCTATGATATTTTTTGATCAGAAGCGTAGTTTTCGAGATATATCGAGATATTTAAAAGTTCCGAAGCCGCACCAACATAATAGAGATACGGAAACACCGTGGCCCCTTTCTTTGAGATAACTCTGCACTAGTGCGA
The DNA here is from genome assembly GCF_051020975.1 of Osmia lignaria lignaria. Classification (NCBI taxonomy): domain Eukaryota; kingdom Metazoa; phylum Arthropoda; class Insecta; order Hymenoptera; family Megachilidae; genus Osmia; species Osmia lignaria. Next base: position 10,508,823 of record NW_027478166.1, read on the forward strand.
GCCGCAAATGCCACTTCCAGCTTAGCTGTGCAGAAGAAGAACAACAAGAAGAAGAAATATCTCGAAATATGTCCGTCAGGCCCCTTCCCTTGAGATACATCTGCAAATATCTCGGAAACGAAGCGAGCTATGGCAAAATGTTAAGAGACCTTTTTTGTAGAGAATTACGTTTCCTACAATTTATGTTCTATGATATTTTTTGATCAGAAGCGTAGTTTTCGAGATATATCGAGATATTTAAAAATTCCGAATCCGCACCAACATAATAGAGATACAGAAACACAGTGGCCCCTTTCTTTGAGATAACTCTGCACTATTGCGAGCTGCAACTGCCACTTCCAGCTTAGCTGTGCAGAAGAAGAACAACAAGAAGAAGAAATATCTCGAAATATGTCCGTCAGGCCCTTTCCCTTCAGATAAATCTGCAAATATCTCGGAAACGAAGCGAGCTATGGCAAAATGCTAAGAGACCTTTTTTGTAGAGAATTATGTTTCCTACAATTTATGTTCTATGATATTTTTTGATCAGAAGCGTAGTTCTCGAGATATATCGAGATATTTAAAAGTTCCGAAGCCGCACCAACATAATAGAGATACAGAAACACCGTGGCCCCTTTCTTTGAGATAACTCTGCACTAGTGCGAGCCGCAAATGCCACTTCCAGCTTAGCTGTGCAGAAGAAGAACAACAAGAAGAAGAAATATCTCGAAATATGTCCGTCAGGCCCCTTCCCTTGAGATAAATCTGCAAATATCTCGGAAACGAAGCGAGCTATGGCAAAATGTTAAGAGACCTTTTTTGTAGAGAATTAAGTTTCCTACTTTTTATGTTCTATGATATTTTTTGATCAGATGCGCAGTTCTCGAGATATATCAAGATATTTAAAAGTTCCGAAGCCGCACCAACATAATAGAGATACAGAAACACCGTGGCCCCTTTCTTTGAGATAACTCTGCACTAGTGCGAGCCGCAAATGCCACTTCCAGCTTAGCTGTGCAGAAGAAGAACAACAAGAAGAAGAAATATCTCGAAATATGTCCGTCAGGCCCCTTCCCTTGAGATAAATCTGCAAATATCTCGGAAACGAAGAGAGCTATGGCAAAATGTTAAGAGAGCTTTTTTGTAGAGAATTAAGTTTCCTACTTTTTATGTTCTATGATATTTTTTGATCAGATGCGCAGTTCTCGAGATATATCAAGATATTTAAAAGTTCCGAAGCCGCACCAACATAATAGAGATACAGAAACACCGTGGCCCCTTTCTTTGAGATAACTTTGCACTATTGCGAGCTGTAAATGCCACTTCCAGCTTAGCTGTGCAGAAGAAGAACAACAAGAAGAAGAAATATCTCGAAATATGTCCGTCAGGCCCCTTTCCTTGAGATATATCTGCAAACATCTCGGAAACGAAGCGAGCTATGGCAAAATGTTAAGAGACCTTTTTTGTAGAGAATTAAGTTTCCTACTTTTTATGCTCTATGATATTTTTTGATCAGATGCGTAGTTGTCGAGATATATCAAGATATTTAAAAGTTCCGAAGCCGCACCAACATAATAGAGATACAGAAACACCGTGGCCCCTTTCTTTGAGATAACTCTGCACCAGTCCGAGCCGCAAATGCCACTTCCAGCTTAGCTGTGCAGAAGAAGAACAACAAGAAGAAGAAATACCTCCAAATATGTCCGTTAGGCCCCTTCCCTTGAGATAAACCTGCAAATATCTCGGAAACGAAGCGAGCTATGGCAAAATGTTAAGAGACCTTTTTTGTAGAGAATTAAGGTTCCTACTTTTTATGTTCTATGATATTTTTTGATCAGATGCGTAGTTCTCGAGATATATCAAGATATTTAAAAGTTCCGAAGCCGCACCAACATAATAGAGATACAGAAACACCGTGGCCCCTTTCTTTGAGATAACTCTGCACTATTGCGAGCTGCAAATGCCACTTCCAGCTTAGCTGTGCAGAAGAAGAACAACAAGAAGAAGAAATATCTCGAAATATGTCCGTCAGGCCCCTTCCCTTGAGATAAATCTGCAAATATCTCGGAAACGAAGAGAGCTATGGCAAAATGTTAAGAGACCTTTTTTGTAGAGAATTAAGTTTCCTACTTTTTATGTTCTATGATATTTTTTGATCAGATGCGCAGTTCTCGAGATATATCAAGATATTTAAAAGTTCCGAAGCCGCACCAACATAATAGAGATACAGAAACACCGTGGCCCCTTTCTTTGAGATAACTCTGCACTATTGCGAGCTGGAAATGCCACTTCCAGTTTAGCTGTCCAGAAGAAGAACAACAAGAAGAAGAAATATCTCGAAATATGTCCGTTAGGCCCCTTCCCTTCAGATAAATCTGCAAATATCTCGGAAACGAAGCGAGCTATGGCAAAATGTTAAGAGACCTTTTTTGTAGAGAATTAAGTTTCCTACTTTTTATGTTCTATGATATTTTTTGATCAGATGCGCAGTTCTCGAGATATATCAAGATATTTAAAAGTTCCGAAGCCGCACCAACATAATAGAGATACAGAAACACAGTGGCCCCTTTCTTTGAGATAACTCTGCACTATTGCGAGCTGCAAATGCCACTTCCAGCTTAGCTGTGCAGAAGAAGAACAACAAGAAGAAGAAATATCTCGGAATATGTCCGTCAGGCCCTTTCCCTTCAGATATATCTGCAAATATCTCGGAAACGAAGCGAGCTATGGCAAAATGCTAAGAGACCTTTTTTGTAGAGAATTATGTTTCCTACAATTTATGTTCTATGATATTTTTTGATCAGAAGCGTAGTTTTCGAGATATATCGAGATATTTAAAAGTTCCGAAGCCGCACCAACATAATAGAGATACAGAAACACCGTGGCCCCTTTCGTTGAGATAACTCTGCACTAGTGCGAGCCGCAAATGCCACTTCCAGCTTAGCTGTGCAGAAGAAGAACAACAAGAAGAAGAAATATCTCGAAATATGTCCGTCAGGCCCCTTCCCTTGAGATAAATCTGCAAATATCTCGGAAACGAAGCGAGCTATGGCAAAATGTTAAGAGACCTTTTTTGTAGAGAATTAAGTTTCCTACTTTTTATGTTCTATGATATTTTTTGATCAGAAGCGTAGTTTTCGAGATATATCGAGATATTTAAAAGTTCCGAAGCCGCACCAACATAATAGAGATACAGAAACACCGTGGCCCCTTTCTTTGAGATAACTCTGCACTAGTGCGAGCCGCAAATGCCACTTCCAGCTTAGCTGTGCAGAAGAAGAACAACAAGAAGAAGAAATATCTCGAAATATGTCCGTCAGGCCCCTTCCCTTGAGATAAATCTGCAAATATCTCGGAAACGAAGCGAGCTATGGCAAAATGTGAAGAGACCTTTTTTGTAGAGAATTAAGTTTCCTACTTTTTATGTTCTATGATATTTTTTGATCAGATGCGTAGTTCTCGAGATATATCAAGATATTTAAAAGTTCCGAAGCCGCACCAACATAATAGAGATACAGAAACACCGTGACCCCTTTCTTTGAGATAACTTTGCACTATTGCGAGCTGTAAATGCCACTTCCAGCTTAGCTGTGCAGAAGAAGAACAACAAGAAGAAGAAATATCTCGAAATATGTCCGTCAGGCCCCTTCCCTTGAGATAAATCTGCAAATATCTCGGAAACGAAGCGAGCTATGGCAAAATGTTAAGAGACCTTTTTTGTAGAGAATTAAGTTTCCTACTTTTTATGTTCTATGATATTTTTTGATCAGATGCGCAGTTCTCGAGATATATCAAGATATTTAAAAGTTCCGAAGCCGCACCAACATAATAGAGATACAGAAACACCGTGGCCCCTTTCTTTGAGATAACTCTGCACTAGTGCGAGCCGCAAATGCCACTTCCAGCTTAGCTGTGCAGAAGAAGAACAACAAGAAGAAGAAATATCTCGAAATATGTCCGTCAGGCCCCTTCCCTTGAGATATATCTGCAAATATCTCGGAAACGAAGCGAGCTATGGCAAAATGTTAAGAGACCTTTTTTGTAGAGAATTATGTTTCCTACCATTTATGTTCTATGATATTTTTTGATCAGAAGCGTAGTTTTCGAGATATATCGAGATATTTAAAAGTTCCGAAGCCGCACCAACATAATAGAGATACAGAAACACCGTGGCCCCTTTCTTTGAGATAACTCTGCACTAGTGCGAGCCGCAAATGCCACTTCCAGCTTAGCTGTGCAGAAGAAGAACAACAAGAAGAAGAAATATCTCGAAATATGTCCGTCAGGCCCCTTCCCTTGAGATATATCTGCAAATATCTCGGAAACGAAGCGAGCTATGGCAAAATGTTAAGAGACCTTTTTTGTAGAGAATTATGTTTCCTACCATTTATGTTCTATGATATTTTTTGATCAGAAGCGTAGTTTTCGAGATATATCGAGATATTTAAAAGTTCCGAAGCCGCACCAACATAATAGAGATACAGAAACACCGTGGCCCCTTTCTTTGAGATAACTCTGCACTAGTGCGAGCCGCAAATGCCACTTCCAGCTTAGCTGTGCAGAAGAAGAACAACAAGAAGAAGAAATATCTCGAAATATGTCCGTCAGGCCCCTTCCCTTGAGATAAATCTGCAAATATCTCGGAAAGGAAGCGAGCTATGGCAAAATGTTAAGAGACCTTTTTTGTAGAGAATTAAGTTTCCTACTTTTTATGTTCTATGATATTTTTTGATCAGATGCGTAGTTCTCGAGATATATCAAGATATTTAAAAGTTCCGAAGCCGCACCAACATAATAGAGATACAGAAACACCGTGGCCCCTTTCTTTGAGATGACGCTGCACTAGTGCGAGCCGCAAATGCCACTTCCAGCTTAGCTGTGCAGAAGAAGAACAACAAGAAGAAGAAATATCTCGAAATATGTCCGTCAGGCCCCTTCCCTTGAGATATATCTGCAAATATCTCGGAAACGAAGCGAGCTATGGCAAAATGTTAAGAGACCTTTTTTGTAGAGAATTAAGTTTCCTACTTTTTATGTTCTATGATATTTTTTGATCAGATGCGTAGTTCTCGAGATATATCAAGATATTTAAAAGTTCCGAAGCCGCACCAACAGAATAGAGATACAGAAACACCGTGGCTCCTTTCATTGAGATAACTCTGCACTATTGCGAGCTGGAAATGCCACTTCCAGCTTACCTGTGCAGAAGAAGAACAACAAGAAGAAGAAATATCTCGAAATATGTCCGTTAGGCCCCTTCCCTTCAGATAAATCTGCAAATATCTCGGAAACGAAGCGAGCTATGGCAAAATGTTAAGAGACCTTTTTTGTAGAGAATTAAGTTTCCTACTTTTTATGTTCTATGATATTTTTTGATCAGATGCGCAGTTCTCGAGATATATCAAGATATTTAAAAGTTCCGAAGCCGCACCAACATAATAGAGATACAGAAACACCGTGGCCCCTTTCGTTGAGATAACTCTGCACTAGTGCGAGCCGCAAATGCCACTTCCAGCTTAGCTGTGCAGAAGAAGAACAACAAGAAGAAGAAATATCTCGAAATATGTCCGTCAGGCCCCTTCCCTTGAGATAAATCTGCAAATATCTCGGAAACGAAGCGAGCTATGGCAAAATGTTAAGAGACCTTTTGTGTAGAGAATTAAGTTTCCTACATTTTATGTTCTATGATATTTTTTGATCAGAAGCGTAGTTTTCGAGATATATCGAGATATTTAAAAGTTCCGAAGCCGCACCAACATAATAGAGATACAGAAACACCGTGGCCCCTTTCTTTGAGATAACTCTGCACTAGTGCGAGCCGCAAATGCCACTTCCAGCTTAGCTGTGCAGAAGAAGAACAACAAGAAGAAGAAATATCTCGAAATATGTCCGTCAGGCCCCTTCCCTTGAGATAAATCTGCAAATATCTCGGAAACGAAGCGAGCTATGGCAAAATGTGAAGAGACCTTTTTTGTAGAGAATTAAGTTTCCTACTTTTTATGTTCTATGATATTTTTTGATCAGATGCGTAGTTCTCGAGATATATCAAGATATTTAAAAGTTCCGAAGCCGCACCAACATAATAGAGATACAGAAACACCGTGACCCCTTTCTTTGAGATAACTTTGCACTATTGCGAGCTGTAAATGCCACTTCCAGCTTAGCTGTGCAGAAGAAGAACAACAAGAAGAAGAAATATCTCGAAATATGTCCGTCAGGCCCCTTCCCTTGAGATAAATCTGCAAATATCTCGGAAACGAAGCGAGCTATGGCAAAATGTTAAGAGACCTTTTTTGTAGAGAATTAAGTTTCCTACTTTTTATGTTCTATGATATTTTTTGATCAGATGCGCAGTTCTCGAGATATATCAAGATATTTAAAAGTTCCGAAGCCGCACCAACATAATAGAGATACAGAAACACCGTGGCCCCTTTCTTTGAGATAACTCTGCACTAGTGCGAGCCGCAAATGCCACTTCCAGCTTAGCTGTGCAGAAGAAGAACAACAAGAAGAAGAAATATCTCGAAATATGTCCGTCAGGCCCCTTCCCTTGAGATAAATCTGCAAATATCTCGGAAAGGAAGCGAGCTATGGCAAAATGTTAAGAGACCTTTTTTGTAGAGAATTAAGTTTCCTACTTTTTATGTTCTATGATATTTTTTGATCAGATGCGTAGTTCTCGAGATATATCAAGATATTTAAAAGTTCCGAAGCCGCACCAACATAATAGAGATACAGAAACACCGTGGCCCCTTTCTTTGAGATGACGCTGCACTAGTGCGAGCCGCAAATGCCACTTCCAGCTTAGCTGTGCAGAAGAAGAACAACAAGAAGAAGAAATATCTCGAAATATGTCCGTCAGGCCCCTTCCCTTGAGATAAATCTGCAAATATCTCGGAAACGAAGCGAGCTATGGCAAAATGTTAAGAGACCTTTTTTGTAGAGAATTAAGTTTCCTACTTTTTATGTTCTATGATATTTTTTGATCAGATGCGTAGTTCTCGAGATATATCAAGATATTTAAAAGTTCCGAAGCCGCACCAACAGAATAGAGATACAGAAACACCGTGGCTCCTTTCATTGAGATAACTCTGCACTATTGCGAGCTGGAAATGCCACTTCCAGCTTACCTGTGCAGAAGAAGAACAACAAGAAGAAGAAATATCTCGAAATATGTCCGTTAGGCCCCTTCCCTTCAGATAAATCTGCAAATATCTCGGAAACGAAGCGAGCTATGGCAAAATGTTAAGAGACCTTTTTTGTAGAGAATTAAGTTTCCTACTTTTTATGTTCTATGATATTTTTTGATCAGATGCGCAGTTCTCGAGATATATCAAGATATTTAAAAGTTCCGAAGCCGCACCAACATAATAGAGATACAGAAACACAGTGGCCCCTTTCTTTGAGATAACTCTGCACTATTGCGAGCTGCAAATGCCACTTCCAGCTTAGCTGTGCAGAAGAAGAACAACAAGAAGAAGAAATATCTCGAAATATGTCCGTCAGGCCCTTTCCCTTCAGATAAATCTGCAAATATCTCGGAAACGAAGCGAGCTATGGCAAAATGCTAAGAGACCTTTTTTGTAGAGAATTATGTTTCCTACAATTTATGTTCTATGATATTTTTTGATCAGAAGCGTAGTTTTCGAGATATATCGAGATATTTAAAAGTTCCGAAGCCGCACCAACATAATAGAGATACAGAAACACCGTGGCCCCTTTCGTTGAGATAACTCTGCACTAGTGCGAGCCGCAAATGCCACTTCCAGCTTAGCTGTGCAGAAGAAGAACAACAAGAAGAAGAAATATCTCGAAATATGTCCGTCAGGCCCCTTCCCTTGAGATAAATCTGCAAATATCTCGGAAACGAAGCGAGCTATGGCAAAATGTTAAGAGACCTTTTTTGTAGAGAATTAAGTTTCCTACATTTTATGTTCTATGATATTTTTTGATCAGAAGCGTAGTTTTCGAGATATATCGAGATATTTAAAAGTTCCGAAGCCGCACCAACATAATAGAGATACAGAAACACCGTGGCCCCTTTCTTTGAGATAACTCTGCACTAGTGCGAGCCGCAAATGCCACTTCCAGCTTAGCTGTGCAGAAGAAGAACAACAAGAAGAAGAAATATCTCGAAATATGTCCGTCAGGCCCCTTCCCTTGAGATAAATCTGCAAATATCTCGGAAACGAAGCGAGCTATGGCAAAATGTGAAGAGACCTTTTTTGTAGAGAATTAAGTTTCCTACTTTTTATGTTCTATGATATTTTTTGATCAGATGCGTAGTTCTCGAGATATATCAAGATATTTAAAAGTTCCGAAGCCGCACCAACATAATAGAGATACAGAAACACCGTGACCCCTTTCTTTGAGATAACTTTGCACTATTGCGAGCTGTAAATGCCACTTCCAGCTTAGCTGTGCAGAAGAAGAACAACAAGAAGAAGAAATATCTCGAAATATGTCCGTCAGGCCCCTTCCCTTGAGATAAATCTGCAAATATCTCGGAAACGAAGCGAGCTATGGCAAAATGTTAAGAGACCTTTTTTGTAGAGAATTAAGTTTCCTACTTTTTATGTTCTATGATATTTTTTGATCAGATGCGCAGTTCTCGAGATATATCAAGATATTTAAAAGTTCCGAAGCCGCACCAACATAATAGAGATACAGAAACACCGTGGCCCCTTTCTTTGAGATAACTCTGCACTAGTGCGAGCCGCAAATGCCACTTCCAGCTTAGCTGTGCAGAAGAAGAACAACAAGAAGAAGAAATATCTCGAAATATGTCCGTCAGGCCCCTTCCCTTGAGATAAATCTGCAAATATCTCGGAAAGGAAGCGAGCTATGGCAAAATGTTAAGAGACCTTTTTTGTAGAGAATTAAGTTTCCTACTTTTTATGTTCTATGATATTTTTTGATCAGATGCGTAGTTCTCGAGATATATCAAGATATTTAAAAGTTCCGAAGCCGCACCAACATAATAGAGATACAGAAACACCGTGGCCCCTTTCTTTGAGATGACGCTGCACTAGTGCGAGCCGCAAATGCCACTTCCAGCTTAGCTGTGCAGAAGAAGAACAACAAGAAGAAGAAATATCTCGAAATATGTCCGTCAGGCCCCTTCCCTTGAGATAAATCTGCAAATATCTCGGAAACGAAGCGAGCTATGGCAAAATGTTAAGAGACCTTTTTTGTAGAGAATTAAGTTTCCTACTTTTTATGTTCTATGATATTTTTTGATCAGATGCGTAGTTCTCGAGATATATCAAGATATTTAAAAGTTCCGAAGCCGCACCAACAGAATAGAGATACAGAAACACCGTGGCTCCTTTCATTGAGATAACTCTGCACTATTGCGAGCTGGAAATGCCACTTCCAGCTTACCTGTGCAGAAGAAGAACAACAAGAAGAAGAAATATCTCGAAATATGTCCGTTAGGCCCCTTCCCTTCAGATAAATCTGCAAATATCTCGGAAACGAAGCGAGCTATGGCAAAATGTTAAGAGACCTTTTTTGAAGAGAATTAAGTTTCCTACTTTTTATGTTCTATGATATTTTTTGATCAGATGCGCAGTTCTCGAGATATATCAAGATATTTAAAAGTTCCGAAGCCGCACCAACATAATAGAGATACAGAAACACAGTGGCCCCTTTCTTTGAGATAACTCTGCACTATTGCGAGCTGCAAATGCCACTTCCAGCTTAGCTGTGCAGAAGAAGAACAACAAGAAGAAGAAATATCTCGAAATATGTCCGTCAGGCCCTTTCCCTTCAGATAAATCTGCAAATATCTCGGAAACGAAGCGAGCTATGGCAAAATGCTAAGAGACCTTTTTTGTAGAGAATTATGTTTCCTACAATTTATGTTCTATGATATTTTTTGATCAGAAGCGTAGTTTTCGAGATATATCGAGATATTTAAAAGTTCCGAAGCCGCACCAACATAATAGAGATACAGAAACACCGTGGCCCCTTTCTTTGAGATGACGCTGCACTAGTGCGAGCCGCAAATGCCACTTCCAGCTTAGCTGTGCAGAAGAAGAACAACAAGAAGAAGAAATATCTCGAAATATGTCCGTCAGGCCCCTTCCCTTGAGATAAATCTGCAAATATCTCGGAAACGAAGCGAGCTATGGCAAAATGTTAAGAGACCTTTTTTGTAGAGAATTAAGTTTCCTACTTTTTATGTTCTATGATATTTTTTGATCAGATGCGTAGTTCTCGAGATATATCAAGATATTTAAAAGTTCCGAAGCCGCACCAACATAATAGAGATACAGAAACACCGTGGCCCCTTTCTTTGAGATGACGCTGCACTAGTGCGAGCCGCAAATGCCACTTCCAGCTTAGCTGTGCAGAAGAAGAACAACAAGAAGAAGAAATATCTCGAAATATGTCCGTCAGGCCCCTTCCCTTGAGATAAATCTGCAAATATCTCGGAAACGAAGCGAGCTATGGCAAAATGTTAAGAGACCTTTTTTGTAGAGAATTAAGTTTCCTACTTTTTATGTTCTATGATATTTTTTGATCAGATGCGTAGTTCTCGAGATATATCAAGATATTTAAAAGTTCCGAAGCCGCACCAACAGAATAGAGATACAGAAACACCGTGGCTCCTTTCATTGAGATAACTCTGCACTATTGCGAGCTGGAAATGCCACTTCCAGCTTACCTGTGCAGAAGAAGAACAACAAGAAGAAGAAATATCTCGAAATATGTCCGTTAGGCCCCTTCCCTTCAGATAAATCTGCAAATATCTCGGAAACGAAGCGAGCTATGGCAAAATGTTAAGAGACCTTTTTTGAAGAGAATTAAGTTTCCTACTTTTTATGTTCTATGATATTTTTTGATCAGATGCGCAGTTCTCGAGATATATCAAGATATTTAAAAGTTCCGAAGCCGCACCAACATAATAGAGATACAGAAACACAGTGGCCCCTTTCTTTGAGATAACTCTGCACTATTGCGAGCTGCAAATGCCACTTCCAGCTTAGCTGTGCAGAAGAAGAACAACAAGAAGAAGAAATATCTCGAAATATGTCCGTCAGGCCCTTTCCCTTCAGATAAATCTGCAAATATCTCGGAAACGAAGCGAGCTATGGCAAAATGCTAAGAGACCTTTTTTGTAGAGAATTATGTTTCCTACAATTTATGTTCTATGATATTTTTTGATCAGAAGCGTAGTTTTCGAGATATATCGAGATATTTAAAAGTTCCGAAGCCGCACCAACATAATAGAGATACAGAAACACCGTGGCCCCTTTCTTTGAGATGACGCTGCACTAGTGCGAGCCGCAAATGCCACTTCCAGCTTAGCTGTGCAGAAGAAGAACAACAAGAAGAAGAAATATCTCGAAATATGTCCGTCAGGCCCCTTCCCTTGAGATAAATCTGCAAATATCTCGGAAACGAAGCGAGCTATGGCAAAATGTTAAGAGACCTTTTTTGTAGAGAATTAAGTTTCCTACTTTTTATGTTCTATGATATTTTTTGATCAGATGCGTAGTTCTCGAGATATATCAAGATATTTAAAAGTTCCGAAGCCGCACCAACATAATAGAGATACAGAAACACCGTGGCCCCTTTCTTTGAGATGACGCTGCACTAGTGCGAGCCGCAAATGCCACTTCCAGCTTAGCTGTGCAGAAGAAGAACAACAAGAAGAAGAAATATCTCGAAATATGTCCGTCAGGCCCCTTCCCTTGAGATAAATCTGCAAATATCTCGGAAACGAAGCGAGCTATGGCAAAATGTTAAGAGACCTTTTTTGTAGAGAATTAAGTTTCCTACTTTTTATGTTCTATGATATTTTTTGATCAGATGCGTAGTTCTCGAGATATATCAAGATATTTAAAAGTTCCGAAGCCGCACCAACAGAATAGAGATACAGAAACACCGTGGCTCCTTTCATTGAGATAACTCTGCACTATTGCGAGCTGGAAATGCCACTTCCAGCTTACCTGTGCAGAAGAAGAACAACAAGAAGAAGAAATATCTCGAAATATGTCCGTTAGGCCCCTTCCCTTCAGATAAATCTGCAAATATCTCGGAAACGAAGCGAGCTATGGCAAAATGTTAAGAGACCTTTTTTGTAGAGAATTAAGTTTCCTACTTTTTATGTTCTATGATATTTTTTGATCAGATGCGCAGTTCTCGAGATATATCAAGATATTTAAAAGTTCCGAAGCCGCACCAACATAATAGAGATACAGAAACACAGTGGCCCCTTTCTTTGAGATAACTCTGCACTATTGCGAGCTGCAAATGCCACTTCCAGCTTAGCTGTGCAGAAGAAGAACAACAAGAAGAAGAAATATCTCGAAATATGTCCGTCAGGCCCTTTCCCTTCAGATAAATCTGCAAATATCTCGGAAACGAAGCGAGCTATGGCAAAATGCTAAGAGACCTTTTTTGTAGAGAATTATGTTTCCTACAATTTATGTTCTATGATATTTTTTGATCAGAAGCGTAGTTTTCGAGATATATCGAGATATTTAAAAGTTCCGAAGCCGCACCAACATAATAGAGATACAGAAACACCGTGGCCCCTTTCTTTGAGATGACGCTGCACTAGTGCGAGCCGCAAATGCCACTTCCAGCTTAGCTGTGCAGAAGAAGAACAACAAGAAGAAGAAATATCTCGAAATATGTCCGTCAGGCCCCTTCCCTTGAGATAAATCTGCAAATATCTCGGAAACGAAGCGAGCTATGGCAAAATGTTAAGAGACCTTTTTTGTAGAGAATTAAGTTTCCTACTTTTTATGTTCTATGATATTTTTTGATCAGATGCGTAGTTCTCGAGATATATCAAGATATTTAAAAGTTCCGAAGCCGCACCAACAGAATAGAGATACAGAAACACCGTGGCTCCTTTCATTGAGATAACTCTGCACTATTGCGAGCTGGAAATGCCACTTCCAGTTTAGCTGTGCAGAAGAAGAACAACAAGAAGAAGAAATATCTCGAAATATGTCCGTTAGGCCCCTTCCCTTGAGATAAACCTGCAAATATCTCGGAAACGAAGCGAGCTATGGCAAAATGTTGAGAGACTTTATTTGTTGAGAATTAAGTTTCCTACTTTTTATGTTCTATAATATTTTTTGATCAGATGCGTAGTTCTCGAGATATATCAAGATATTTAAAAGTTCCGAAGCCGCACCAACATAATAGAGATACAGAAACACCGTGGCCCCTTTCTTTGAGATAACTCTGCACTATTGCGAGCTGGAAATGCCACTTCCAGTTTAGCTGTGCAGAAGAAGAACAACAAGAAGAAGAAATATCTCGAAATATGTCCGTTAGGCCCCTTCCCTTCAGATAAATCTGCAAATATCTCGCAAACGAAGCGAGCTATGGCAAAATGTTAAGAGACCTTTTTTGTAGAGAATTAAGTTTCCTACTTTTTATGTTCTATGATATTTTTTGATCAGATGCGCAGTTCTCGAGATATATCAAGATATTTAAAAGTTCCGAAGCCGCACCAACATAATAGAGATACAGAAACACAGTGGCCCCTTTCTTTGAGATAACTCTGCACTATTGCGAGCTGCAAATGCCACTTCCAGCTTAGCTGTGCAGAAGAAGAACAACAAGAAGAAGAAATATCTCGAAATATGTCCGTCAGGCCCTTTCCCTTCAGATAAATCTGCAAATATCTCGGAAACGAAGCGAGCTATGGCAAAATGCTAAGAGACCTTTTTTGTAGAGAATTATGTTTCCTACAATTTATGTTCTATGATATTTTTTGATCAGAAGCGTAGTTTTCGAGATATATCGAGATATTTAAAAGTTCCGAAGCCGCACCAACATAATAGAGATACAGAAACACCGTGGCCCCTTTCTTTGAGATAACTCTGCACTAGTGCGAGCCGCAAATGCCACTTCCAGCTTAGCTGTGCAGAAGAAGAACAACAAGAAGAAGAAATATCTCGAAATATGTCCGTCAGGCCCCTTCCCTTGAGATAAATCTGCAAATATCTCGGAAACGAAGCGAGCTATGGCAAAATGTTAAGAGACCTTTTTTGTAGAGAATTAAGTTTCCTACTTTTTATGTTCTATGATATTTTTTGATCAGATGCGTAGTTCTCGAGATATATCAAGATATTTAAAAGTTCCGAAGCCGCACCAACAGAATAGAGATACAGAAACACCGTGGCTCCTTTCATTGAGATAACTCTGCACTATTGCGAGCTGGAAATGCCACTTCCAGTTTAGCTGTGCAGAAGAAGAACAACAAGAAGAAGAAATATCTCGAAATATGTCCGTTAGGCCCCTTCCCTTGAGATAAACCTGCAAATATCTCGGAAACGAAGCGAGCTATGGCAAAATGTTGAGAGACTTTATTTGTTGAGAATTAAGTTTCCTACTTTTTATGTTCTATAATATTTTTTGATCAGATGCGTAGTTCTCGAGATATATCAAGATATTTAAAAGTTCCGAAGGCGCACCAACATAATAGAGATACAGAAACACCGTGGCCCCTTTCTTTGAGATAACTCTGCACTATTGCGAGCTGTAAATGCCACTTCCAGCTTAGCTGTGCAGAAGAAGAACAACAAGAAGAAGAAATATCTCGATATATGTCCGTCAGGCCCCTGCCCTTGAGATATATCTGCAAATATCTCGGAAACGAAGCGAGCTATGGCAAAATGTTAAGAGACCTTTTTTGTAGAGAATTATGTTTCCTACAATTTATGTTCTATGATATTTTTTGATCAGAAGCGTAGTTTTCGAGATATATCGAGATATTTAAAGGTTCCGAAGCCGCACCAACATAATAGAGATACAGAAACACCGTGGCCCCTTTCTTTGAGATAACTCTGCACTATTGCGAGCTGCAAATGCCACTTCCAGCTTAGCTGTGCAGAAGAAGAACAACAAGAAGAAGAAATATCTCGAAATATGTCCGTCAGGCACCTTCCCTTGAGATAAATCTGCAAATATCTCGGAAACGAAGCGAGCTATGGCAAAATGTTAAGAGACCTTTTTTGTAGAGAATTATGTTTCCTACAATTTACGTTCTCTGATATTTTTTGATCAGAAGCGTAGTTTTCGAGATATATCGAGATATTTAAAAGTTCCGAAGCCGCACCAACATAATAGAGATACAGAAACACCGTGGCCCCTTTCTTTGAGATAACTCTGCACTATTGCGACCTGCAAATGCCACTTCCAGCTTAGCTGTGCAGAAGAGGAACAACAAGAAGAAGAAATATCTCGAAATATGTCCGTCAGGCCTCTGCCCTTGAGATATATCTGCAAATATCTCGGAAGCGAAGCGAGGTATGGCAAAATGTTAAGAGACCTTTTTTGTAGAGAATTAAGTTTCCTACATTTTATGTTCTATGATATTTTTTGATCAGATGCGTAGTTCTCGAGATATATCAAGATATTTAAAGGTTCCGAAGCCGCACCAATATAATAGAGATACAGAAACACCGTGGCCCCTTTCTTTGAGATAACTCTGCACTAGTGCGAGCCGCAAATGCCACTTACAGCTTAGCTGTGCAGAAGAAGAACAACGAGAAGAAGAAATATCTCGAAATATGTCCGTCAGGCCCCTTCCCTTGAGATAAATCTGCAAATATCTCGGAAACGAAGCGAGCTATGGCAAAATGTTAAGAGACCTTTTTTGTAGAGAATTATGTTTCCTACAATTTACGTTCTCTGATATTTTTTGATCAGAAGCGTAGTTTTCGAGATATATCGAGATATTTAAAAGTTCCGAAGCCGCACCAACATAATAGAGATACAGAAACACCGTGGCCCCTTTCTTTGAGATAACTCTGCACTATTGCGACCTGCAAATGCCACTTCCAGCTTAGCTGTGCAGAAGAGGAACAACAAGAAGAAGAAATATCTCGGAATATGTCCGTCAGGCCCCTTCCCTTGAGCTAAATCTGCAAATATCTCGGAAACGATGCCAGCTATGAGAAAATGTTAAGAGACCTTTTTTGTAGAGAATTAAGTTTCCTACTTTTTATGTTCTATGGTATTTTTTGATCAGATGCGTAGTTCTCGAGATATATCAAGATATTTAAAAGTTCCGAAGCCGCACCAACATAATAGAGATACAGAAACACCGTGGCCCCTTACTTTGAGATAACTCTGCACTATTGCGAGCTGTAAATCCCACTTCCAGCTTAGCTGTGCAGAAGAAGAACAACAAGAAGAAGAAATATCTCGAAATATGTCCGTCAGGCCCCTTCCCTTGAGATAAATCTGCAAATATCTCGGAAACGAAGCGAGCTATGGCAAAATGTTAAGAGACCTTTTTTGTAGAGAATTAGGTTTCCTACTTTTTATGTTCTATGATATTTTTTGATCAGATGCGTAGTTCTCGAGATATATTAAGATATTTAAAAGTTCCGAAGCCGCACCAACATAATAGAGATACAGAAACACCGTGGCCCCTTTCTTTGAGATAACTCTGCACTATTGCGAGCTGCAAATGCCACTTCCAGTTTAGCTGTGCAGAAGAAGAACAACAAGAAGAAGAAACATCTCGAAATATGTCCGTCAGGCCCCTTCCCTTGAGATAAATCTGCAAATATCTCGGAAACGAAGCGAGCTATGGCAAAATGTTAAGAGACCTTTTTTGTAGAGAATTATGTGTCCTACAATTTACGTTCTCTGATATTTTTTGATCAGAAGCGTAGTTTTCGAGATATATCGAGATATTTAAAAGTTCCGAAGCCGCACCAACATAATAGAGATACAGAAACACCGTGGCCCCTTTCTTTGAGATAACTCTGCACTATTGCGAGCTGCAAATGCCACTTCCAGCTTAGCTGTGCAGAAGAAGAACAACAAGAAGAAGAAATATCTCGAAATATGTCCGTCAGGCACCTTCCCTTGAGATAAATCTGCAAATATTTCGGAAACGAAGCGAGCTATGGCAAAATGTTAAGAGACCTTTTTTGTAGAGAATTATGTTTCCTACAATTTACGTTCTCTGATATTTTTTGATCAGAAGCGTAGTTTTCGAGATATATCGAGATATTTAAAAGTTCCGAAGCCGCACCAACATAATAGAGATACAGAAACACCGTGGCCCCTTTCTTTGAGATAACTCTGCACTATTGCGACCTGCAAATGCCACTTCCAGCTTAGCTGTGCAGAAGAGGAACAACAAGAAGAAGAAATATCTCGGAATATGTCCGTCAGGCCCCTTCCCTTGAGCTAAATCTGCAAATATCTCGGAAACGATGCCAGCTATGAGAAAATGTTAAGAGACCTTTTTTGTAGAGAATTAAGTTTCCTACTTTTTATGTTCTATGGTATTTTTTGATCAGATGCGTAGTTCTCGAGATATATCAAGATATTTAAAAGTTCCGAAGCCGCACCAACATAATAGAGATACAGAAACACCGTGGCCCCTTACTTTGAGATAACTCTGCACTATTGCGAGCTGTAAATCCCACTTCCAGCTTAGCTGTGCAGAAGAAGAACAACAAGAAGAAGAAATATCTCGAAATATGTCCGTCAGGCCCCTTCCCTTGAGATAAATCTGCAAATATCTCGGAAACGAAGCGAGCTATGGCAAAATGTTAAGAGACCTTTTTTGTAGAGAATTAGGTTTCCTACTTTTTATGTTCTATGATATTTTTTGATCAGATGCGTAGTTCTCGAGATATATTAAGATATTTAAAAGTTCCGAAGCCGCACCAACATAATAGAGATACAGAAACACCGTGGCCCCTTTCTTTGAGATAACTCTGCACTATTGCGAGCTGCAAATGCCACTTCCAGTTTAGCTGTGCAGAAGAAGAACAACAAGAAGAAGAAACATCTCGAAATATGTCCGTCAGGCCAGTTCCTTTGAGCTGAATCTGCAAATATCTCGGAAACGAAGCGAGCTATGGCAAAATGTTAAGAGACGTTTTTTGTAGAGAATTATGTTTCCTACAATTTATGTTCTATGATATTTTTTGATCAGAAGCGTAGTTTTCGAGATATATCGAGATATTTAAAAGTTCCGAAGCCGCACCAACATAATAGGGATACAGAAACACCGTGGCCCCTTTCTTTGAGATAACTCTGCACTAGTGCGAGCCGCAAATGCCACTTCCAGCTTAGCTGTGCAGAAGAAGAACAACAAGAAGAAGAAATATCTCGAAATATGTCCGTCAGGCGCCTTCCCTTGAGATAAATCTGCAAATATCTCGGAAACGAAGCGAGCTATGGCAAAATGTTAAGAGACCTTTTTTGTAGAAAATTAGGTTTCCTACTTTTTATGTTCTATGATATTTTTTGATCAGATGCGTAGTTCTCGAGATATATCAAGATATTTAAAAGTTCCGAAGCCGCACCAACATAATAGAGATACTGAAACACCGTGGCCCCTTTCTTTGAGATAACTCTGCACTATTGCGAGCTGTAAATGCCACTTCCAGCTTAGCTGTGCAGAAGAAGAACAACAAGAAGAAGAAATATCTCGAAATATGTCCGTCAGGCCCCTTCCCTTGAGATATATCTGCAAATATCTCGGAAACGAAGCGAGCTATGGCAAAATGTTAAGAGACCTTTTTTGTAGAGAATTATGTTTCCTACAATTTATGTTCTATGATATTTTTTGATCAGATGCGTAGTTCTCGAGATATATCAAGATATTTAAAAGTTCCGAAACCGCACCAACATAACAGAGATACAGAAACACCGTGGCCCCTTTCTTTGAGATCACTCTGCACTAGTGCGAGCCGCAAATGCCGCTTCCAGCTTAGCTGTGCAGAAGAAGAACAACAAGAAGAAGAAATATCTCGAAATATGTCCGTTAGACCCCTTGCCTTGAGATAAATCTGCAAATATCTCGGAAACGAAGCGAGCTATGGCAAAATGTTAAGAGACCTTTTTTGTAGAGAATTATGTTTCCTACAATTTATGTTCTATGATATTTTTTGATCAGAAGCGTAGTTTTCGAGATATATCGAGATATTTAAAGGTTCCGAAGCCGCACCAACATAATAGAGATACAGAAACACCGTGGCCCCTTTCTTTGAGATAACTCTGCACTAGTGCGAGCCGCAAATGCCACTTACAGCTTAGCTGTGCAGAAGAAGAACAACGAGAAGAAGAAATATCTCGAAATAGGTCCGTCAGGCCCCTTCCCTTGAGATAAATCTGCAAATATCTCGGAAACGAAGCGAGCTATGGCAAAATGTTAAGAGACCTTTTTTGTAGAGAATTATGTTTCCTACAATTTACGTTCTCTGATATTTTTTGATCAGAAGCGTAGTTTTCGAGATATATCGAGATATTTAAAAGTTCCGAAGCCGCACCAACATAATAGAGATACAGAAACACCGTGGCCCCTTTCTTTGAGATAACTCTGCACTATTGCGACCTGCAAATGCCACTTCCAGCTTAGCTGTGCAGAAGAGGAACAACAAGAAGAAGAAATATCTCGGAATATGTCGTCAGGCCCCTTCCCTTGAGCTAAATCTGCAAATATCTCGGAAACGATGCCAGCTATGGGAAAATGTTAAGAGACCTTTTTTGTAGAGAATTAAGTTTCCTACTTTTTATGTTCTATGATATTTTTTGATCAGATGCGTAGTTTTCGAGATATATCGAGATATTTAAAAGTTCCGAAGCCGCACCAACATAATAGAGATACAGAAACACCGTGGCCCCGTTCTTTGAGATAACTCTGCACTACTGCGAGCTGCAAATGCCACTTCCAGCTTAGCTGTGCAGAAGAAGAACAACAAGAAGAAGAAATATCTCGAAATATGTCCGTCAGGCCCCTTCCCTTGAGATAAATCTGCAAATATCTCGGAAACGAAGCGAGCTATGGCAAAATGTTAAGAGACCTTTTTTGTAGAGAATTAAGTTTCCTACTTTTTATGTTCTATGATATTTTTTGATCAGATGCGTAGTTCTCGAGATATATCCAGATATTTAAAAGTTCCGAAGCGGCACTAACATAATAGAGATACAGAAACACCGTGGCCCCTTTCTTTGAGGTAACTCTGCACTATTGCGAGCTGCAAATGCCACTTCCAGCTTAGCTGTGCAGAAGAAGAACAACAAGAAGAAGAAATATCTCGAAATATGTCCCTCAGGCCCCTTCCCTTGAGATAAATCTGCAAATATCTCGGAAACCAAGCGAGCTATGGCAAAATGTTAAGAGACCTTATTTGTAGAGAATTAAGTTTCCTACTTTTTATGTTCTACGATATTTTTTGATCAGATGCGTAGTTCTCGAGATATATCAAGATATTTAAAAGTTCCCAAGCCGCACCAACATAATAGAGATACAGAAACACCGTGGCCCCTTTCTTTGAGATAACTCTGCACTATTGCGAGCTGCAAATGCCACTTCCAGCTTAGCTGTGCAGAAGAAGAACAACAAGAACAAGAAATATCTCGAAATATGTCCGTCAGGCCCCTTCCCTTGAGATAAATCTGCAAATATCTCGGAAACGAAGCGAGCTATGGCAAAATGTTAAGAGACCTTTTTTGTAGAGAATTATGTTTCCTACAATTTACGTTCTCTGATATTTTTTGATCAGAAGCGTAGTTTTCGAGATATATCGAGATATTTAAAAGTTCCGAAGCCGCACCAACATAATAGAGATACAGAAACACCGTGGCCCCTTTCTTTGAGATAACTCTGCACTATTGCGACCTGCAAATGCCACTTCCAGCTTAGCTGTGCAGAAGAGGAACAACAAGAAGAAGAAATATCTCGGAATATGTCGTCAGGCCCCTTCCCTTGAGCTAAATCTGCAAATATCTCGGAAACGATGCCAGCTATGGGAAAATGTTAAGAGACCTTTTTTGTAGAGAATTAAGTTTCCTACTTTTTATGTTCTATGATATTTTTTGATCAGATGCGTAGTTTTCGAGATATATCGAGATATTTAAAAGTTCCGAAGCCGCACCAACATAATAGAGATACAGAAACACCGTGGCCCCGTTCTTTGAGATAACTCTGCACTACTGCGAGCTGCAAATGCCACTTCCAGCTTAGCTGTGCAGAAGAAGAACAACAAGAAGAAGAAATATCTCGAAATATGTCCGTCAGGCCCCTTCCCTTGAGATAAATCTGCAAATATCTCGGAAACGAAGCGAGCTATGGCAAAATGTTAAGAGACCTTTTTTGTAGAGAATTAAGTTTCCTACTTTTTATGTTCTATGATATTTTTTGATCAGATGCGTAGTTCTCGAGATATATCCAGATATTTAAAAGTTCCGAAGCGGCACTAACATAATAGAGATACAGAAACACCGTGGCCCCTTTCTTTGTGGTAACTCTGCACTATTGCGAGCTGCAAATGCCACTTCCAGCTTAGCTGTGCAGAAGAAGAACAACGAGAAGAAGAAATATCTCGAAATAGGTCCGTCAGGCCCCTTCCCTTGAGATAAATCTGCAAATATCTCGGAAACGAAGCGAGCTATGGCAAAATGTTAAGAGACCTTTTTTGTAGAGAATTATGTTTCCTACAATTTACGTTCTCTGATATTTTTTGATCAGAAGCGTAGTTTTCGAGATATATCGAGATATTTAAAAGTTCCGAAGCCGCACCAACATAATAGAGATACAGAAACACCGTGGCCCCTTTCTTTGAGATAACTCTGCACTATTGCGAGCTGCAAATGCCACTTCCAGCTTAGCTGTGCAGAAGAAGAACAACAAGAAGAAGAAATATCTCGAAATATGTCCGTCAGGCACCTTCCCTTGAGATAAATCTGCAAATATCTCGGAAACGAAGCGAGCTATGGCAAAATGTTAAGAGACCTTTTTTGTAGAGAATTATGTTTCCTACAATTTACGTTCTCTGATATTTTTTGATCAGAAGCGTAGTTTTCGAGATATATCGAGATATTTAAAAGTTCCGAAGCCGCACCAACATAATAGAGATACAGAAACACCGTGGCCCCTTTCTTTGAGATAACTCTGCACTATTGCGACCTGCAAATGCCACTTCCAGCTTAGCTGTGCAGAAGAGGAACAACAAGAAGAAGAAATATCTCGGAATATGTCCGTCAGGCCCCTTCCCTTGAGATAAATCTGCAAATATCTCGGAAACGATGCCAGCTATGAGAAAATGTTAAGAGACCTTTTTTGTAGAGAATTAAGTTTCCTACTTTTTATGTTCTATGGTATTTTTTGATCAGATGCGTAGTTCTCGAGATATATCAAGATATTTAAAAGTTCCGAAGCCGCACCAACATAATAGAGATACAGAAACACCGTGGCCCCTTACTTTGAGATAACTCTGCACTATTGCGAGCTGTAAATCCCACTTCCAGCTTAGCTGTGCAGAAGAAGAACAACAAGAAGAAGAAATATCTCGAAATATGTCCGTCAGGCGCCTTCCCTTGAGATAAATCTGCAAATATCTCGGAAACGAAGCGAGCTATGGCAAAATGTTAAGAGACCTTTTTTGTAGAAAATTAGGTTTCCTACTTTTTATGTTCTATGATATTTTTTGATCAGATGCGTAGTTCTCGAGATATATCAAGATATTTAAAAGTTCCGAAGCCGCACCAACATAATAGAGATACAGAAACACCGTGGCCCCTTTCTTTGAGATAACTCTGCACTATTGCGAGCTGTAAATGCCACTTACAGCTTAGCTGTGCAGAAGAAGAACAACAAGAAGAAGAAATATCTCGAAATATGTCCCTCAGGCCCCTTCCCTTGAGATAAATCTGCAAATATCTCGGAAACCAAGCGAGCTATGGCAAAATGTTAAGAGACCTTATTTGTAGAGAATTAAGTTTCCTACTTTTTATGTTCTACGATATTTTTTGATCAGATGCGTAGTTCTCGAGATATATCAAGATATTTAAAAGTTCCCAAGCCGCACCAACATAATAGAGATACAGAAACACCGTGGCCCCTTTCTTTGAGATAACTCTGCACTATTGCGAGCTGCAAATGCCACTTCCAGCTTAGCTGTGCAGAAGAAGAACAACAAGAACAAGAAATATCTCGAAATATGTCCGTCAGGCCCCTTCCCTTGAGATAAATCTGCAAATATCTCGGAAACGAAGCGAGCTATGGCAAAATGTTAAGAGACCTTTTTTGTAGAGAATTATGTTTCCTACAATTTACGTTCTCTGATATTTTTTGATCAGAAGCGTAGTTTTCGAGATATATCGAGATATTTAAAAGTTCCGAAGCCGCACCAACATAATAGAGATACAGAAACACCGTGGCCCCTTTCTTTGAGATAACTCTGCACTATTGCGACCTGCAAATGCCACTTCCAGCTTAGCTGTGCAGAAGAGGAACAACAAGAAGAAGAAATATCTCGGAATATGTCGTCAGGCCCCTTCCCTTGAGCTAAATCTGCAAATATCTCGGAAACGATGCCAGCTATGGGAAAATGTTAAGAGACCTTTTTTGTAGAGAATTAAGTTTCCTACTTTTTATGTTCTATGATATTTTTTGATCAGATGCGTAGTTTTCGAGATATATCGAGATATTTAAAAGTTCCGAAGCCGCACCAACATAATAGAGATACAGAAACACCGTGGCCCCGTTCTTTGAGATAACTCTGCACTACTGCGAGCTGCAAATGCCACTTCCAGCTTAGCTGTGCAGAAGAAGAACAACAAGAAGAAGAAATATCTCGAAATATGTCCGTCAGGCCCCTTCCCTTGAGATAAATCTGCAAATATCTCGGAAACGAAGCGAGCTATGGCAAAATGTTAAGAGACCTTTTTTGTAGAGAATTAAGTTTCCTACTTTTTATGTTCTATGATATTTTTTGATCAGATGCGTAGTTCTCGAGATATATCCAGATATTTAAAAGTTCCGAAGCGGCACTAACATAATAGAGATACAGAAACACCGTGGCCCCTTTCTTTGAGGTAACTCTGCACTATTGCGAGCTGCAAATGCCACTTCCAGCTTAGCTGTGCAGAAGAAGAACAACAAGAAGAAGAAATATCTCGAAATATGTCCCTCAGGCCCCTTCCCTTGAGATAAATCTGCAAATATCTCGGAAACCAAGCGAGCTATGGCAAAATGTTAAGAGACCTTATTTGTAGAGAATTAAGTTTCCTACTTTTTATGTTCTACGATATTTTTTGATCAGATGCGTAGTTCTCGAGATATATCAAGATATTTAAAAGTTCCCAAGCCGCACCAACATAATAGAGATACAGAAACACCGTGGCCCCTTTCTTTGAGATAACTCTGCACTATTGCGAGCTGCAAATGCCACTTCCAGCTTAGCTGTGCAGAAGAAGAACAACAAGAACAAGAAATATCTCGAAATATGTCCGTCAGGCCCCTTCCCTTGAGATAAATCTGCAAATATCTCGGAAACGAAGCGAGCTATGGCAAAATGTTAAGAGACCTTTTTTGTAGAGAATTATGTTTCCTACAATTTACGTTCTCTGATATTTTTTGATCAGAAGCGTAGTTTTCGAGATATATCGAGATATTTAAAAGTTCCGAAGCCGCACCAACATAATAGAGATACAGAAACACCGTGGCCCCTTTCTTTGAGATAACTCTGCACTATTGCGACCTGCAAATGCCACTTCCAGCTTAGCTGTGCAGAAGAGGAACAACAAGAAGAAGAAATATCTCGGAATATGTCGTCAGGCCCCTTCCCTTGAGCTAAATCTGCAAATATCTCGGAAACGATGCCAGCTATGGGAAAATGTTAAGAGACCTTTTTTGTAGAGAATTAAGTTTCCTACTTTTTATGTTCTATGATATTTTTTGATCAGATGCGTAGTTTTCGAGATATATCGAGATATTTAAAAGTTCCGAAGCCGCACCAACATAATAGAGATACAGAAACACCGTGGCCCCGTTCTTTGAGATAACTCTGCACTACTGCGAGCTGCAAATGCCACTTCCAGCTTAGCTGTGCAGAAGAAGAACAACAAGAAGAAGAAATATCTCGAAATATGTCCGTCAGGCCCCTTCCCTTGAGATAAATCTGCAAATATCTCGGAAACGAAGCGAGCTATGGCAAAATGTTAAGAGACCTTTTTTGTAGAGAATTAAGTTTCCTACTTTTTATGTTCTATGATATTTTTTGATCAGATGCGTAGTTCTCGAGATATATCAAGATATTTAAAAGCTCCGAAGCTGCACCAACATAATAGAGGTACAGAAACACCGTGCCCCCTTTCTTTGAGATAACTCTGCACTATTGCGAGCTGCAAATGCCACTTCCAGCTTAGCTGTGCAGAAGAAGAACAACAAGAAGAAGAAATATCTCGAAATATGTCCGTCAGGCCCCTTCCCTTGAGATAAATCTGCAAATATCTCGGAAACGAAGCGAGCTATGGCAAAATGTTAAGAGACCTTTTTTGTAGAGAATTAAGTTTCCTACTTTTTATGTTCTATGATATTTTTTGATCAGATGCGTAGTTCTCGAGATATAGCAAGATATTTAAAAGTTCCGAAGCCGCAACAACATAATAGAGATACAGAAACACCGTGGCCCCTTTCTTTGAGATAACTCTGCACTATTGCGAGCTGCAAATGCCACTTCCAGCTTAGCTGTGCAGAAGAAGAACAACAAGAAGAAGAAATATCTGGAAATATGTCCGTCAGGCCCCTTCCCTTGAGATAAATCTGCAAATATCTCGGAAACGATGCCAGCTATGGGAAAATGTTAAGAGACCTTTTTTGTAGAGAATTAAGTTTCCTACTTTTTATGTTCTATGATATTTTTTGATCAGATGCGTAGTTTTCGAGATATATCGAGATATTTAAAAGTTCCGAAGCCGCACCAACATAATAGAGATACAGAAACACCGTGGCCCCGTTCTTTGAGATAACTCTGCACTACTGCGAGCTGCAAATGCCACTTCCAGCTTAGCTGTGCAGAAGAAGAACAACAAGAAGAAGAAATATCTCGAAATATGTCCGTCAGGCCCCTTCCCTTGAGATAAATCTGCAAATATCTCGGAAACGAAGCGAGCTATGGCAAAATGTTAAGAGACCTTTTTTGTAGAGAATTAAGTTTCCTACTTTTTATGTTCTATGATATTTTTTGATCAGATGCGTAGTTCTCGAGATATATCCAGATATTTAAAAGTTCCGAAGCGGCACTAACATAATAGAGATACAGAAACACCGTGGCCCCTTTCTTTGAGGTAACTCTGCACTATTGCGAGCTGCAAATGCCACTTCCAGCTTAGCTGTGCAGAAGAAGAACAACAAGAAGAAGAAATATCTCGAAATATGTCCCTCAGGCCCCTTCCCTTGAGATAAATCTGCAAATATCTCGGAAACCAAGCGAGCTATGGCAAAATGTTAAGAGACCTTATTTGTAGAGAATTAAGTTTCCTACTTTTTATGTTCTACGATATTTTTTGATCAGATGCGTAGTTCTCGAGATATATCAAGATATTTAAAAGTTCCCAAGCCGCACCAACATAATAGAGATACAGAAACACCGTGGCCCCTTTCTTTGAGATAACTCTGCACTATTGCGAGCTGCAAATGCCACTTCCAGCTTAGCTGTGCAGAAGAAGAACAACAAGAACAAGAAATATCTCGAAATATGTCCGTCAGGCCCCTTCCCTTGAGATAAATCTGCAAATATCTCGGAAACGAAGCGAGCTATGGCAAAATGTTAAGAGACCTTTTTTGTAGAGAATTATGTTTCCTACAATTTACGTTCTCTGATATTTTTTGATCAGAAGCGTAGTTTTCGAGATATATCGAGATATTTAAAAGTTCCGAAGCCGCACCAACATAATAGAGATACAGAAACACCGTGGCCCCTTTCTTTGAGATAACTCTGCACTATTGCGACCTGCAAATGCCACTTCCAGCTTAGCTGTGCAGAAGAGGAACAACAAGAAGAAGAAATATCTCGGAATATGTCGTCAGGCCCCTTCCCTTGAGCTAAATCTGCAAATATCTCGGAAACGATGCCAGCTATGGGAAAATGTTAAGAGACCTTTTTTGTAGAGAATTAAGTTTCCTACTTTTTATGTTCTATGATATTTTTTGATCAGATGCGTAGTTTTCGAGATATATCGAGATATTTAAAAGTTCCGAAGCCGCACCAACATAATAGAGATACAGAAACACCGTGGCCCCGTTCTTTGAGATAACTCTGCACTACTGCGAGCTGCAAATGCCACTTCCAGCTTAGCTGTGCAGAAGAAGAACAACAAGAAGAAGAAATATCTCGAAATATGTCCGTCAGGCCCCTTCCCTTGAGATAAATCTGCAAATATCTCGGAAACGAAGCGAGCTATGGCAAAATGTTAAGAGACCTTTTTTGTAGAGAATTAAGTTTCCTACTTTTTATGTTCTATGATATTTTTTGATCAGATGCGTAGTTCTCGAGATATATCAAGATATTTAAAAGCTCCGAAGCTGCACCAACATAATAGAGGTACAGAAACACCGTGCCCCCTTTCTTTGAGATAACTCTGCACTATTGCGAGCTGCAAATGCCACTTCCAGCTTAGCTGTGCAGAAGAAGAACAACAAGAAGAAGAAATATCTCGAAATATGTCCGTCAGGCCCCTTCCCTTGAGATAAATCTGCAAATATCTCGGAAACGAAGCGAGCTATGGCAAAATGTTAAGAGACCTTTTTTGTAGAGAATTAAGTTTCCTACTTTTTATGTTCTATGATATTTTTTGATCAGATGCGTAGTTCTCGAGATATAGCAAGATATTTAAAAGTTCCGAAGCCGCAACAACATAATAGAGATACAGAAACACCGTGGCCCCTTTCTTTGAGATAACTCTGCACTATTGCGAGCTGCAAATGCCACTTCCAGCTTAGCTGTGCAGAAGAAGAACAACAAGAAGAAGAAATATCTGGAAATATGTCCGTCAGGCCCCTTCCCTTGAGATAAATCTGCAAATATCTCGGAAACGAAGCGAGCTACGGCAAAATGTTAAGAGACCTTTTTTGTAGAAAATTGGGATTCCTACTTTTTATGTTCTATGATATTTTTTGACCAGATGCGTAGTTCTCGAGATATATCAAGATATTTAAAAGTTCCGAAGCCGCACTAACATAATAGAGATACAGAAACACCGTGGCCCCTTTCTTTGAGATAACTCTGCACTATTGCGCGCTGCAAATGCCACTTCCGGCTTAGCTGTGCAGAAGAAGAACAACAAGAAGAAGAAATATCTCGAAATATGTCCGTCAGGCCCCTTCCCTTGAGATAAATCTGCAAATATCTCGGAAACGAAGCGAGCTATGGCAAAATGTTAAGAGACCTTTTTTGTAGAGAATTAATTTTCCTACTTTTTATGTTCTATGATATTTTTTGATCAGATGCGTAGTTCTCGAGATATATCAAGATTTTTAAAAGTTCCGAAGCCGCACCAACATAATAGAGATACAGAAACACCGTGGCCCCTTTCTTTGAGATAACTCTGCACTACTGCGAGCTGCAAATGCCACTTCCAGCTTAGCTGTGCAGAAGAAGAACAACAAGAAGAAGAAGTATCTCGAAATATGTCCGTCAGGCCCCTTCCCTTGAGATAAATCTGCAAATATCTCGGAAACGAAGCGAGCTATGGCAAAATGTTAAGAGACCTTTTTTGTAGAGAATTAAGTTTCCTACTTTTTATGTTCTATGATATTTTTTGATCAGATGCGTAGTTCTCGAGATATATCCAGATATTTAAAAGTTCCGAAGCGGCACCAACATAATAGAGATACAGAAACACCGTGGCCCCTTTCTTTGAGGTAACTCTGCACTATTGCGAGCTGCAAATGCCACTTCCAGCTTAGCTGTGCAGAAGAAGAACAACAAGAAGAAGAAATATCTCGAAATATGTCCCTCAGGCCCCTTCCCTTGAGATAAATCTGCAAATATCTCGGAAACCAAGCGAGCTATGGCAAAATGTTAAGAGACCTTATTTGTAGAGAATTAAGTTTCCTACTTTTTATGTTCTACGATATTTTTTGATCAGATGCGTAGTTCTCGAGATATATCAAGATATTTAAAAGTTCCCAAGCCGCACCAACATAATAGAGATACAGAAACACCGTGGCCCCTTTCTTTGAGATAACTCTGCACTATTGCGAGCTGCAAATGCCACTTCCAGCTTAGCTGTGCAGAAGAAGAACAACAAGAACAAGAAATATCTCGAAATATGTCCGTCAGGCCCCTTCCCTTGAGATAAATCTGCAAATATCTCGGAAACGAAGCGAGCTATGGCAAAATGTTAAGAGACCTTTTTTGTAGAGAATTATGTTTCCTACAATTTACGTTCTCTGATATTTTTTGATCAGAAGCGTAGTTTTCGAGATATATCGAGATATTTAAAAGTTCCGAAGCCGCACCAACATAATAGAGATACAGAAACACCGTGGCCCCTTTCTTTGAGATAACTCTGCACTATTGCGACCTGCAAATGCCACTTCCAGCTTAGCTGTGCAGAAGAGGAACAACAAGAAGAAGAAATATCTCGGAATATGTCGTCAGGCCCCTTCCCTTGATCTAAATCTGCAAATATCTCGGAAACGATGCCAGCTATGGGAAAATGTTAAGAGACCTTTTTTGTAGAGAATTAAGTTTCCTACTTTTTATGTTCTATGATATTTTTTGATCAGATGCGTAGTTTTCGAGATATATCGAGATATTTAAAAGTTCCGAAGCCGCACCAACATAATAGAGATACAGAAACACCGTGGCCCCGTTCTTTGAGATAACTCTGCACTACTGCGAGCTGCAAATGCCACTTCCAGCTTAGCTGTGCAGAAGAAGAACAACAAGAAGAAGAAATATCTCGAAATATGTCCGTCAGGCCCCTTCCCTTGAGATAAATCTGCAAATATCTCGGAAACGAAGCGAGCTATGGCAAAATGTTAAGAGACCTTTTTTGTAGAGAATTAAGTTTCCTACTTTTTATGTTCTATGATATTTTTTGATCAGATGCGTAGTTCTCGAGATATATCCAGATATTTAAAAGTTCCGAAGCGGCACTAACATAATAGAGATACAGAAACACCGTGGCCCCTTTCTTTGAGGTAACTCTGCACTATTGCGAGCTGCAAATGCCACTTCCAGTTTAGCTGTGCAGAAGAAGAACAACAAGAAGAAGAAATATCTCGAAATATGTCCCTCAGGCCCCTTCCCTTGAGATAAATCTGCAAATATCTCGGAAACCAAGCGAGCTATGGCAAAATGTTAAGAGACCTTATTTGTAGAGAATTAAGTTTCCTACTTTTTATGTTCTACGATATTTTTTGATCAGATGCGTAGTTCTCGAGATATATCAAGATATTTAAAAGTTCCCAAGCCGCACCAACATAATAGAGATACAGAAACACCGTGGCCCCTTTCTTTGAGATAACTCTGCACTATTGCGAGCTGCAAATGCCACTTCCAGCTTAGCTGTGCAGAAGAAGAACAACAAGAACAAGAAATATCTCGAAATATGTCCGTCAGGCCCCTTCCCTTGAGATAAATCTGCAAATATCTCGGAAACGAAGCGAGCTATGGCAAAATGTTAAGAGACCTTTTTTGTAGAGAATTATGTTTCCTACAATTTACGTTCTCTGATATTTTTTGATCAGAAGCGTAGTTTTCGAGATATATCGAGATATTTAAAAGTTCCGAAGCCGCACCAACATAATAGAGATACAGAAACACCGTGGCCCCTTTCTTTGAGATAACTCTGCACTATTGCGAGCTGCAAATGCCACTTCCAGCTTAGCTGTGCAGAAGAAGAACAACAAGAAGAAGAAATATCTCGAAATATGTCCCTGAGGCCCCTTCCCTTGAGATAAATCTGCAAATATCTCGGAAACCAAGCGAGCTATGGCAAAATGTTAAGAGACCTTATTTGTAGAGAATTAAGTTTCCTACAATTTACGTTCTCTGATATTTTTTGATCAGAAGCGTAGTTTTCGAGATATATCCAGATATTTAAAAGTTCCGAAGCCGCACCAACATAATAGAGATACAGAAACACCGTGGCCCCTTTCTTTGACATAACTCTGCACTATTGCGACCTGCAAATGCCACTTCCAGCTTAGCTGTGCAGAAGAGGAACAACAAGACGAAGAAATATCTCGGAATATGTCCGTCAGGCCCCTTCCATTGAGATAAATCTGCAAATATCTCGGAAACGAAGCGGGCTATGGCAAAATGTTAAGAGACCTTTTTCGTAGAGAATTATGTTTCCTACAATTTATGTTCTATGATATTTTTTGATCAGAAGCGTAGTTTTCGAGATATATCGAGATATTTAAAAGTTCCGAAGCCGCACCAACATAATAGAGATACAGAAACATCGTGGCCCCTTTCTTTGGGATAACTCTGCACTATTGCGAGCTGGAAATGCCACTTCCAGTTTAGCTGTGCAGAAGAAGAACAACAAGAAGAAGAAATATCTCGAAATATGTCCGTCAGGACCCTTCCCTTGAGATAAATCTGCAAATATCTCGGAAACGAAGCGAGCTATTGCAAAACGTTAAGAAACCTTTTTTGTAGAGAATTAAGTTTCCTACTTTTTATGTTCTATGATATTTTTTGATCAGATGCGTAGTTCTCGAGATATATCAAGATATTTAAAAGTTCCGAAGCCGCACCAACATAATAGAGATACAGAAACACCGTGGCCCCTTTCTTTGAGATAACTCTGCACTATTGCGACCTGCAAATGCCACTTCCAGCTTAGCTGTGCAGAAGAAGAACAACAAGAAGAAGAAATATCTCGAAATATGTCCCTGAGGCCCCTTCCCTTGAGATAAATCTGCAAATATCTCGGAAACCAAACGAGCTATGGCAAAATGTTAAGAGACCTTATTTGTAGAGAATTAAGTTTCCTACTTTTTACGTTCTCTGATATTTTTTGATCAGAAGCGTAGTTTTCGAGATATATCCAGATATTTAAAAGTTCCGAAGCCGCAACAACATAATAGAGATACAGAAACACCGTGGCCCCTTTCTTTGACATAACTCTGCACTATTGCGACCTGCAAATGCCACTTCCAGCTTAGCTGTGCAGAAGAGGAACAACAAGACGAAGAAATATCTCGGAATATGTCCGTCAGGCCCCTTCCATTGAGATAAATCTGCAAATATCTCGGAAACGAAGCGAGCTATGGCAAAATGTTAAGAGACCTTTTTTGTAGACAATTATGTTTCCTACAATTTATGTTCTATGATATTTTTTGATCAGAAGCGTAGTTTTCGAGATATATCGAGATATTTAAAAGTTCCGAAGCCGCACCAACATAATAGAGATACAGAAACATCGTGGCCCCTTTCTTTGGGATAACTCTGCACTATTGCGAGCTGGAAATGCCACTTCCAGTTTAGCTGTGCAGAAGAAGAACAACAAGAAGAAGAAATATCTCGAAATATGTCCGTCAGGACCCTTCCCTTGAGATAAATCTGCAAATATCTCGGAAACGAAGCGAGCTATTGCAAAACGTTAAGAAACCTTTTTTGTAGAGAATTAAGTTTCCTACTTTTTATGTTCTATGATATTTTTTGATCAGATGCGTAGTTCTCGAGATATATCAAGATATTTAAAAGTTCCGAAGCCGCACCAACATAATAGAGATACAGAAACACCGTGGCCCCTTTCTTTGAGATAACTCTGCACTATTGCGAGCTGCAAATGCCACTTCCAGCTTAGCTGTGCAGAAGAAGAACAACAAGAAGAAGAAATATCTGGAAATATGTCCGTCAGGTCCCTTCCCTTGAGATAAATCTGCAAATATCTCGGAAACGAAGCGAGCTACGGCAAAATGTTAAGAGACCTTTTTTGTAGAAAATTAGGATTCCTACTTTTTATGTTCTATGATATTTTTTGAACAGATGCGTAGTTCTCGAGATATATCAAGATATTTAAAAGTTCCGAAGCCGCACCAACATAATAGAGATACAGAAACACCGTGGCCCCTTTCTTTGAGATAACTCTGCACTATTGCGCGCTGCAAATGGCACTTCCAGCTTAGCTGTGCAGAAGAAGAACAACAAGAAGAAGAAATATCTCGAAATATGTCCCTGAGGCCCCTTCCCTTGAGATAAATCTGCAAATATCTCGGAAACCAAACGAGCTATGGCAAAATGTTAAGAGACCTTATTTGTAGAGAATTAAGTTTCCTACTTTTTACGTTCTCTGATATTTTTTGATCAGAAGCGTAGTTTTCGAGATATATCCAGATATTTAAAAGTTCCGAAGCCGCAACAACATAATAGAGATACAGAAACACCGTGGCCCCTTTCTTTGACATAACTCTGCACTATTGCGACCTGCAAATGCCACTTCCAGCTTAGCTGTGCAGAAGAGGAACAACAAGACGAAGAAATATCTCGGAATATGTCCGTCAGGCCCCTTCCATTGAGATAAATCTGCAAATATCTCGGAAACGAAGCGAGCTATGGCAAAATGTTAAGAGACCTTTTTTGTAGACAATTATGTTTCCTACAATTTATGTTCTATGATATTTTTTGATCAGAAGCGTAGTTTTCGAGATATATCGAGATATTTAAAAGTTCCGAAGCCGCACCAACATAATAGAGATACAGAAACATCGTGGCCCCTTTCTTTGGGATAACTCTGCACTATTGCGAGCTGGAAATGCCACTTCCAGTTTAGCTGTGCAGAAGAAGAACAACAAGAAGAAGAAATATCTCGAAATATGTCCGTCAGGACCCTTCCCTTGAGATAAATCTGCAAATATCTCGGAAACGAAGCGAGCTATTGCAAAACGTTAAGAAACCTTTTTTGTAGAGAATTAAGTTTCCTACTTTTTATGTTCTATGATATTTTTTGATCAGATGCGTAGTTCTCGAGATATATCAAGATATTTAAAAGTTCCGAAGCCGCACCAACATAATAGAGATACAGAAACACCGTGGCCCCTTTCTTTGAGATAACTCTGCACTATTGCGAGCTGCAAATGCCACTTCCAGCTTAGCTGTGCAGAAGAAGAACAACAAGAAGAAGAAATATCTGGAAATATGTCCGTCAGGTCCCTTCCCTTGAGATAAATCTGCAAATATCTCGGAAACGAAGCGAGCTACGGCAAAATGTTAAGAGACCTTTTTTGTAGAAAATTAGGATTCCTACTTTTTATGTTCTATGATATTTTTTGAACAGATGCGTAGTTCTCGAGATATATCAAGATATTTAAAAGTTCCGAAGCCGCACCAACATAATAGAGATACAGAAACACCGTGGCCCCTTTCTTTGAGATAACTCTGCACTATTGCGCGCTGCAAATGGCACTTCCAGCTTAGCTGTGCAGAAGAAGAACAACAAGAAGAAGAAATATCTCCAAATATGTCCGTCAGGTCCCTTCCCTTGAGATAAATCTGCAAATATCTCGGAAACGAAGCGAGCTATGGCAAAATGTTAAGAGACCTTTTTTGTAGAGAATTAAGTTTCCTACTTTTTATGTTCTATGATATTTTTTGATCAGATGCGTAGTTCTCGAGATATATCAAGATATTTAAAAGTTCCGAAGCCGCACCAACATAATAGAGATACAGAAACACCGTGGCCCCTTTCTTTGAGATAACTCTGCACTACTGCGAGCTGCAAATGCCACTTCCAGCTTAGCTGTGCAGAAGAAGAACAACAAGAAGAAGAAATATCTCGTAATATGTCCGTCAGGCCCCTTCCCTTGGGATAAATCTGCAAATATCTCGGAAACGAAGCGAGCTATGGCAAAATGTTAAGAGACCTTTTTTGTAGAGAATTAAGTTTCCTACTTTTTATGTTCTATGATATTTTTTGATCAGATGCGTAGTTCTCGAGATATATCCAGATATTTAAAAGTTCCGAAGCGGCACCAACATAATAGAGATACAGAAACACCGTGGCCCCTTTCTTTGAGGTAACTCTGCACTATTGCGAGCTGCAAATGCCACTTCCAGCTTAGCTGTGCAGAAGAAGAACAACAAGAAGAAGAAATATCTCGAAATATGTCCCTCAGGCCCCTTCCCTTGAGATAAATCTGCAAATATCTCGGAAACGAAGCGAGCTATGGCAAAATGTTAAGAGACCTTTTTTGTAGAGAATTATGTTTCCTACAATTTACGTTCTCTGATATTTTTTGATCAGAAGCGTAGTTTTCGAGATATATCGAGATATTTAAAAGTTCCGAAGCCGCACCAACATAATAGAGATACAGAAACACCGTGGCCCCTTTCTTTGAGATAACTCTGCATTATTGCGACCTGCAAATGCCACTTCCAGCTTAGCTGTGCAGAAGAGGAACAACAAGAAGAAGAAATATCTCGGAATATGTCCGTCAGGCCCCTTCCCTTGAGATAAATCTGCAAATATCTCGGAAACGAAGCGAGCTATGGCAAAATGTTAAGAGACCTTTTTTGTAGAGAATTATGTTTCCTACAATTTATGTTCTATGATATTTTATGATCAGAAGCGTAGTTATCGAGATATATCGAGATATTTAAAAGTTCCGAAGCCGCACCAACATAATAGAGATACAGAAACATCGTGGCCCCTTTCTTTGGGATAACTCTGCACTATTGCGAGCTGGAAATGCCACTTCCAGTTTAGCTGTGCAGAAGAAGAACAACAAGAAGAAGAAATATCTCGAAATATGTCCGTCAGGCCCCTTCCCTTGAGATAAATCTGCAAATATCTCGGAAACGAAGCGAGCTATGGCAAAATGTTAAGAGACCTTTTTTGTAGAGAATTAAGTTTCCTACTTTTTATGTTCTATGATATTTTTTGATCAGATGCGTAGTTCTCGAGATATATCAAGATATTTAAAAGTTCCGAAGCCGCACCAACATAATAGAGATACAGAAACACCGTGGCCCCTTTCTTTGAGATAACTCTGCACTACTGCGAGCTGCAAATGCCACTTCCTGCTTAGCTGTGCAGAAGAAGAACAACAAGAAGAAGAAATATCTCGAAATATGTCCGTCAGGCCCCTTCCCTTGGGATAAATCTGCAAATATCTCGGAAACGAAGCGAGCTATGGCAAAATGTTAAGAGACCTTTTTTGTAGAGAATTAAGTTTCCTACTTTTTATGTTCTATGATATTTTTTGATCAGATGCGTAGTTCTCGAGATATATCCAGATATTTAAAAGTTCCGAAGCGGCACCAACATAATAGAGATACAGAAACACCGTGGCCCCTTTCTTTGAGGTAACTCTGCACTATTGCGAGCTGCAAATGCCACTTCCAGCTTAGCTGTGCAGAAGAAGAACAACAAGAAGAAGAAATATCTCGAAATATGTCCCTCAGGCCCCTTCCCTTGAGATAAATCTGCAAATATCTCGGAAACCAAGCGAGCTATGGCAAAATGTTAAGAGACCTTATTTGTAGAGAATTAAGTTTCCTACTTTTTATGTTCTACGATATTTTTTGATCATATGCGTAGTTCTCGAGATATATCAAGATATTTAAAAGTTCCGAAGCCGCACCAACATAATAGAGATACAGAAACACCGTGGCCCCTTTCTTTGAGATAACTCTGCACTATTGCGAGCTGCAAATGCCACTTCCAGCTTAGCTGTGCAGAAGAAGAACAACAAGAAGAAGAAATATCTCGAAATATGTCCGTCAGGCCCCTTCCCTTGAGATAAATCTGCAAATATCTCGGAAACGAAGCGAGCTATGGCAAAATCTTAAGAGACCTTTTTTGTAGAGAATTATGTTTCCTACAATTTACGATCTCTGATATTTTTTGATCAGAAGCGTAGTTTTCGAGATATATCGAGATATTTAAAAGTTCCGAAGCCGCACCAACATAATAGAGATACAGAAACACCGTGGACCCTTTCTTTGAGATAACTCTGCACTATTGCGAGCTGCAAATGCCACTTCCAGCTTAGCTGTGCAGAAGAAGAACAACAAGAAGAAGAAATATCTGGAAATATGTCCGTCAGGCCCCTTCCCTTGAGATAAATCTGCAAATATCTCGGAAACGAAGTGAGCTACGGCAAAATGTTAAGAGACGTTTTTTGTAGAAAATTAGGATTCCTACTTTTTATGTTCTATGATATTTTTTGAACAGATGCGTAGTTCTCGAGATATATCAAGATATTTAAAAGTTCCGAAGCCGCACCAACATAATAGAGATACAGAAACACCGTGGCCCCTTTCTTTGAGATAACTCTGCACTATTGCGCGCTGCAAATGGCACTTCCAGCTTAGCTGTGCAGAAGAAGAACAACAAGAAGAAGAAATATCTCGAAATATGTCCGTCAGGCCCCTTCCCTTGAGATAAATCTGCAAATATCTCGGAAACGAAGCGAGCTATGGCAAAATGTTAAGAGACCTTTTTTGTAGAGAATTAAGTTTCCTACTTTTTACGTTCTATGATATTTTTTGATCAGATGCGTAGTTCTCGAGATATATCAAGATATTTAAAAGTTCCGAAGCCGCACCAACATAATAGAGATACAGAAACACCGTGGCCCCTTTCTTTGAGATAACTCTGCACTACTGCGAGCTGCAAATGCCACTTCCAGCTTAGCTGTGCAGAAGAAGAACAACAAGAAGAAGAAATATCTCGAAATATGTCCGTCAGGCCCCTTCCCTTGGGATAAATCTGCAAATATCTCGGAAACGAAGCGAGCTATGGCAAAATGTTAAGAGACCTTATTTGTAGAGAATTAAGTTTCCTACTTTTTATGTTGTACGATATTTTTTGATCAGATGCGTAGTTCTCGAGATATATCAAGATATTTAAAAGTTCCGAAGCCGCACCAACATAATAGAGATACAGAAACACCGTGGCCCCTCTCTTTGAGATAACTCTGCACAATTGCGAGCTGCAAATGCCACTTCCAGCTTAGCTGTGCAGAAGAAGAACAACAAGAAGAAGAAATATCTCGAAATATGTCCGTCAGGCCCCTTCCCTTGAGATAAATCTGCAAATATCTCGGAAACGAAGCGAGCTATGGCAAAATGTTAAGAGACCTTTTTTGTAGAGAATTGTGTTTCCTACAATTTATGTTCTATGATATTTTTTGATCAGAAGCGTAATTTTCGAGATATATCGAGATATTTAAAAGTTCCGAAGCCGCACCAACATAATAGAGATACAGAAACATCGTGGCCCCTTTCTTTGGGATAACTCTGCACTATTGCGAGCTCGAAATGCCACTTCCAGTTTAGCTGTGCAGAAGAAGAACAACAAGAAGAAGAAATATCTCGAAATATGTCCGTCAGGACCCTTCCCTTGAGATAAATCTGCAAATATCTCGGAAACGAAGCGAGCTATTGCAAAACGTTAAGAAACCTTTTTTGTAGAGAATTAAGTTTCCTACTTTTTATGTTCTATGATATTTTTTGATCAGATGCGTAGTTCTCGAGATATATCAAGATATTTAAAAGTTCCGAAGCCGCACCAACATAATAGAGATACAGAAACACCGTGGCCCCTTTCTTTGAGATAACTCTGCACTATTGCGAGCTGGAAATGCCACTTCCAGTTTAGCTGTGCAGAAGAAGAACAACAAGAAGAAGAAATATCTCGAAATATGTCCCTCAGGCCCCTTCCCTTGAGATAAATCTGCAAATATCTCGGAAACGAAGCGAGCTACGGCAAAATGTTAAGAGACCTTTTTTGTAGAAAATTAGGATTCCTACTTTTTATGTTCTATGATATTTTTTGAACAGATGCGTAGTTCTCGAGATATATCAAGATATTTAAAAGTTCCGAAGCCGCACCAACATAATAGAGATACAGAAACACCGTGGCCCCTTTCTTTGAGATAACTCTGCACTATTGCGCGCTGCAAATGGCACTTCCAGCTTAGCTGTGCAGAAGAAGAACAACAAGAAGAAGAAATATCTCGAAATATGTCCGTCAGGCCCCTTCCCTTGAGATAAATCTGCAAATATCTCGGAAACGAAGCGAGCTATGGCAAAATGTTAAGAGACCTTTTTTGTAGAGAATTAAGTTTCCTACTTTTTATGTTCTATGATATTTTTTGATCAGATGCGTAGTTCTCGAGATATATCAAGATATTTAAAAGTTCCGAAGCCGCACCAACATAATAGAGATACAGAAACACCGTGGCCCCTTTCTTTGAGATAACTCTGCACTACTGCGAGCTGCAAATGCCACTTCCTGCTTAGCTGTGCAGAAGAAGAACAACAAGAAGAAGAAATATCTCGAAATATGTCCGTCAGGCCCCTTCCCTTGGGATAAATCTGCAAATATCTCGGAAACGAAGCGAGCTATGGCAAAATGTTAAGAGACCTTTTTTGTAGAGAATTAAGTTTCCTACTTTTTATGTTCTATGATATTTTTTGATCAGATGCGTAGTTCTCGAGATATATCCAGATACTTAAAAGTTCCGAAGCGGCACCAACATAATAGAGATACAGAAACACCGTGGCCCCTTTCTTTGAGGTAACTCTGCACTATTGCGAGCTGCAAATGCCACTTCCAGCTTAGCTGTGCAGAAGAAGAACAACAAGAAGAAGAAATATCTCGAAATATGTCCCTCAGGCCCCTTCCCTTGAGATAAATCTGCAAATATCTCGGAAACCAAGCGAGCTATGGCAAAATGTTAAGAGACCTTATTTGTAGAGAATTAAGTTTCCTACTTTTTATGTTCTACGATATTTTTTGATCATATGCGTAGTTCTCGAGATATATCAAGATATTTAAAAGTTCCGAAGCCGCACCAACATAATAGAGATACAGAAACACCGTGGCCCCCCTTCTTTGAGATAACTCTGCACTATTGCGAGCTGCAAATGCCACTTCCAGCTTAGCTGTGCAGAAGAAGAACAACAAGAAGAAGAAATATCTCGAAATATGTCCGTCAGGCCCCTTCCCTTGAGATAAATCTGCAAATATCTCGGAAACGAAGCGAGCTATGGCAAAATGTTAAGAGACCTTTTTTGTAGAGAATTAAGTGTCCTACTTTTTATGTTCTATGATATTTTTTGATCAGATGCGTAGTTCTCGAGATATATCCAGATATTTAAAAGTTCCGAAGCGGCACCAACATAATAGAGATACAGAAACACCGGGGCCCCTTTCTTTGAGGTAACTCTGCACTATTGCGAGCTGCAAATGCCACTTCCAGCTTAGCTGTGCAGAAGAAGAACAACAAGAAGAAGAAATATCTCGAAATATGTCCCTCAGGCCCCTTCCCTTGAGATAAATCTGCAAATATCTCGGAAACCAAGCGAGCTATAGCAAAATGTTAAGAGACCTTATTTGTAGAGAATTAAGTTTCCTACTTTTTATGTTCTACGATATTTTTTGATCATATGCGTAGTTCTCGAGATATATCAAGATATTTAAAAGTTCCGAAGCCGCACCAACGTAATAGAGATACAGAAACACCGTGGCCACTTTCTTTGAGATAACTCTGCACTATTGCGACCTGCAAATGCCACTTCCAGCTTAGCTGTGCAGAAGAAGAACAACAAGAAGAAGAAATATCTCGAAATATGTCCCTCAGGCCCCTTCCCTTGAGATAAATCTGCAAATATCTCGGAAACCAAGCGAGCTATGGCAAAATGTTAAGAGACCTTATTTGTAGAGAATTAAGTTTCCTACTTTTTATGTTCTACGAT
Organism: Osmia lignaria lignaria; assembly: GCF_051020975.1. NCBI lineage: Eukaryota > Metazoa > Arthropoda > Insecta > Hymenoptera > Megachilidae > Osmia > Osmia lignaria. The sequence continues at coordinate 10,549,262 of NW_027478166.1, forward strand.
ATTTTTTGATCAGATGCGTAGTTCTCGAGATATATCAAGATATTAAAAGTTCCGAAGCCGCACCAACATAATAGAGATACAGAAACACCGTGGCCCCTCTCTTTGAGATAACTCTGCACAATTGCGAGCTGCAAATGCCACTTCCAGCTTAGCTGTGCAGAAGAAGAACAACAAGAAGAAGAAATATCTCGAAATATGTCCGTCAGGCCCCTTCCCTTGAGATAAATCTGCAAATATCTCGGAAACGAAGCGAGCTATGGCAAAATGTTAAGAGACCTTTTTTGTAGAGAATTGTGTTTCCTACAATTTATGTTCTATGATATTTTTTGATCAGAAGCGTAGTTTTCGAGATATATCGAGATATTTAAAAGTTCCGAAGCCGCACCAACATAATAGAGATACAGAAACATCGTGGCCCCTTTCTTTGGGATAACTCTGCACTATTGCGAGCTGGAAATGCCACTGCCAGTTTAGCTGTGCAGAAGAAGAACAACAAGAAGAAGAAATATCTCGAAATATGTCCGTCAGGACCCTTCCCTTGAGATAAATCTGCAAATATCTCGGAAACGAAGCGAGCTATTGCAAAACGTTAAGAGACCTTTTTTGTAGAGAATTAAGTTTCCTACTTTTTATGTTCTATGATATTTTTTGATCAGATGCGTAGTTCTCGAGATATATCAAGATATTTAAAAGTTCCGAAGCCGCACCAACATAATAGAGATACAGAAACACCGTGGCCCCTTTCTTTGAGATAACTCTGCACTATTGCGAGCTGCAAATTCCACTTCCAGCTTAGCTGTGCAGAAGAAGAACAACAAGAAGAAGAAATATCTGGAAATATGTCCGTCAGGCCCCTTCCCTTGAGATAAATCTGCAAATATCTCGGAAACGAAGCGAGCTATGGCAAAATGTTAAGAGACCTTTTTTGTAGAGAATTAAGTTTCCTACTTTCCTTGTTCTATGATATTTTTTGATCAGATGCGTGGTTCTCGAGATATATCAAGATATTTAAAAGTTCCGAAGCCGCACCAACATAATAGAGATACAGAAACACCGTGGCCCCTTTCTTTGAGATAACTCTGCACTATTGCGAGCTGCAAATGTCACTTCCAGCTTAGCTGTGCAGAGGAAGAACAACAAGAAGAAGAAATATCTCGAAATATGTCCGTCAGGCCAGTTCCTTTGAGCTGAATCTGCAAATATCTCGGAAACGAAGCGAGCTATGGCAAAATGTTAAGAGACGTTTTTTGTAGAGAATTATGTTTCCTACAATTTATGTTCTATGATATTTTTTGATCAGAAGCGTAGTTTTCGAGATATATCGAGATATTTAAAAGTTCCGAAGCCGCACCAACATAATAGAGATACAGAAACACCGTGGCCCCTTTCTTTGAGATAACTCTGCACTAGTGCGAGCCGCAAATGCCACTTCCAGCTTAGCTGTGCAGAAGAAGAACAACAAGAAGAAGAAATATCTCGAAATATGTCCGTCAGGCCCCTTCCCTTGAGATAAATCTGCAAATATCTCGGAAACCAAGCGAGCTATGGCAAAATGTTAAGAGACCTTTTTTGTAGAGAATAATGTTTCCTACAATTTACGCTCTATGATATTTTTTGATCAGAAGCGTAGTTTTCGAGATATATCGAGATATTTAAAAGTTCCGAAGGCGCACCAACATAATAGAGATACAGAAACACCGTGGCCCCTTTCTTTGAGATAACTCTGCACTATTGCGACCTACAAATGCCACTTCCAGCTTAGCTGTGCAGAAGAAGAACAACAAGAAGAAGAAATATCTCGAAATATGTCCGTCAGGCCCCTTCCCTTGAGATAAATCTGCAAATATCTCGGAAACGAAGAGAGCTATGGCAAAATGTTAAGAGACCTTTTTTGTAGAGAATTAAGTTTCCTACAATTTATGTTCTATGATATTTTTTGATCAGAAGCGTAGTTTTCGAGATATATCGAGATATTTAAAAGTTCCGAAGCCGCACCAACATAATAGAGATACAGAAACACCGTGGCCCCTTTCTTTGAGATAACTTTGCACTATTGCGAGCTGTAAATGCCACTTTCAGCTTAGCTGTGCAGAAGAAGAACAACAAGAAGAAGAAATATCTCGAAATATGTCCGTCAGGCCCCTTCCCTTGAGATAAATCTGCAAATATCTCGGAAACGAAGAGAGCTATGGCAAAATGTTAAGAGACCTTTTTTGTAGAGAATTAAGTTTCCTACAATTTATGTTCTATGATATTTTTTGATCAGAAGCGTAGTTTTCGAGATATATCGAGATATTTAAAAGTTCCGAAGCCGCACCAACATAATAGAGATACAGAAACACCGTGGCCCCTTTCTTTGAGATAACTTTGCACTATTGCGAGCTGTAAATGCCACTTTCAGCTTAGCTGTGCAGAAGAAGAACAACAAGAAGAAGAAATATCTCGAAATATGTCCGTCAGGCCCCTTCCCTTGAGATATATCTGCAAATATCTCGGAAACGAAGCGAGCTATGGCAAAATGTTAAGAGACCTTTTTTGTAGAGAATTATGTTTCCTACAATTTATGATCTATGATATTTTTTGATCAGAAGCGTAGTTTTCGAGATATATCGAGATATTTAAAAGTTCCGAAGCCGCACCAACATAATAGAGATACAGAAACACCGTGGCCCCTTTCTTTGAGATAACTCTGCACTACTGCGACCTACAAATGCCACTTGCAGCTTAGCTGTGCAGAAGAAGAACAACAAGAAGAAGAAATATCTCGAAATATGTCCGTCAGGCCCCTTCCCTTGGGATATATCTGCAAATATCTCGGAAACGAAGCGAGCTATGGCAAAATGTTAAGAGACCTTTTTTGTAGAGAATTAAGGTTCCTACTTTTTATGTTCTATGATATTTTTTGATCAGATGCGTAGTTCTCGAGATACATCAAGATATTTAAAAGTTCCGAAGCCGCACCAGCATAATAGAGATACAGAAACACCGTGGCCCCTTTCTTTGAGATAACTCTGCACTATTGGGAGCTGCAAATGCCACTTCCAGCTTAGCTGTGCAGAAGAAGAACAACAAGAAGAAGAAATATCTCGAAATATGTCCGTCAGGCCCCTTCCCTTGAGATAAATCTGCAAATATCTCGGAAACGAAGCGAGCTATGGCAAAATGTTAAGAGACCTTTTTTGTAGAGAATTATGTTTCCTACTTTTTATGTTCTATCATATTTTTTGATCAGATGCGTAGTTCTCGAGATATATCAAGATATTTAAAAGTTCCGAAGCCGCACCAACATAATAGAGATACAGAAACACCGTGGCCCCTTTCTTTGAGATAACGCTGCACTAGTGCGAGCCGCAAATGCCACTTCCAGCTTAGCTGTGCAGAAGAAGAACAACAAGAAGAAGAAATATCCCGAAATAAGTCCGTCAGGCCCCTTCCCTTGAGATGAATCTGCAAATATCTCGGAAACGAAGCGAGCTATGGCAAAATGTTAAGAGACCTTTTTTGTAGAGAATTAAGTTTCCTACAATTTATGTTCTATGATATTTTTTGATCAGATGCGTAGTTCTCGAGATATATCAAGATATTTAAAAGTTCCGAAGCCGCACCAACATAATAGAGATACAGAAACACCGTGGCCCCTTTCTTTGAGATAACTCTGCACTAGTGCGAGCCGCAAATGCCACTTCCAGCTTAGCTGTGCAGAAGAAGAACAACAAGAAGAAGAAATATCTCGAAATATGTCCGTCAGGCCCCTTCCCTTGAGATAAATCTGCAAATATCTCGGAAACGAAGCGAGCTATGGCAAAATGTTAAGAGACCGTTTTTGTAGAGAATTAAGTTTCCTACTTTTTATGTTCTATGATATTTTTTGATCAGATGCGTAGTTCTCGAGATATATCAAGATATTTAAAAGTTCCGAAGCCGCACCAACATAATAGAGATACAGAAACACCGTGGCCCCTTTCTTTGAGATAACTCTGCACTATTGCGAGCTGCAAATGCCACTTCCAGCTTAGCTGTGCAGAAGAAGAACAACAAGAATAAGAAATATCTCGAAATATGTCCGTCAGGCCCCTTCCCTTGAGATAAATCTGCAAATATCTCGGAAACGAAGAGAGCTATGGCAAAATGTTAAGAGACCTTTTCTGTAGAGAATTAAGTTTCCTACTTTTTATGTTCTATGATATTTTTTGATCAGATGCGTAGTTCTCGCGATATATCAAGATATTTAAAAGTTCCGAAGCCGCACCAACATAATAGAGATACAGAAACACCGTGGCCCCCTTCTTTGAGATAACTCTGCACTATTGCGAGCTGCAAATGCCACTTCCAGCTTAGCTGTGCAGAAGAAGAACAACAAGAAGAAGAAATATCTCGAAATATGTCCGTCATGCCCCTTCCCTTGAGATAAATCTGCAAATATCTCGGAAACGAAGCGAGCTATGGCAAAATGTTAAGAGACCTTTTTTGTAGAGAATTATGTTTCCTACTTTTTATGTTCTATCATATTTTTTGATCAGATGCGTAGTTCTCGAGATATATCAAGATATTTAAAAGTTCCGAAGCCGCACCAACATAATAGAGATACAGAAACACCGTGGCCCCTTTCTTTGAGATAACGCTGCACTAGTGCGAGCCGCAAATGCCACTTCCAGCTTAGCTGTGCAGAAGAAGAACAACAAGAAGAAGAAATATCCCGAAATAAGTCCGTCAGGCCCCTTCCCTTGAGATGAATCTGCAAATATCTCGGAAACGAAGCGAGCTATGGCAAAATGTTAAGAGACGTTTTTTGTAGAGAATTAAGTTTCCTACAATTTATGTTCTATGATATTTTTTGATCAGATGCGTAGTTCTCGAGATATATCAAGATATTTAAAAGTTCCGAAGCCGCACCAACATAATAGAGATACAGAAACACCGTGGCCCCTTTCTTTGAGATAACTCTGCACTAGTGCGAGCCGCAAATGCCACTTCCAGCTTAGCTGTGCAGAAGAAGAACAACAAGAAGAAGAAATATCTCGAAATATGTCCGTTAGGCCCCTTCCCTTGAGATAAACCTGCAAATATCTCGGAAACGAAGCGAGCTATGGCAAAATGTTAAGAGACCTTTTTTGTAGAGAATTAAGTTTCCTACTTTTTATGTTCTATGATATTTTTTGATCAGATGCGTAGTTCTCGAGATATATCAAGATATTTAAAAGTTCCGAAGCCGCACAAACATAATAGAGATACAGAAACACCGTGGCCCCTTTCTTTGAGATAACTCTGCACTATTGCGAGCTGCAAATGCCACTTCCAGCTTAGCTGTGCAGAAGAAGAACAACAAGAAGAAGAAATATCTCGAAATATGTCCGTCAGGCCCCTTCCCTTGAGATAAATCTGCAAATATCTCGGAAACGAAGAGAGCTATGGCAAAATGTTAGGAGACCCTTTTTGTAGAGAATTAAGTTTCCTACAATTTATGTTGTATGATATTTTTTGATCAGAAGCGTAGTTTTCGAGATATATCGAGATATTTAAAAGTTCCGAAGGCGCACCAACATAATAGAGATACAGAAACACCGTGGCCCCTTTCTTTGAGATAACTCTGCACTATTGCGACCTACAAATGCCACTTCCAGCTTAGCTGTGCAGAAGAAGAACAACAAGAAGAAGAAATATCTCGAAATATGCCCGTCAGGCCCCTTCCCTTGGGATATATCTGCAAATATCTCGGAAACGAAGCGAGCTATGGCAAAATGTTAAGAGACGTTTTTTGTAGAGAATTATGTTTCCTACAATTTATGTTCTATGATATTTTTTGATCAGAAGCGTAGTTTTCGAGATATATCGAGATATTTAAAAGTTCCGAAGCCGCACCAACATAATAGAGATACAGAAACACCGTGGCCCCTTTCTTCGAGATAACTGTGTACTAGTGCGAGCCGCAAATGCCACTTCCAGCTTAGCTGTGCAGAAGAAGAACAACAAGAAGAAGAAATATCTCGAAATATGTCCGTTAGGCCCCTTCCCTTGAGATAAACCTGCAAATATCTCGGAAACGAAGCGAGCTATTGCAAAATGTTAAGAGACCTTTTTTGTAGAGAATTAAGTTTCCTACTTTTTATGTTCTATGATATTTTTTGATCAGATGCGTAGTTCTCGAGATATATCAAGATATTTAAAAGTTCCGAAGCCGCACCAGCATAATAGAGATACAGAAACACCGTGGCCCCTTTCTTTGAGATAACTCTGCACTATTGGGAGCTGCAAATGCCACTTCCAGCTTAGCTGTGCAGAAGAAGAACAACAAGAAGAAGAAATATCTCGAAATATGTCCGTCAGGCCCCTTCCCTTGAGATAAATCTGCAAATATCTCGGAAACGAAGCGAGCTATGGCAAAATGTTAAGAGACCTTTTTTGTAGAGAATAATGTTTCCTACTTTTTATGTTCTATGATATTTTTTGATCAGATGCGTAGTTCTCGAGATATATCAAGATATTTAAAAGTTCGGAAGCCGCACAAACATAATAGAGATACAGAAACACCGTGGCCCCTTTCTTTGAGATAACTGTGCACTAGTGCGAGCCGCAAATGCCACTTCCAGCTTAGCTGTGCAGAAGAAGAACAACAAGAAGAAGAAATATCTCGAAATATGTCCGTCAGGCCCCTTCCCTTGAGATAAATCTGCAAATATCTCGGAAACGAAGCGAGCTATGGCAAAATGTTAAGAGACCGTTTTTGTACAGAATTAAGTTTCCTACTTTTTATGTTCTATGATATTTTTTGATCAGATGCGTAGTTCTCGAGATATATCAAGATATTTAAAAGTTCCGAAGCCGCACCAACATAATAGAGATACAGAAACACCGTGGCCCCTTTCTTTGAGATAACTCTGCACTATTGCGAGCTGCAAATGCCACTTCCAGCTTAGCTGTGCAGAAGAAGAACAACAAGAATAAGAAATATCTCGAAATATGTCCGTCAGGCCCCTTCCCTTGAGATAAATCTGCAAATATCTCGGAAACGAAGAGAGCTATGGCAAAATGTTAAGAGAGCTTTTCTGTAGAGAATTAAGTTTCCTACTTTTTATGTTCTATGATATTTTTTGATCAGATGCGTAGTTCTCGCGATATATCAAGATATTTAAAAGTTCCGAAGCCGCACCAACATAATAGAGATACAGAAACACCGTGGCCCCCTTCTTTGAGATAACTCTGCACTATTGCGAGCTGCAAATGCCACTTCCAGCTTAGCTGTGCAGAAGAAGAACAACAAGAAGAAGAAATATCTCGAAATATGTCCGTCATGCCCCTTCCCTTGAGATAAATCTGCAAATATCTCGGAAACGAAGCGAGCTATGGCAAAATGTTAAGAGACCTTTTTTGTAGAGAATTAAGTTTCCTACTTTTTATGTTCTATCATATTTTTTGATCAGATGCGTAGTTCTCGAGATATATCAAGATATTTAAAAGTTCCGAAGCCGCACCAACATAATAGAGATACAGAAACACCGTGGCCCCTTTCTTTGAGATAACGCTGCACTAGTGCGAGCCGCAAATGCCACTTCCAGCTTAGCTGTGCAGAAGAAGAACAACAAGAAGAAGAAATATCCCGAAATAAGTCCGTCAGGCCCCTTCCCTTGAGATGAATCTGCAAATATCTCGGAAACGAAGCGAGCTATGGCAAAATGTTAAGAGACCTTTTTTGTAGAGAATTAAGTTTCCTACTTTTTATGTTCTATGATATTTTTTGATCAGATGCGTAGTTCTCGAGATATATCAAGATATTTAAAAGTTCCGAAGCCGCACCAACATAATAGTGATACAGAAACACCGTGGCCCCTTTCTTTGAGATAACTCTGCACTAGTGCGAGCCGCAAATGCCACTTCCAGCTTAGCTGTGCAGAAGAAGAGCAACAAGAAGAAGAAATATCTCGAGATATGTCCGTCAGGCCCCTTGCCTTGAGATAAATCTGCAAATATCTCGGAAACGAAGCGAGCTATGGCAAAATGTTAAGAGACCTTTTTTGTAGAGAATTATGTTTCCTACTTTTTATGTTCTATGATATTTTTTGATCAGACGCGTAGTTCTCGAGATATATCAAGATATTTAAAAGTTCCGAAGCCGCACCAACATAATAGAGATACAGAAACACCGTGGCCCCTTTCTTTGAGATAACTCTGCACTATTGCGAGCTGCAAATGCCACTTCCAGCTTAGCTGTGCAGAAGAAGAACAACAAGAAGAAGAAATATCTCGAAATATGTCCGTCAGGCCCCTTCCCTTGAGATAAATCTGCAAATATCTCGGAAACGAAGCGAGCTATGGCAAAATGTTAAGAGACCTTTTTTGTAGAGAATTATGTTTCCTACAATTCATGTTCTATGATATTTTTTGATCAGAAGCGTAGTTTTCGAGATATATCGAGATATTTAAAAGTTCCGAAGCCGCACCAACATGATAGAGATACAGAAACACCGTGGCCCCTTTCTTTGAGATAACTCTGCACTAGTGCGAGCCGCAAATGCCACTTCCAGCTTAGCTGTGCAGAAGAAGAACAACAAGAAGAAGAAATAACTCGAAATATGTCCGTCATGCCCCTTCCCTTGAGATAAATCTGCAAATATCTCGGAAACGAAGCGAGCTATGGCAAAATGTTAAGAGACCTTTTTTGTAGAGAATTAAGTTTCCTACTTTTTATGTTCTATGATATTTTTTGATCAGATGCGTAGTTCTCGAGATATATCAAGATATTTAAAAGTTCCGAAGCGGCACCAACATAATAGAGATACAGGAACACCGTGGCCCCTTTCTTTGAGATAACTCTGCACTATTGCGAGCTGCAAATGCCACTTCCAGCTTAGCTGTGCAGAAGAAGAACAACAAGAAGAAGAAATATCTCGAAATATGTCCGTCAGGCCCCTTCCCTTGAGATAAATCTGCAAATATCTCGGAAACGAAGCGAGCTATGGCAAAATGTTAAGAGACCTTTTTTGTAGAGAATTATGTTTCCTACAATTCATGTTCTATGATATTTTTTGATCAGAAGCGTAGTTTTCGAGATATATCGAGATATTTAAAAGTTCCGAAGCCGCACCAACATGATAGAGATACAGAAACACCGTGGCCCCTTTCTTTGAGATAACTCTGCACTAGTGCGAGCCGCAAATGCCACTTCCAGCTTAGCTGTGCAGAAGAAGAACAACAAGAAGAAGAAATAACTCGAAATATGTCCGTCATGCCCCTTCCCTTGAGATAAATCTGCAAATATCTCGGAAACGAAGCGAGCTATGGCAAAATGTTAAGAGACCTTTTTTGTAGAGAATTAAGTTTCCTACTTTTTATGTTCTATGATATTTTTTGATCAGATGCGTAGTTCTCGAGATATATCAAGATATTTAAAAGTTCCGAAGCCGCACCAACATAATAGAGATACAGAAACACCGTGGCCCCTTTCTTTGAGATAACGCTGCACTAGTGCGAGCCGCAAATGCCACTTCCAGCTTAGCTGTGCAGAAGAAGAACCACAAGAAGAAGAAATATCTCGAAATATGTCCGTCAGGCCCCTTCCCTTGAGATAAATCTGCAAATATCTCGGAAACGAAGCGAGCTATGGCAAAATGTTAAGAGACCTTTTTTGTAGAGAATTACGTTTCCTACTTATTATGTTCTACGATATTTTTTGATCAGATGCGTAGTTCTCGAGATATATCAAGATATTTAAAAGTTCCGAAGCCGCACCAACAGAATAGAGATACAGAAACACCGTGGCTCCTTTCTTTGAGATAACTCTGCACTATTGCGAGCTGGAAATGCCACTTCCAGTTTAGCTGTGCAGAAGAAGAACAACAAGAAGAAGAAATATCTCGAAATATGTCCGTTAGGCCCCTTCCCTTGAGATAAACCTGCAAATATCTCGGAAACGAAGCGAGCTATGGCAAAATGTTAAGAGACCTTTTTTGTAGAGAATTAAGTTTCCTACTTTTTATGTTCTATGATATTTTTTGATCAGATGCGTAGTTCTCGAGATATATCAAGATATTTAAAAGTTCCGAAGCCGCACCAACATAATAGAGATACAGAAACACCGTGGCCCCTTTCTTTGAGATAACTCTGCACTAGTGCGAGCCGCAAATGCCACTTCCAGCTTAGCGGTGCAGAAGAAGAACAACAAGAAGAAGAAATATCTCGAAATATGTCCGTCAGGCCCCTTGCCTTGAGATAAATCTGCAAATATCTCGGAAACGAAGCGAGCTATGGCAAAATGTTAAGAGACCTTTTTTGTAGAGAATTATGTTTCCTACTTTTTATGTTCTATGATATTTTTTGATCAGACGCGTAGTTCTCGAGATATATCAAGATATTTAAAAGTTCCGAAGCCGCACCAACACAATAGAGATACAGAAACACCGTCGCCCCTTTCTTTGAGATAACTTTGCACTATTGCGAGCTGTAAATGCCACTTCCAGCTTAGCTGTGCAGAAGAAGTACAACAAGAAGAAGAAATATCTCGAAATATGTCCGTCAGGCCCCTTCCCTTGAGATAAATCTGCAAATATCTCGGAAACGAAGCGAGCTATGGCAAAATGTTAAGAGACCTTTTTTGTAGAGAATTAAGTTTCCTACTTTTTATGTTCTATGATATTTTTTGATCAGATGCGTAGTTCTCGAGATATATCAAGATATTTAAAAGTTCCGAAGCCGCACCAACATAATAGAGATACAGAAACACCGTGGCCCCTTTCTTTGAGATAACGCTGCACTAGTGCGAGCCGCAAATGCCACTTCCAGCTTAGCTGTGCAGAAGAAGAACCACAAGAAGAAGAAATATCTCGAAATATGTCCGTCAGGCCCCTTCCCTTGAGATAAATCTGCAAATATCTCGGAAACGAAGCGAGCTATGGCAAAATGTTAAGAGACCTTTTTTGTAGAGAATTATGTTTCCTACAATTCATGTTCTATGATATTTTTTGATCAGAAGCGTAGTTTTCGAGATATATCGAGATATTTAAAAGTTCCGAAGCCGCACCAACATGATAGAGATACAGAAACACCGTGGCCCCTTTCTTTGAGATAACTCTGCACTAGTGCGAGCCGCAAATGCCACTTCCAGCTTAGCTGTGCAGAAGAAGAACAACAAGAAGAAGAAATAACTCGAAATATGTCCGTCATGCCCCTTCCCTTGAGATAAATCTGCAAATATCTCGGAAACGAAGCGAGCTATGGCAAAATGTTAAGAGACCTTTTTTGTAGAGAATTAAGTTTCCTACTTTTTATGTTCTATGATATTTTTTGATCAGATGCGTAGTTCTCGAGATATATCAAGATATTTAAAAGTTCCGAAGCGGCACCAACATAATAGAGATACAGGAACACCGTGGCCCCTTTCTTTGAGATAACTCTGCACTATTGCGAGCTGCAAATGCCACTTCCAGCTTAGCTGTGCAGAAGAAGAACAACAAGAAGAAGAAATATCTCGAAATATGTCCGTCAGGCCCCTTCCCTTGAGATAAATCTGCAAATATCTCGGAAACGAAGCGAGCTATGGCAAAATGTTAAGAGACCTTTTTTGTAGAGAATTATGTTTCCTACAATTCATGTTCTATGATATTTTTTGATCAGAAGCGTAGTTTTCGAGATATATCGAGATATTTAAAAGTTCCGAAGCCGCACCAACATGATAGAGATACAGAAACACCGTGGCCCCTTTCTTTGAGATAACTCTGCACTAGTGCGAGCCGCAAATGCCACTTCCAGCTTAGCTGTGCAGAAGAAGAACAACAAGAAGAAGAAATAACTCGAAATATGTCCGTCATGCCCCTTCCCTTGAGATAAATCTGCAAATATCTCGGAAACGAAGCGAGCTATGGCAAAATGTTAAGAGACCTTTTTTGTAGAGAATTAAGTTTCCTACTTTTTATGTTCTATGATATTTTTTGATCAGATGCGTAGTTCTCGAGATATATCAAGATATTTAAAAGTTCCGAAGCGGCACCAACATAATAGAGATACAGGAACACCGTGGCCCCTTTCTTTGAGATAACTCTGCACTATTGCGAGCTGCAAATGCCACTTCCAGCTTAGCTGTGCAGAAGAAGAACAACAAGAAGAAGAAATATCTCGAAATATGTCCGTCAGGCCCCTTCCCTTGAGATAAATCTGCAAATATCTCGGAAACGAAGCGAGCTATGGCAAAATGTTAAGAGACCTTTTTTGTAGAGAATTATGTTTCCTACAATTCATGTTCTATGATATTTTTTGATCAGAAGCGTAGTTTTCGAGATATATCGAGATATTTAAAAGTTCCGAAGCCGCACCAACATGATAGAGATACAGAAACACCGTGGCCCCTTTCTTTGAGATAACTCTGCACTAGTGCGAGCCGCAAATGCCACTTCCAGCTTAGCTGTGCAGAAGAAGAACAACAAGAAGAAGAAATAACTCGAAATATGTCCGTCATGCCCCTTCCCTTGAGATAAATCTGCAAATATCTCGGAAACGAAGCGAGCTATGGCAAAATGTTAAGAGACCTTTTTTGTAGAGAATTAAGTTTCCTACTTTTTATGTTCTATGATATTTTTTGATCAGATGCGTAGTTCTCGAGATATATCAAGATATTTAAAAGTTCCGAAGCCGCACCAACATAATAGAGATACAGAAACACCGTGGCCCCTTTCTTTGAGATAACGCTGCACTAGTGCGAGCCGCAAATGCCACTTCCAGCTTAGCTGTGCAGAAGAAGAACCACAAGAAGAAGAAATATCTCGAAATATGTCCGTCAGGCCCCTTCCCTTGAGATAAATCTGCAAATATCTCGGAAACGAAGCGAGCTATGGCAAAATGTTAAGAGACCTTTTTTGTAGAGAATTACGTTTCCTACTTATTATGTTCTACGATATTTTTTGATCAGATGCGTAGTTCTCGAGATATATCAAGATATTTAAAAGTTCCGAAGCCGCACCAACAGAATAGAGATACAGAAACACCGTGGCTCCTTTCTTTGAGATAACTCTGCACTATTGCGAGCTGGAAATGCCACTTCCAGTTTAGCTGTGCAGAAGAAGAACAACAAGAAGAAGAAATATCTCGAAATATGTCCGTTAGGCCCCTTCCCTTGAGATAAACCTGCAAATATCTCGGAAACGAAGCGAGCTATGGCAAAATGTTAAGAGACCTTTTTTGTAGAGAATTAAGTTTCCTACTTTTTATGTTCTATGATATTTTTTGATCAGATGCGTAGTTCTCGAGATATATCAAGATATTTAAAAGTTCCGAAGCCGCACCAACATAATAGAGATACAGAAACACCGTGGCCCCTTTCTTTGAGATAACTCTGCACTAGTGCGAGCCGCAAATGCCACTTCCAGCTTAGCGGTGCAGAAGAAGAACAACAAGAAGAAGAAATATCTCGAAATATGTCCGTCAGGCCCCTTGCCTTGAGATAAATCTGCAAATATCTCGGAAACGAAGCGAGCTATGGCAAAATGTTAAGAGACCTTTTTTGTAGAGAATTATGTTTCCTACTTTTTATGTTCTATGATATTTTTTGATCAGACGCGTAGTTCTCGAGATATATCAAGATATTTAAAAGTTCCGAAGCCGCACCAACACAATAGAGATACAGAAACACCGTCGCCCCTTTCTTTGAGATAACTTTGCACTATTGCGAGCTGTAAATGCCACTTCCAGCTTAGCTGTGCAGAAGAAGTACAACAAGAAGAAGAAATATCTCGAAATATGTCCGTCAGGCCCCTTCCCTTGAGATAAATCTGCAAATATCTCGGAAACGAAGCGAGCTATGGCAAAATGTTAAGAGACCTTTTTTGTAGAGAATTAAGTTTCCTACTTTTTATGTTCTATGATATTTTTTGATCAGATGCGTAGTTCTCGAGATATATCAAGATATTTAAAAGTTCCGAAGCCGCACCAACATAATAGAGATACAGAAACACCGTGGCCCCTTTCTTTGAGATAACGCTGCACTAGTGCGAGCCGCAAATGCCACTTCCAGCTTAGCTGTGCAGAAGAAGAACCACAAGAAGAAGAAATATCTCGAAATATGTCCGTCAGGCCCCTTCCCTTGAGATAAATCTGCAAATATCTCGGAAACGAAGCGAGCTATGGCAAAATGTTAAGAGACCTTTTTTGTAGAGAATTATGTTTCCTACAATTCATGTTCTATGATATTTTTTGATCAGAAGCGTAGTTTTCGAGATATATCGAGATATTTAAAAGTTCCGAAGCCGCACCAACATGATAGAGATACAGAAACACCGTGGCCCCTTTCTTTGAGATAACTCTGCACTAGTGCGAGCCGCAAATGCCACTTCCAGCTTAGCTGTGCAGAAGAAGAACAACAAGAAGAAGAAATAACTCGAAATATGTCCGTCATGCCCCTTCCCTTGAGATAAATCTGCAAATATCTCGGAAACGAAGCGAGCTATGGCAAAATGTTAAGAGACCTTTTTTGTAGAGAATTAAGTTTCCTACTTTTTATGTTCTATGATATTTTTTGATCAGATGCGTAGTTCTCGAGATATATCAAGATATTTAAAAGTTCCGAAGCGGCACCAACATAATAGAGATACAGGAACACCGTGGCCCCTTTCTTTGAGATAACTCTGCACTATTGCGAGCTGCAAATGCCACTTCCAGCTTAGCTGTGCAGAAGAAGAACAACAAGAAGAAGAAATATCTCGAAATATGTCCGTCAGGCCCCTTCCCTTGAGATAAATCTGCAAATATCTCGGAAACGAAGCGAGCTATGGCAAAATGTTAAGAGACCTTTTTTGTAGAGAATTATGTTTCCTACAATTCATGTTCTATGATATTTTTTGATCAGAAGCGTAGTTTTCGAGATATATCGAGATATTTAAAAGTTCCGAAGCCGCACCAACATGATAGAGATACAGAAACACCGTGGCCCCTTTCTTTGAGATAACTCTGCACTAGTGCGAGCCGCAAATGCCACTTCCAGCTTAGCTGTGCAGAAGAAGAACAACAAGAAGAAGAAATAACTCGAAATATGTCCGTCATGCCCCTTCCCTTGAGATAAATCTGCAAATATCTCGGAAACGAAGCGAGCTATGGCAAAATGTTAAGAGACCTTTTTTGTAGAGAATTAAGTTTCCTACTTTTTATGTTCTATGATATTTTTTGATCAGATGCGTAGTTCTCGAGATATATCAAGATATTTAAAAGTTCCGAAGCCGCACCAACATAATAGAGATACAGAAACACCGTGGCCCCTTTCTTTGAGATAACGCTGCACTAGTGCGAGCCGCAAATGCCACTTCCAGCTTAGCTGTGCAGAAGAAGAACCACAAGAAGAAGAAATATCTCGAAATATGTCCGTCAGGCCCCTTCCCTTGAGATAAATCTGCAAATATCTCGGAAACGAAGCGAGCTATGGCAAAATGTTAAGAGACCTTTTTTGTAGAGAATTACGTTTCCTACTTATTATGTTCTACGATATTTTTTGATCAGATGCGTAGTTCTCGAGATATATCAAGATATTTAAAAGTTCCGAAGCCGCACCAACAGAATAGAGATACAGAAACACCGTGGCTCCTTTCTTTGAGATAACTCTGCACTATTGCGAGCTGGAAATGCCACTTCCAGTTTAGCTGTGCAGAAGAAGAACAACAAGAAGAAGAAATATCTCGAAATATGTCCGTTAGGCCCCTTCCCTTGAGATAAACCTGCAAATATCTCGGAAACGAAGCGAGCTATGGCAAAATGTTAAGAGACCTTTTTTGTAGAGAATTAAGTTTCCTACTTTTTATGTTCTATGATATTTTTTGATCAGATGCGTAGTTCTCGAGATATATCAAGATATTTAAAAGTTCCGAAGCCGCACCAACATAATAGAGATACAGAAACACCGTGGCCCCTTTCTTTGAGATAACTCTGCACTAGTGCGAGCCGCAAATGCCACTTCCAGCTTAGCGGTGCAGAAGAAGAACAACAAGAAGAAGAAATATCTCGAAATATGTCCGTCAGGCCCCTTGCCTTGAGATAAATCTGCAAATATCTCGGAAACGAAGCGAGCTATGGCAAAATGTTAAGAGACCTTTTTTGTAGAGAATTATGTTTCCTACTTTTTATGTTCTATGATATTTTTTGATCAGACGCGTAGTTCTCGAGATATATCAAGATATTTAAAAGTTCCGAAGCCGCACCAACACAATAGAGATACAGAAACACCGTCGCCCCTTTCTTTGAGATAACTTTGCACTATTGCGAGCTGTAAATGCCACTTCCAGCTTAGCTGTGCAGAAGAAGTACAACAAGAAGAAGAAATATCTCGAAATATGTCCGTCAGGCCCCTTCCCTTGAGATAAATCTGCAAATATCTCGGAAACGAAGCGAGCTATGGCAAAATGTTAAGAGACCTTTTTTGTAGAGAATTAAGTTTCCTACTTTTTATGTTCTATGATATTTTTTGATCAGATGCGTAGTTCTCGAGATATATCAAGATATTTAAAAGTTCCGAAGCCGCACCAACATAATAGAGATACAGAAACACCGTGGCCCCTTTCTTTGAGATAACGCTGCACTAGTGCGAGCCGCAAATGCCACTTCCAGCTTAGCTGTGCAGAAGAAGAACCACAAGAAGAAGAAATATCTCGAAATATGTCCGTCAGGCCCCTTCCCTTGAGATAAATCTGCAAATATCTCGGAAACGAAGCGAGCTATGGCAAAATGTTAAGAGACCTTTTTTGTAGAGAATTAAGTTTCCTACTTATTATGTTCTATGATATTTTTTGATCAGATGCGTAGTTCTCGAGATATATCGAGATATTTAAAAGTTCCGAAGCCGCACCAACAGAATAGAGATACAGAAACACCGTGGCTCCTTTCTTTGAGATAACTCTGCACTATTGCGAGCTGGAAATGCCACTTCCAGTTTAGCTGTGCAGAAGAAGAACAACAAGAAGAAGAAATATCTCGAAATATGTCCGTTAGGCCCCTTCCCTTGAGATAAACCTGCAAATATCTCGGAAACGAAGCGAGCTATGGCAAAATGTTAAGAGACCTTTTTTGTAGAGAATTAAGTTTCCTACTTTTTATGTTCTATGATATTTTTTGATCAGATGCGTAGTTCTCGAGATATATCAAGATATTTAAAAGTTCCGGAGCCGCACCAACATAATAGAGATACAGAAACACCGTCGCCCCTTTCTTTGAGATAACTTTGCACTATTGCGAGCTGTAAATGCCACTTCCAGCTTAGCTGTGCAGAAGAAGTACAACAAGAAGAAGAAATATCTCGAAATATGTCCGTCAGGCCCCTTCCCTTGAGATATATCTGCAAATATCTCGGAAACGAAGCGAGCTATGGCAAAATGTTAAGAGACCTTTTTTGTAGAGAATTAAGTTTCCTACTTTTTATGTTGTATGATATTTTTTGATCAGATGCGTAGTTCTCGAGATATATCAAGATATTTAAAAGTTCCGAATCCGCACCAACATAATAGAGATACAGAAACACCGTGGCCCCTTTCTTTGAGATAACTCTGCACTAGTGCGAGCCGCAAATGCCACTTCCAGCTTAGCTGTGCAGAAGAAGAGCAACAAGAAGAAGAAATATCTCGAGATATGTCCGTCAGGCCCCTTGCCTTGAGATAAATCTGCAAATATCTCGGAAACGAAGCGAGCTATGGCAAAATGTTAAGAGACCTTTTTTGTAGAGAATTATGTTTCCTACTTTTTATGTTCTATGATATTTTTTGATCAGACGCGTAGTTCTCGAGATATATCAAGATATTTAAAAGTTCCGAAGCCGCACCAACATAATAGAGATACAGAAACACCGTGGCCCCTTTCTTTGAGATAACTCTGCACTATTGCGAGCTGCAAATGCCACTTCCAGCTTAGCTGTGCAGAAGAAGAACAACAAGAAGAAGAAATATCTCGAAATATGTCCGTCAGGCCCCTTCCCTTGAGATAAATCTGCAAATATCTCGGAAACGAAGCGAGCTATGGCAAAATGTTAAGAGACCTTTTTTGTAGAGAATTAAGTTTCCTACTTTTTATGTTCTATGATATTTTTTGATCAGATGCGTAGTTCTCGAGATATATCAAGATATTTAAAAGTTCCGAAGCCGCACCAACATAATAGAGATACAGAAACACCGTGGCCCCTTTCTTTGAGATAACTCTGCACTATTGCGAGCCGCAAATGCCACTTCCAGCTTAGCTGTGCAGAAGAAGAACAACAAGAAGAAGAAATATCTCGAAATATGTCCGTCAGGCCCCTTCCCTTGAGATAAATCTGCAAATATCTCGGAAACGAAGCGAGCTATGGCAAAATGTTAAGAGACCATTTTTGTAGAGAATTAAGTTTCCTACTTATTATGTTCTATGATATTTTTTGATCAGATGCGTAGTTCTCGAGATATATCAAGATATTTAAAAGTTCCGAAGCCGCACCAACAGAATAGAGATACAGGAACACCGTGGCTCCTTTCTTTGAGATAACTCTGCACTATTGCGAGCTGGAAATGCCACTTCCAGTTTAGCTGTGCAGAAGAAGAACAACAAGAAGAAGAAATATCTCGAAATATGTCCGTTAGGCCCCTTCCCTTGAGATAAACCTGCAAATATCTCGGAAACGAAGCGAGCTATGGCAAAATGTTAAGAGACCTTTTTTGTAGAGAATTAAGTTTCCTACTTTTTATGTTGTATGATATTTTTTGATCAGATGCGTAGTTCTCGAGATATATCAAGATATTTAAAAGTTCCGAATCCGCACCAACATAATAGAGATACAGAAACACCGTGGCCCCTTTCTTTGAGATAACTCTGCACTAGTGCGAGCCGCAAATGCCACTTCCAGCTCAGCTGTGCAGAAGAAGAGCAACAAGAAGAAGAAATATCTCGAGATATGTCCGTCAGGCCCCTTGCCTTGAGATAAACCTGCAAATATCTCGGAAACGAAGCGAGCTATGGCAAAATGTTAAGAGACCTTTTTTGTAGAGAATTAAGTTTCCTACTTTTTATGTTCTATGACATTTTTTGATCAGATGCGTAGTTCTCGAGATATATCAAGATATTTAAAAGTTCCGAAGCCGCACAAACATAATAGAGATACAGAAACACCGTGGCCCCTTTCTTTGAGATAACTCTGCACTATTGCGAGCTGCAAATGCCACTTCCAGCTTAGCTGTGCAGAAGAAGAACAACAAGAAGAAGAAATATCTCGAAATATGTCCGTCAGGCCCCTTCCCTTGAGATAAATCTGCAAATATCTCGGAAACGAAGAGAGCTATGGCAAAATGTTAGGAGACCCTTTTTGTAGAGAATTAAGTTTCCTACAATTTATGTTGTATGATATTTTTTGATCAGAAGCGTAGTTTTCGAGATATATCGAGATATTTAAAAGTTCCGAAGGCGCACCAACATAATAGAGATACAGAAACACCGTGGCCCCTTTCTTTGAGATAACTCTGCACTATTGCGACCTACAAATGCCACTTCCAGCTTAGCTGTGCAGAAGAAGAACAACAAGAAGAAGAAATATCTCGAAATATGCCCGTCAGGCCCCTTCCCTTGGGATATATCTGCAAATATCTCGGAAACGAAGCGAGCTATGGCAAAATGTTAAGAGACGTTTTTTGTAGAGAATTATGTTTCCTACAATTTATGTTCTATGATATTTTTTGATCAGAAGCGTAGTTTTCGAGATATATCGAGATATTTAAAAGTTCCGAAGCCGCACCAACATAATAGAGATACAGAAACACCGTGGCCCCTTTCTTCGAGATAACTGTGTACTAGTGCGAGCCGCAAATGCCACTTCCAGCTTAGCTGTGCAGAAGAAGAACAACAAGAAGAAGAAATATCTCGAAATATGTCCGTTAGGCCCCTTCCCTTGAGATAAACCTGCAAATATCTCGGAAACGAAGCGAGCTATTGCAAAATGTTAAGAGACCTTTTTTGTAGAGAATTAAGTTTCCTACTTTTTATGTTCTATGATATTTTTTGATCAGATGCGTAGTTCTCGAGATATATCAAGATATTTAAAAGTTCCGAAGCCGCACCAGCATAATAGAGATACAGAAACACCGTGGCCCCTTTCTTTGAGATAACTCTGCACTATTGGGAGCTGCAAATGCCACTTCCAGCTTAGCTGTGCAGAAGAAGAACAACAAGAAGAAGAAATATCTCGAAATATGTCCGTCAGGCCCCTTCCCTTGAGATAAATCTGCAAATATCTCGGAAACGAAGCGAGCTATGGCAAAATGTTAAGAGACCTTTTTTGTAGAGAATAATGTTTCCTACTTTTTATGTTCTATGATATTTTTTGATCAGATGCGTAGTTCTCGAGATATATCAAGATATTTAAAAGTTCGGAAGCCGCACAAACATAATAGAGATACAGAAACACCGTGGCCCCTTTCTTTGAGATAACTGTGCACTAGTGCGAGCCGCAAATGCCACTTCCAGCTTAGCTGTGCAGAAGAAGAACAACAAGAAGAAGAAATATCTCGAAATATGTCCGTCAGGCCCCTTCCCTTGAGATAAATCTGCAAATATCTCGGAAACGAAGCGAGCTATGGCAAAATGTTAAGAGACCGTTTTTGTACAGAATTAAGTTTCCTACTTTTTATGTTCTATGATATTTTTTGATCAGATGCGTAGTTCTCGAGATATATCAAGATATTTAAAAGTTCCGAAGCCGCACCAACATAATAGAGATACAGAAACACCGTGGCCCCTTTCTTTGAGATAACTCTGCACTATTGCGAGCTGCAAATGCCACTTCCAGCTTAGCTGTGCAGAAGAAGAACAACAAGAATAAGAAATATCTCGAAATATGTCCGTCAGGCCCCTTCCCTTGAGATAAATCTGCAAATATCTCGGAAACGAAGAGAGCTATGGCAAAATGTTAAGAGAGCTTTTCTGTAGAGAATTAAGTTTCCTACTTTTTATGTTCTATGATATTTTTTGATCAGATGCGTAGTTCTCGCGATATATCAAGATATTTAAAAGTTCCGAAGCCGCACCAACATAATAGAGATACAGAAACACCGTGGCCCCCTTCTTTGAGATAACTCTGCACTATTGCGAGCTGCAAATGCCACTTCCAGCTTAGCTATGCAGAAGAAGAACAACAAGAAGAAGAAATATCTCGAAATATGTCCGTCATGCCCCTTCCCTTGAGATAAATCTGCAAATATCTCGGAAACGAAGCGAGCTATGGCAAAATGTTAAGAGACCTTTTTTGTAGAGAATTAAGTTTCCTACTTTTTATGTTCTATCATATTTTTTGATCAGATGCGTAGTTCTCGAGATATATCAAGATATTTAAAAGTTCCGAAGCCGCACCAACATAATAGAGATACAGAAACACCGTGGCCCCTTTCTTTGAGATAACGCTGCACTAGTGCGAGCCGCAAATGCCACTTCCAGCTTAGCTGTGCAGAAGAAGAACAACAAGAAGAAGAAATATCCCGAAATAAGTCCGTCAGGCCCCTTCCCTTGAGATAAATCTGCAAATATCTCGGAAACGAAGCGAGCTATGGCAAAATGTTAAGAGACCTTTTTTGTAGAGAATTAAGTTTCCTACTTTTTATGTTCTATGATATTTTTTGATCAGATGCGTAGTTCTCGAGATATATCAAGATATTTAAAAGTTCCGAAGCCGCACCAACATAATAGTGATACAGAAACACCGTGGCCCCTTTCTTTGAGATAACTCTGCACTAGTGCGAGCCGCAAATGCCACTTCCAGCTTAGCTGTGCAGAAGAAGAACAACAAGAAGAAGAAATATCTCGAAATATGTCCGTTAGGCCCCTTCCCTTGAGATAAACCTGCAAATATCTCGGAAACGAAGCGAGCTATGGCAAAATGTTAAGAGACCTTTTTTGTAGAGAATTAAGTTTCCTACTTTTTATGTTCTATGATATTTTTTGATCAGATGCGTAGTTCTCGAGATATATCAAGATATTTAAAAGTTCCGAAGCCGCACCAACATAATAGAGATACAGAAACACCGTGGCCCCTTTCTTTGAGATAACTCTGCACTATTGCGAGCTGCAAATGCCACTTCCAGCTTAGCTGTGCAGAAGAAGAACAACAAGAAGAAGAAATATCTCGAAATATGTCCGTCAGGCCCCTTCCCTTGAGATAAATCTGCAAATATCTCGGAAACGAAGAGAGCTATGGCAAAATATTAAGAGACCTTTTTTGTAGAGAATTAAGTTTCCTACAATTTATGTTCTATGATATTTTTTGATCAGAAGCGTAGTTTTCGAGATATATCGAGATATTTAAAAGTTCCGAAGCCGCACCAACATAATAGAGATACAGAAACACCGTGGCCCCTTTCTTTGAGATAACTCTGCACTAGTGCGAGCCGCAAATGCCACTTCCAGCTTAGCGGTGCAGAAGAAGAACAACAAGAAGAAGAAATATCTCGAAATATGTCCGTCAGGCCCCTTGCCTTGAGATAAATCTGCAAATATCTCGGAAACGAAGCGAGCTATGGCAAAATGTTAAGAGACCTTTTTTGTAGAGAATTATGTTTCCTACTTTTTATGTTCTATGATATTTTTTGATCAGACGCGTAGTTCTCGAGATATATCAAGATATTTAAAAGTTCCGGAGCCGCACCAACATAATAGGGATACAGAAACACCGTCGCCCCTTTCTTTGAGATAACTTTGCACTATTGCGAGCTGTAAATGCCACTTCCAGCTTAGCTGTGCAGAAGAAGTACAACAAGAAGAAGAAATATCTCGAAATATGTCCGTCAGGCCCCTTCCCTTGAGATATATCTGCAAATATCTCGGAAACGAAGCGAGCTATGGCAAAATGTTAAGAGACCTTTTTTGTAGAGAATTAAGTTTCCTACTTTTTATGTTCTATGATATTTTTTGATCAGATGCGTAGTTCTCGAGATATATCAAGATATTTAAAAGTTCCGAAGCCGCACCAACATAATAGAGATACAGAAACACCGTGGCCCCTTTCTTTGAGATAACTCTGCACTATTGCGAGCCGCAAATGCCACTTCCAGCTTAGCTGTGCAGAAGAAGAACAACAAGAAGAAGAAATATCTCGAAATATGTCCGTCAGGCCCCTTCACTTGAGATAAATCTGCAAATATCTCGGAAACGAAGCGAGCTATGGCAAAATGTTAAGAGACCTTTTTTGTAGAGAATTAAGTTTCCTACTTATTATGTTCTATGATATTTTTTGATCAGATGCGTAGTTCTCGAGATATATCAAGATATTTAAAAGTTCCGAAGCCGCACCAACAGAATAGAGATACAGAAACACCGTGGCTCCTTTCTATGAGATAACTCTGCACTATTGCGAGCTGGAAATGCCACTTCCAGTTTAGCTGTGCAGAAGAAGAACAACAAGAAGAAGAAATATCTCGAAATATGTCCGTTAGGCCCCTTCCCTTGAGATAAACCTGCAAATATCTCGGAAACGAAGCGAGCTATGGCAAAATGTTAAGAGACCTTTTTTGTAGAGAATTAAGTTTCCTACTTTTTATGTTGTATGATATTTTTTGATCAGATGCGTAGTTCTCGAGATATATCAATATATTTAAAAGTTCCGAAGCCGCACCAACATAATAGAGATACAGAAACACCGTGGCCCCTTTCTTTGAGATAACTCTGCACTAGTGCGAGCCGCAAATGCCACTTCCAGCTTAGCTGTGCAGAAGAAGAGCAACAAGAAGAAGAAATATCTCGAGATATGTCCGTCAGGCCCCTTGCCTTGAGATAAATCTGCAAATATCTCGGAAACGAAGCGAGCTATGGCAAAATGTTAAGAGACCTTTTTTGTAGAGAATTATGTTTCCTACTTTTTATGTTCTATGATATTTTTTGATCAGACGCGTAGTTCTCGAGATATATCAAGATATTTAAAAGTTCCGAAGCCGCACCAACATAATAGAGATACGGAAACACCGTGGCCCCTTTCTTTGAGATAACTCTGCACTATTGCGAGCTGCAAATGCCACTTCCAGCTTAGCTGTGCAGAAGAAGAACAACAAGAAGAAGAAATATCTCGAAATATGTCCGTCAGGCCCCTTCCCTTGAGATAAATCTGCAAATATCTCGGAAACGAAGCGAGCTATGGCAAAATGTTAAGAGACCTTTTTTGTAGAGAATTATGTTTCCTACAATTCATGTTCTATGATATTTTTTGATCAGAAGCGTAGTTTTCGAGATATATCGAGATATTTAAAAGTTCCGAAGCCGCACCAACATGATAGAGATACAGAAACACCGTGGCCCCTTTCTTTGAGATAACTCTGCACTAGTGCGAGCCGCAAATGCCACTTCCAGCTTAGCTGTGCAGAAGAAGAACAACAAGAAGAAGAAATAACTCGAAATATGTCCGTCATGCCCCTTCCCTTGAGATAAATCTGCAAATATCTCGGAAACGAAGCGAGCTATGGCAAAATGTTAAGAGACCTTTTTTGTAGAGAATTAAGTTTCCTACTTTTTATGTTCTATGATATTTTTTGATCAGATGCGTAGTTCTCGAGATATATCAAGATATTTAAAAGTTCCGAAGCGGCACCAACATAATAGAGATACAGAAACACCGTGGCCCCTTTCTTTGAGATAACTCTGCACTATTGCGAGCTGCAAATGCCACTTCCAGCTTAGCTGTGCAGAAGAAGAACAACAAGAAGAAGAAATATCTCGAAATATGTCCGTCAGGCCCCTTCCCTTGAGATAAATCTGCAAATATCTCGGAAACGAAGCGAGCTATGGCAAAATGTTAAGAGACCTTTTTTGTAGAGAATTATGTTTCCTACAATTCATGTTCTATGATATTTTTTGATCAGAAGCGTAGTTTTCGAGATATATCGAGATATTTAAAAGTTCCGAAGCCGCACCAACATGATAGAGATACAGAAACACCGTGGCCCCTTTCTTTGAGATAACTCTGCACTAGTGCGAGCCGCAAATGCCACTTCCAGCTTAGCTGTGCAGAAGAAGAACAACAAGAAGAAGAAATAACTCGAAATATGTCCGTCATGCCCCTTCCCTTGAGATAAATCTGCAAATATCTCGGAAACGAAGCGAGCTATGGCAAAATGTTAAGAGACCTTTTTTGTAGAGAATTAAGTTTCCTACTTTTTATGTTCTATGATATTTTTTGATCAGATGCGTAGTTCTCGAGATATATCAGGATATTTAAAAGTTCCGAAGCCGCACCAACATAATAGAGATACAGAAACACCGTGGCCCCTTTCTTTGAGATAACGCTGCACTAGTGCGAGCCGCAAATGCCACTTCCAGCTTAGCTGTGCAGAAGAAGAACCACAAGAAGAAGAAATATCTCGAAATATGTCCGTCAGGCCCCTTCCCTTGAGATAAATCTGCAAATATCTCGGAAACGAAGCGAGCTATGGCAAAATGTTAAGAGACCTTTTTTGTAGAGGATTACGTTTCCTACTTATTATGTTCTACGATATTTTTTGATCAGATGCGTAGTTCTCGAGATATATCAAGATATTTAAAAGTTCCGAAGCCGCACCAACAGAATAGAGATACAGAAACACCGTGGCTCCTTTCTTTGAGATAACTCTGCACTATTGCGAGCTGGAAATGCCACTTCCAGTTTAGCTGTGCAGAAGAAGAACAACAAGAAGAAGAAATATCTCGAAATATGTCCGTTAGGCCCCTTCCCTTGAGATAAACCTGCAAATATCTCGGAAACGAAGCGAGCTATGGCAAAATGTTAAGAGACCTTTTTTGTAGAGAATTAAGTTTCCTACTTTTTATGTTCTATGATATTTTTTGATCAGATGCGTAGTTCTCGAGATATATCAAGATATTTAAAAGTTCCGAAGCCGCACCAACATAATAGAGATACAGAAACACCGTGGCCCCTTTCTTTGAGATAACTCTGCACTAGTGCGAGCCGCAAATGCCACTTCCAGCTTAGCGGTGCAGAAGAAGAACAACAAGAAGAAGAAATATCTCGAAATATGTCCGTCAGGCCCCTTGCCTTGAGATAAATCTGCAAATATCTCGGAAACGAAGCGAGCTATGGCAAAATGTTAAGAGACCTTTTTTGTAGAGAATTATGTTTCCTACTTTTTATGTTCTATGATATTTTTTGATCAGACGCGTAGTTCTCGAGATATATCAAGATATTTAAAAGTTCCGAAGCCGCACCAACACAATAGAGATACAGAAACACCGTCGCCCCTTTCTTTGAGATAACTTTGCACTATTGCGAGCTGTAAATGCCACTTCCAGCTTAGCTGTGCAGAAGAAGTACAACAAGAAGAAGAAATATCTCGAAATATGTCCGTCAGGCCCCTTCCCTTGAGATAAATCTGCAAATATCTCGGAAACGAAGCGAGCTATGGCAAAATGTTAAGAGACCTTTTTTGTAGAGAATTAAGTTTCCTACTTTTTATGTTCTATGATATTTTTTGATCAGATGCGTAGTTCTCGAGATATATCAAGATATTTAAAAGTTCCGAAGCCGCACCAACATAATAGAGATACAGAAACACCGTGGCCCCTTTCTTTGAGATAACGCTGCACTAGTGCGAGCCGCAAATGCCACTTCCAGCTTAGCTGTGCAGAAGAAGAACCACAAGAAGAAGAAATATCTCGAAATATGTCCGTCAGGCCCCTTCCCTTGAGATAAATCTGCAAATATCTCGGAAACGAAGCGAGCTATGGCAAAATGTTAAGAGACCTTTTTTGTAGAGAATTAAGTTTCCTACTTATTATGTTCTATGATATTTTTTGATCAGATGCGTAGTTCTCGAGATATATCGAGATATTTAAAAGTTCCGAAGCCGCACCAACAGAATAGAGATACAGAAACACCGTGGCTCCTTTCTTTGAGATAACTCTGCACTATTGCGAGCTGGAAATGCCACTTCCAGTTTAGCTGTGCAGAAGAAGAACAACAAGAAGAAGAAATATCTCGAAATATGTCCGTTAGGCCCCTTCCCTTGAGATAAACCTGCAAATATCTCGGAAACGAAGCGAGCTATGGCAAAATGTTAAGAGACCTTTTTTGTAGAGAATTAAGTTTCCTACTTTTTATGTTCTATGATATTTTTTGATCAGATGCGTAGTTCTCGAGATATATCAAGATATTTAAAAGTTCCGGAGCCGCACCAACATAATAGAGATACAGAAACACCGTCGCCCCTTTCTTTGAGATAACTTTGCACTATTGCGAGCTGTAAATGCCACTTCCAGCTTAGCTGTGCAGAAGAAGTACAACAAGAAGAAGAAATATCTCGAAATATGTCCGTCAGGCCCCTTCCCTTGAGATATATCTGCAAATATCTCGGAAACGAAGCGAGCTATGGCAAAATGTTAAGAGACCTTTTTTGTAGAGAATTAAGTTTCCTACTTTTTATGTTGTATGATATTTTTTGATCAGATGCGTAGTTCTCGAGATATATCAAGATATTTAAAAGTTCCGAATCCGCACCAACATAATAGAGATACAGAAACACCGTGGCCCCTTTCTTTGAGATAACTCTGCACTAGTGCGAGCCGCAAATGCCACTTCCAGCTTAGCTGTGCAGAAGAAGAGCAACAAGAAGAAGAAATATCTCGAGATATGTCCGTCAGGCCCCTTGCCTTGAGATAAATCTGCAAATATCTCGGAAACGAAGCGAGCTATGGCAAAATGTTAAGAGACCTTTTTTGTAGAGAATTATGTTTCCTACTTTTTATGTTCTATGATATTTTTTGATCAGACGCGTAGTTCTCGAGATATATCAAGATATTTAAAAGTTCCGAAGCCGCACCAACATAATAGAGATACAGAAACACCGTGGCCCCTTTCTTTGAGATAACTCTGCACTATTGCGAGCTGCAAATGCCACTTCCAGCTTAGCTGTGCAGAAGAAGAACAACAAGAAGAAGAAATATCTCGAAATATGTCCGTCAGGCCCCTTCCCTTGAGATAAATCTGCAAATATCTCGGAAACGAAGCGAGCTATGGCAAAATGTTAAGAGACCTTTTTTGTAGAGAATTAAGTTTCCTACTTTTTATGTTCTATGATATTTTTTGATCAGATGCGTAGTTCTCGAGATATATCAAGATATTTAAAAGTTCCGAAGCCGCACCAACATAATAGAGATACAGAAACACCGTGGCCCCTTTCTTTGAGATAACTCTGCACTATTGCCAGCCGCAAATGCCACTTCCAGCTTAGCTGTGCAGAAGAAGAACAACAAGAAGAAGAAATATCTCGAAATATGTCCGTCAGGCCCCTTCCCTTGAGATAAATCTGCAAATATCTCGGAAACGAAGCGAGCTATGGCAAAATGTTAAGAGACCTTTTTTGTAGAGAATTAAGTTTCCTACTTATTATGTTCTATGATATTTTTTGATCAGATGCGTAGTTCTCGAGATATATCAAGATATTTAAAAGTTCCGAAGCCGCACCAACAGAATAGAGATACAGGAACACCGTGGCTCCTTTCTTTGAGATAACTCTGCACTATTGCGAGCTGGAAATGCCACTTCCAGTTTAGCTGTGCAGAAGAAGAACAACAAGAAGAAGAAATATCTCGAAATATGTCCGTTAGGCCCCTTCCCTTGAGATAAACCTGCAAATATCTCGGAAACGAAGCGAGCTATGGCAAAATGTTAAGAGACCTTTTTTGTAGAGAATTAAGTTTCCTACTTTTTATGTTGTATGATATTTTTTGATCAGATGCGTAGTTCTCGAGATATATCAAGATATTTAAAAGTTCCGAATCCGCACCAACATAATAGAGATACAGAAACACCGTGGCCCCTTTCTTTGAGATAACTCTGCACTAGTGCGAGCCGCAAATGCCACTTCCAGCTTAGCTGTGCAGAAGAAGAGCAACAAGAAGAAGAAATATCTCGAGATATGTCCGTCAGGCCCCTTGCCTTGAGATAAATCTGCAAATATCTCGGAAACGAAGCGAGCTATGGCAAAATGTTAAGAGACCTTTTTTGTAGAGAATTATGTTTCCTACTTTTTATGTTCTATGATATTTTTTGATCAGACGCGTAGTTCTCGAGATATATCAAGATATTTAAAAGTTCCGAAGCCGCACCAACATAATAGAGATACAGAAACACCGTGGCCCCTTTCTTTGAGATAACTCTGCACTATTGCGAGCTGCAAATGCCACTTCCAGCTTAGCTGTGCAGAAGAAGAACAACAAGAATAAGAAATATCTCGAAATATGTCCGTCAGGCCCCTTCCCTTGAGATAAATCTGCAAATATCTCGGAAACGAAGCGAGCTATGGCAAAATGTTAAGAGACCTTTTTTGTAGAGAATTAAGTTTCCCACTTTTTATGTTCTATGATATTTTTTGATCAGATGCGTAGTTCTCGAGATATATCAAGATATTTAAAAGTTCCGAAGCCGCACCAACATAATGGAGATACAGAAACACCGTGGCCCCTTTCTTTGAGATAACTCTGCACTATTGCGAGCTGCAAATGCCACTTCCAGGTTAGCTGTGCAGAAGAAGAACAACAAGAAGAAGAAATATCTCGAAATATGTCCGTCAGGCCCTTCCCTTGAGATATATCTGCAAATATCTCGGAAACGAAGCGAGCTATGGCAAAATGTTAAGAGACCTTTTTTGTAGAGAATTATGTTTCCTACAATTTATGTTCTATGATATTTTTTGATCAGAAGCGTAGTTTTCGAGATATATCGAGATATTTAAAAGTTCCGAAGCCGCACCAACATAATAGAGATACAGAAACACCGTGGCCCCTTTCTTTGAGATAACTCTGCACTAGTGCGAGCCGCAAATGCCACTTCCAGCTTAACTGTGCAGAAGAAGAACAACAAGAAGAAGAAATATCTCGAAATATGTCCGTTAGGCCCCTTCCCTTGAGATAAACCTGCAAATATCTCGGAAACGAAGCGAGCTATGGCAAAATGTTAAGAGACCTTTTTTGTAGAGAATTAAGTTTCCTACTTTTTATGTTCTATGATATTTTTTGATCAGATGCGTAGTTCTCCAGATATATCAAGATACTTAAAAGTTCCGAAGCCGCACCAACATAATAGAGATACAGAAACACCGTGGCCCCTTTCTTTGAGATAACTCTGCACTATTGCGAGCTGCAAATGCCACTTCCAGCTTAGCTGTGCAGAAGAAGAACAACAAGAAGAAGAAATATCTCGAAATATGTCCGTCAGGCCCCTTCCCTTGAGATAAATCTGCAAATATCTCGGAAACGAAGAGAGCTATGGCAAAATGTTAAGAGACCTTTTTTGTAGAGAATTAAGTTTCCTACTTTTTATGTTCTATGATATTTTTTGATCAGATGCGCAGTTCTCGAGATATATCAAGATATTTAAAAGTTCCGAAGCCGCACCAACATAATAGAGATACAGAAACACCGTGGCCCCTTGCTTTGAGATAACTCTGCACTAGTGCGAGCCGCAAATGCCACTTCCAGCTTAGCTGTGCAGAAGAAGAACAACAAGAACAAGAAATATCTCGAAATATGTCCGTCAGGCCCCTTCCCTTGAGATAAATCTGCAAATATCTCGGAAACGAAGAGAGCTATGGCAAAATGTTAAGAGACCTTTTTTGTAGAGAATTAAGTTTCCTACTTTTTATGTTCTATGATATTTTTTGATCAGATGCGTAGTTCTCCAGATATATCAAGATACTTAAAAGTTCCGAAGCCGCACCAACATAATAGAGATACAGAAACACCGTGGCCCCTTTCTTTGAGATAACTCTGCACTATTGCGAGCTGCAAATGCCACTTCCAGCTTAGCTGTGCAGAAGAAGAACAACAAGAAGAAGAAATATCTCGAAATATGTCCGTCAGGCCCCTTCCCTTGAGATAAATCTGCAAATATCTCGGAAACGAAGAGAGCTATGGCAAAATGTTAAGAGACCTTTTTTGTAGAGAATTAAGTTTCCTACTTTTTATGTTCTATGATATTTTTTGATCAGATGCGCAGTTCTCGAGATATATCAAGATATTTAAAAGTTCCGAAGCCGCACCAACATAATAGAGATACAGAAACACCGTGGCCCCTTGCTTTGAGATAACTCTGCACTAGTGCGAGCCGCAAATGCCACTTCCAGCTTAGCTGTGCAGAAGAAGAACAACAAGAACAAGAAATATCTCGAAATATATCCGTCAGGCCCCTTCCCTTGAGATATATCTGCAAATATCTCGGAAACGAAGCGAGCTATGGCAAAATGTTAAGAGACCTTTTTTGTAGAGAATTACGTTTCCTACAATTTATGTTCTATGACATTTTTTGATCAGAAGCGTAGTTTTCGAGATATATCGAGATATTTAAAAGTTCCGAAGCCGCACCAACATAATAGAGATACAGAAACACCGTGGCCCCTTTCTTTGAGATAACTCTGCATTAGTGCGAGCCGCAAATGCCACTTCCAGCTTAGCTGTGCAGAAGAAGAACAACAAGAAGAAGAAATATCTCGAAATATGTCCGTCAGGCCCCTTCCCTTGAGATAAATCTGCAAATATCTCGGAAAGGAGGCGAGCTATGGCAAAATGTTAAGAGACCTTTTTTGTAGAGAATTAAGTTTCCTACTTTTTATGTTCTATGACATTTTTTGATCAGATGCGTAGTTCTCGAGATATATCAAGATATTTAGAAGTTCCGAAGCCGCACCAACATAATAGAGATACGGAAACACCGTGGCTCCTTTCTTTGAGATAACTCTGCACTATTGCGAGCTGGAAATGCCACTTCCTGTTCAGCTGTGCAGAAGAAGAACAACAAGAAGAAGAAATATCTCGAAATATGTCCGTTAGGCCCCTTCCCTTGAGATAAACCTGCAAATATCTCGGAAACAAAGCGAGCTATGGCAAAATGTTAAGAGACCTTTTTTGTAGAGAATTAAGTTTCCTACTTTTTATGTTCTATGATATTTTTTGATCAGATGCGTAGTTCTCGAGATATATCAAGATATTTAAAAGTTCCGAAGCCGCACCAACATAATAGAGATACAGAAACACCGTGGCCCCTTTCTTTGAGATAACTCTGCACTAGTGCGAGCCGCAAATGCCACTTCCAGCTTAGCTGTGCAGAGGAAGGACAACAAGAAGAAGAAGTATCTCGAAATATGTCCGTCAGGCCCCTTCCCTTAAGATAAATCTGCAAATATCTCGGAAACGAAGCGAGCTATGGCAAAATGTTAAGAGACCTTTTTTGTAGAGAATTAAGTTTCCTACTTTTTATGTTCTATGATATTTTTTGATCAGATGCGTAGTTCTCGAGATATATCAAGATATTTAAAAGTTCCGAAACCGCACCAACATAATAGAGATACAGAAACACCGTGGCCCCCTTCTTTGAGATAACGCTGCACTAGTGCGAGCCGCAAATGCCACTTCCAGCTTAGCTGTGCAGAAGAAGAACAACAAGAAGAAGAAATATCTCGAAATATGTCCGTCATGCCCCTTCCCTTGAGATAAATCTGCAAATATCTCGGAAACGAAGCGAGCTATGGCAAAATGTTGAGAGACCTTTTTTGTAGAGAATTAAGTTTCCTACTTTTTATGTTCTATGATATTTTTTGATCAGATGCGTAGTTCTCGAGATATATCAAGATATTTAAAAGTTCCGAAGCCGCACCAACAGAATAGAGATACAGAAACACCGTGGCTCCTTTCTTTGAGATAACTCTGCACTATTGCGAGCTGGAAATGCCACTTCCAGTTTAGCTGTGCAGAAGAAGAACAACAAGAAGAAGAAATATCTCGAAATATGTCCGTCAGGCCCCTTGCCTTGAGATAAACCTGCAAATATCTCGGAAACGAAGCGAGCTATGGCAAAATGTTAAGAGACCTTTTTTGTAGAGAATTATGTTTCCTACTTTTTATGTTCTATGATATTTTTTGATCAGACGCGTAGTTCTCGAGATATATCAAGATATTTAAAAGTTCCGAAGCCGCACCAACATAATAGAGATACAGAAACACCGTGGCCCCTTTCTTTGAGATATCTCTGCACTATTGCGAGCTGCAAATGCCACTTCCAGCTTAGCTGTGCAAAAGAAGAACAACAAGAAGAAGAAATATCTCGAAATATGTCCGTCAGGCCCCTTCCCTTGAGATAAATCTGCAAATATCTCGGAAACGAAGCGAGCTATGGCAAAATGTTAAGAGACCTTATTTGTAGAGAATTATGTTTCCTACAATTTATGTTCTATGATATTTTTTGATCAGAAGCGTAGTTCTCGAGATATATCGAGATATTTAAAAGTTCCGAAGCCGCACCAACATAATAGAGATACAGAAACACCGTGGCCCCTTTCTTTGAGATAACTGTGCACTAGTGCGAGCCGCAAATGCCACTTCCAGCTTAGCTGTGCAGAAGAAGAACAACAAGAAGAAGAAATATCTCGAAATATGTCCGTCAGGCCCCTTGCCTTGAGATAAATCTGCAAATATCTCGGAAACGAAGCGAGCTATGGCAAAATGTTGAGACCGTTTTTGTAGAGAATTAAGTTTCCTACTTTTTATGTTCTGTGATATTTTTTGATCAGATGCGTAGTTCTCGAGATATATCAAGATATTTAAAAGTTCCGAAGCCGCACCAACATAATAGAGATACAGAAACACCGTGGCCCCCTTCTTTGAGATAACGCTGCACTAGTGCGAGCCGCAAATGCCACTTCCAGCTTAGCTGTGCAGAAGAAGAACAACAAGAAGAAGAAATATCTCGAAATATGTCCGTCGGGCCCCTTCCCTTGAAATAAATCTGCAAATATCTCGGAAACGAAGCGAGCTATGGCAAAATGCTGAGAGACCTTTTTTGTAGAGAATTATGTTTCCTACAATTTATGTTCTATGATATTTTTTGATCAGAAGCGTAGTTTTCGAGATATATCGAGATATTTAAAAGTTCCGAAGCCGCACCAAAATAATAGAGATACAGAAACACCGTGGCCCCTTTCTTTGAGATAACTCTGCACTAGTGCGACCTACAAATTCCACTTCCAGCTTAGCTGTGCAGAAGAAGAACAACAAGAAGAAGAAATATCTCGAAATATGTCCGTCATGCCCCTTCCCTTGAGATAAATCTGCAAATATCTCGGAAACGAAGCGAGCTATGGCAAGATGTTAAGAGACCTTTTTTGTAGAGAATTAAGTTTCCTACTTTTTATGTTCTATGATATTTTTTGATCAGATGCGTAGTTCTCGAGATATATCAAGATATTTAAAAGTTCCGAAGCCGCACCAACAGAATAGAGATACAGAAACACCGTGGCTCCTTTCTTTGAGATAACTCTGCACTATTGCGAGCTGGAAATGCCACTTCCTGTTTAGCTGTGCAGAAGAAGAACAACAAGAAGAAGAAATATCTCGAAATATGTCCGTTAGGCCCCTTCCCTTGAGATAAACCTGCAAATATCTCGGAAACGAAGCGAGCTATGGCAAAATGTTAAGAGACCTTTTTTGTAGAGAATTAAGTTTCCTACTTTTTATGTTCTATGATATTTTTTGATCAGATGCGTAGTTGTCGAGATATATCAAGATATTTAAAAGTTCCGAAGCCGCACCAACATAATAGAGATACAGAAACACCGTGGCCCCTTTCTTTGAGATAACTCTGCACTAGTGCGAGCCGCAAATGCCACTTCCAGCTTAGCTGTGCAGAAGAAGAACAACAAGAAGAAGAAATATCTCGAAATATGTCCGTCGGGCCCCTTCCCTTGAAATAAATCTGCAAATATCTCGGAAACGAAGCGAGCTATGGCAAAATGCTAAGAGACCTTTTTTGTAGAGAATTATGTTTCCTACAATTTATGTTCTATGATATTTTTTGATCAGAAGCGTAGTTTTCGAGATATATCGAGATATTTAAAAGTTCCGAAGCCGCACCAAAATAATAGAGATACAGAAACACCGTGGCCCCTTTCTTTGAGATAACTCTGCACTAGTGCGACCTACAAATTCCACTTCCAGCTTAGCTGTGCAGAAGAAGAACAACAAGAAGAAGAAATATCTCGAAATATGTCCGTCATGCCCCTTCCCTTGAGATAAATCTGCAAATATCTCGGAAACGAAGCGAGCTATGGCAAAATGTTAAGAGACCTTTTTTGTAGAGAATTAAGTTTCCTACTTTTTATGTTCTATGATATTTTTTGATCAGATGCGTAGTTCTCGAGATATATCAAGATATTTAAAAGTTCCGAAGCCGCACCAACAGAATAGAGATACAGAAACACCGTGGCTCCTTTCTTTGAGATAACTCTGCACTATTGCGAGCTGGAAATGCCACTTCCTGTTTAGCTGTGCAGAAGAAGAACAACAAGAAGAAGAAATATCTCGAAATATGTCCGTTAGGCCCCTTCCCTTGAGATAAACCTGCAAATATCTCGGAAACGAAGCGAGCTATGGCAAAATGTTAAGAGACCTTTTTTGTAGAGAATTAAGTTTCCTACTTTTTATGTTCTATGATATTTTTTGATCAGATGCGTAGTTGTCGAGATATATCAAGATATTTAAAAGTTCCGAAGCCGCACCAACATAATAGAGATACAGAAACACCGTGGCCCCTTTCTTTGAGATAACTCTGCACTAGTGCGAGCCGCAAATGCCACTTCCAGCTTAGCTGTGCAGAGGAAGGACAACAAGAAGAAGAAGTATCTCGAAATATGTCCGTCAGGCCCCTTCCCTTGAGATAAATCTGCAAATATCTCGGAAACGAAGCGAGCTATGGCAAAATGTTAAGAGACCTTTTTTGTAGAGAATTAAGTTTCCTACTTTTTATGTTCTATGATATTTTTTGATCAGATGCGTAGTTCTCGAGATATATCAAGATATTTAAAAGTTCCGAAGCCGCACCAACATAATAGAGATACAGAAACACCGTGGCCCCCTTCTTTGAGATAACGCTGCACTAGTGCGAGCCGCAAATGCCACTTCCAGCTTAGCTGTGCAGAAGAAGAACAACAAGAAGAAGAAATATCTCGAAATATGTCCGTCATGCCCCTTCCCTTGAGATAAATCTGCAAATATCTCGGAAACGAAGCGAGCTATGGCAAAATGTTAAGAGACCTTTTTTGTAGAGAATTAGGTTTCCTACTTTTTATGTTCTATGATATTTTTTGATCAGATGCGTAGTTCTCGAGATATATCAAGATATTTAAAAGTTCCGAAGCCGCACCAACATAATAGAGATACAGAAACACCGTGGCCCCCTTCTTTGAGATAACTGTGCACTAGTGCGAGCCGCAAATGCCACTTCCAGCTTAGCTGTGCAGAAGAAGAACAACAAGAAGAAGAAATATCTCGAAATATGTCCGTCATGCCCCTTCCCTTGAGATAAATCTGCAAATATCTCGGAAACGAAGCGAGCTATGGCAAAATGTTAAGAGACCTTTTTTGTAGAGAATTAGGTTTCCTACTTTTTATGTTCTATGATATTCTTTGATCAGATGCGTAGTTCTCGAGATATATCAAGATATTTAAAAGTTCCGAAGCCGCACCAACAGAATAGAGATACAGAAACACCGTGGCTCCTTTCTTTGAGATAACTCTGCACTATTGCGAGCTGGAAATGCCACTTCCAGTTTAGCTGTGCAGAAGAAGAACAACAAGAAGAAGAAATATCTCGAAATATGTCCGTCAGGCCCCTTCCCTTGAGATAAATCTGCAAATATCTCGGAAACGAAGCGAGCTATGGCAAAATGTTAAGAGACCTTATTTGTAGAGAATTATGTTTCCTACAATTTATGTTCTATGATATTTTTTGATCAGAAGCGTAGTTTTCGAGATATATCGAGATATTTAAAAGTTCCGAAGCCGCACCAACATAAGAGAGATACAGAAACACCGTGGCCTCTTTCTTTGAGATAACTGTGCACTAGTGCGAGCCGCAAATGCCACTTCCAGCTTAGCTGTGCAGAAGAAGAACAACAAGAAGAAGAAATATCTCGAAATATGTCCGTCAGGCCCCTTGCCTTGAGATAAATCTGCAAATATCTCGGAAACGAAGCGAGCTATGGCAAAATGTTAAGAGACCGTTTTTGTAGAGAATTAAGTTTCCTACTTTTTATGTTCTATGATATTTTTTGATCAGATGCGTAGTTCTCGAGATATATCAAGATATTTAAAAGTTCCGAAGCCGCACCAACATAATAGAGATACAGAAACACCGTGGCCCCCTTCTTTGAGATAACGCTGCACTAGTGCGAGCCGCAAATGCCACTTCCAGCTTAGCTGTGCAGAAGAAGAACAACAAGAAGAAGAAATATCTCGAAATATGTCCGTCAGGCCCCTTCCCTTGAAATAAATCTGCAAATATCTCGGAAACGAAGCGAGCTATGGCAAAATGCTAAGAGACCTTTTTTGTAGAGAATTATGTTTCCTACAATTTATGTTCTATGATATTTTTTGATCAGAAGCGTAGTTTTCGAGATATATCGAGATAT
Organism: Osmia lignaria lignaria; assembly: GCF_051020975.1. Classification (NCBI taxonomy): domain Eukaryota; kingdom Metazoa; phylum Arthropoda; class Insecta; order Hymenoptera; family Megachilidae; genus Osmia; species Osmia lignaria. The sequence continues at coordinate 10,586,653 of NW_027478166.1, forward strand.
TTAAAAGTTCCGAAGCCGCACCAACATAATAGAGATACAGAAACACCGTGGCCCCTTTCTTTGAGGTAACTCTGCACTAGTGCGAGCCGCAAATGCCACTACCAGCTTAGCTGTGCAGAAGAAGAACAACAAGAAGAAGAAATATCTCGAAATATGTCCGTCAGGCCCCTTGCCTTGAGATAAATCTGCAAATATCTCGGAAACGAAGCGAGCTATGGCAAAATGTTAAGAGACCTTTTTTGTAGAGAATTATGTTTCCTACAATTTATGTTCTATGATATATTTTTGATCAGAAGCGTAGTTTTCGAGATATATCGAGATATTTAAAAGTTCCGAAGCCGCACCAACATAATAGAGATACAGAAACACCGTGGCCCCTTTCTTTGAGATAACTGTGCACTAGTGCGAGCCGCAAATGCCACTTCCAGCTTAGCTGTGCAGAAGAAGAACAACAAGAAGAAGAAATATCTCGAAATATGTCCGTCAGGCCCCTTCCCTTGAGATAAATCTGCAAATATCTCGGAAACGAAGCGAGCTATGGCAAAATGTTAAGAGACCTTTTTTGTAGAGAATTAGGTTTCCTACTTTTTATGTTCTATGATATTTTTTGATCAGAAGCGTAGTTTTCGAGATATATCGAGATATTTAAAAGTTCCGAAGCCGCACCAACATAAGAGAGATACAGAAACACCGTGGCCCCTTTCTTTGAGATAACTGTGCACTAGTGCGAGCCGCAAATGCCACTTCCAGCTTAGCTGTGCAGAAGAAGAACAACAAGAAGAAGAAATATCTCGAAATATGTCCGTCAGGCCCCTTGCCTTGAGATAAATCTGCAAATATCTCGGAAACGAAGCGAGCTATGGCAAAATGTTAAGAGACCGTTTTTGTAGAGAATTAAGTTTCCTACTTTTTATGTTCTATGATATTTTTTGATCAGATGCGTAGTTCTCGAGATATATCAAGATATTTAAAAGTTCCGAAGCCGCACCAACATAATAGAGATACAGAAACACCGTGGCCCCCTTCTTTGAGATAACGCTGCACTAGTGCGAGCCGCAAATGCCACTTCCAGCTTAGCTGTGCAGAAGAAGAACAACAAGAAGAAGAAATATCTCGAAATATGTCCGTCAGGCCCCTTCCCTTGAAATAAATCTGCAAATATCTCGGAAACGAAGCGAGCTATGGCAAAATGCTAAGAGACCTTTTTTGTAGAGAATTATGTTTCCTACAATTTATGTTCTATGATATTTTTTGATCAGAAGCGTAGTTTTCGAGATATATCGAGATATTTAAAAGTTCCGAAGCCGCACCAACATAATAGAGATACAGAAACACCGTGGCCCCTTTCTTTGAGATAACTGTGCACTAGTGCGAGCCGCAAATGCCACTTCCAGCTTAGCTGTGCAGAAGAAGAACAACAAGAAGAAGAAATATCTCGAAATATGTCCGTCAGGCCCCTTCCCTTGAGATAAATCTGCAAATATCTCGGAAACGAAGCGAGCTATGGCAAAATGTTAAGAGACCGTTTTTGTAGAGAATTAAGTTTCCTACTTTTTATGTTCTATGATATTTTTTGATCAGATGCGTAGTTCTCGAGATATATCAAGATATTTAAAAGTTCCGAAGCCGCACCAACATAATAGAGATACAGAAACACCGTGGCCCCTTTCTTTGAGATAACTCTGCACTATTGCGAGCTGCAAATGCCACTTCCAGCTTAGCTGTGCAGAAGAAGAACAACAAGAATAAGAAATATCTCGAAATATGTCCGTCAGGCCCCTTCCCTTGAGATATATCTGCAAATATCTCGGAAACGAAGAGAGCTATGGCAAAATGTTAAGAGACCTTTTCTGTAGAGAATTAAGTTTCCTACTTTTTATGTTCTATGATATTTTTTGATCAGATGCGCAGTTCTCGAGATATATCAAGATATTTAAAAGTTCCGAAGCCGCACCAACATAATAGAGATACAGAAACACCGTGGCCCCTTTCTTTGAGATAACTCTGCACTATTGCGAGCTGCAAATGCCACTTCCAGCTTAGCTGTGCAGAAGAAGGACAACAAGAAGAAGAAATATCTCGAAATATGTCCGTCAGGCCCCTTTCCTTGAGATATATCTGCAAATATCTCGGAAACGAAGCGAGCTATGGCAAAATGTTAAGAGACCTTTTTTGTAGAGAATTAAGTTTCCTACTTTTTATGTTCTATGATATTTTTTGATCAGATGCGTAGTTCTCGAGATATATCAAGATATTTAAAAGTTCCGAAGCCGCACCAACATAATAGAGATACAGAAACACCGTGGCCCCTTTCTTTGAGATAACTCTGCACTAGTGCGAGCCGCAAATGCCACTTCCAGCTTAGCTGTGCAGAAGAAGAACAACAAGAAGAAGAAATATCTCGAAATATGTCCGTTAGGCCCCTTCCCTTGAGATAAACCTGCAAATATCTCGGAAACGAAGCGAGCTATGGCAAAATGTTAAGAGACCTTTTTTGTAGAGAATTAAGGTTCCTACTTTTTATGTTCTATGATATTTTTTGATCAGATGCGTAGTTCTCGAGATATATCAAGATATTTAAAAGTTCCGAAGCCGCACCAACATAATAGAGATACAGAAACACCGTGGCCCCTTTCTTTGAGATAACTCTGCACTATTGCGAGCTGCAAATGCCACTTCCAGCTTAGCTGTGCAGAAGAAGAACAACAAGAAGAAGAAATATCTCGAAATATGTCCGTCAGGCCCCTTCCCTTGAGATAAATCTGCAAATATCTCGGAAACGAAGAGAGCTATGGCAAAATGTTAAGAGACCTTTTTTGTAGAGAATTAAGTTTCCTACTTTTTATGTTCTATGATATTTTTTGATCAGATGCGCCGTTCTCGAGATATATCAAGATATTTAAAAGTTCCGAAGCCGCACCAACATAATAGAGATACAGAAACACCGTGGCCCCTTTCTTTGAGATAACTTTGCACTATTGCGAGCTGTAAATGCCACTTCCAGCTTAGCTGTGCAGAAGAAGAACAACAAGAAGAAGAAATATCTCGAAATATGTCCGTCAGGCCCCTTTCCTTGAGATATATCTGCAAATATCTCGGAAACGAAGCGAGCTATGGCAAAATGTTAAGAGACCTTTTTTGTAGAGAATTAAGTTTCCTACTTTTTATGTTCTATGATATTTTGTGATCAGATGCGTAGTTCTCGAGATATATCAAGATATTTAAAAGTTCCGAAGCCGCACCAACATAATAGAGATACAGAAACACCGTGGCCCCTTTCTTTGAGATAACTCTGCACTAGTGCGAGCCGCAAATGCCACTTCCAGCTTAGCTGTGCAGAAGAAGAACAACAAGAAGAAGAAATATCTCGAAATATGTCCGTTAGGCCCCTTCTCTTGAGATAAACATGCAAATATCTCGGAAACGAAGCGAGCTATGGCAAAATGTTAAGAGACCTTTTTTGTAGAGAATTAAGGTTCCTACTTTTTATGTTCTATGATATTTTTTGATCAGATGCGTAGTTCTCGAGATATATCAAGATATTTAAAAGTTCCGAAGCCGCACCAACATAATAGAGATACAGAAACACCGTGGCCCCTTTCTTTGAGATAACTGTGCACTATTGCGAGCTGCAAATGCCACTTCCAGCTTAGCTGTGCAGAAGAAGAACAACAAGAAGAAGAAGTATCTCGAAATATGTCCGTCAGGCCCCTTCCCTTGAGATAAATCTGCAAATATCTCGGAAACGAAGAGAGCTATGGCAAAATGATAAGAGACCTTTTTTGTAGAGAATTAAGTTTCCTACTTTTTATATTCTATGATATTTTTTGATCAGATGCGCAGTTCTCGAGATATATCAAGATATTTAAAAGTTCCGAAGCCGCACCAACATAATAGAGATACAGAAACACCGTGGCCCCTTTCTTTGAGATAACTTTGCACTATTGCGAGCTGTAAATGCCACTTCCAGCTTAGCTGTGCAGAAGAAGGACAACAAGAAGAAGAAATATCTCGAAATATGTCCGTCAGGCCCCTTTCCTTGAGATATATCTGCAAATATCTCGGAAACGAAGCGAGCTATGGCAAAATGTTAAGAGACCTTTTTTGTAGAGAATTAAGTTTCCTACTTTTTATGTTCTATGATATTTTTTGATCAGATGCGTAGTTCTCGAGATATATCAAGATATTTAAAAGTTCCGAAGCCGCACCAACATAATAGAGATACAGAAACACCGTGGCCCCTTTCTTTGAGATAACTCTGCACTAGTGCGAGCCGCAAATGCCACTTCCAGCTTAGCTGTGCAGAAGAAGAACAACAAGAAGAAGAAATATCTCGAAATATGTCCGTTAGGCCCCTTCCCTTGAGATAAACCTGCAAATATCTCGGAAACGAAGCGAGCTATGGCAAAATGTTAAGAGACCTTTTTTGTAGAGAATTAAGGTTCCTACTTTTTATGTTCTATGATATTTTTTGATCAGATGCGTAGTTCTCGAGATATATCAAGATATTTAAAAGTTCCGAAGCCGCACCAACATAATAGAGATACAGAAACACCGTGGCCCCTTTCTTTGAGATAACTCTGCACTATGGCGAGCTGCAAATGCCACTTCCAGCTTAGCTGTGCAGAAGAAGAACAACAAGAAGAAGAAATATCTCGAAATATGTCCGTCAGGCCCCTTCCCTTGAGATAAATCTGCAAATATCTCGGAAACGAAGAGAGCTATGGCAAAATGTTAAGAGACCTTTTTTGTAGAGAATTAAGTTTCCTACTTTTTATGTTCTATGATATTTTTTGATCAGATGCGCAGTTCTCGAGATATATCAAGATATTTAAAAGTTCCGAAGCCGCACCAACATAATAGAGATACAGAAACACCGTGGCCCCTTTCTTTGAGATAACTTTGCACTATTGCGAGCTGTAAATGCCACTTCCAGCTTAGCTGTGCAGAAGAAGAACAACAAGAAGAAGAAATATCTCGAAATATGTCCGTCAGGCCCCTTTCCTTGAGATATATCTGCAAATATCTCGGAAACGAAGCGAGCTATGGAAAATGTTAAGAGACCTTTTTTGTAGAGAATTAAGTTTCCTACTTTTTATGTTCTATGATATTTTTTGATCAGATGCGTAGTTCTCGAGATATATCAAGATATTTAAAAGTTCCGAAGCCGCACCAACATAATAGAGATACAGAAACACCGTGGCCCCTTTCTTTGAGATAACTCTGCACTAGTGCGAGCCGCAAATGCCACTTCCAGCTTAGCTGTGCAGAAGAAGAACAACAAGAAGAAGAAATATCTCGAAATATGTCCGTTAGGCCCCTTCTCTTGAGATAAACCTGCAAATATCTCGGAATCGAAGCGAGCTATGGCAAAATGTTAAGAGGCCTTTTTTGTAGAGAATTAAGGTTCCTACTTTTTATGTTCTATGATATTTTTTGATCAGATGCGTAGTTCTCGAGATATATCAAGATATTTAAAAGTTCCGAAGCCGCACCAACATAATAGAGATACAGAAACACCGTGGCCCCTTTCTTTGAGATAACTCTGCACTATTGCGAGCTGCAAATGCCACTTCCAGCTTAGCTGTGCAGAAGAAGAACAACAAGAAGAAGAAATATCTCGAAATATGTCCGTCAGGCCCCTTCCCTTGAGATAAATCTGCAAATATCTCGGAAACGAAGAGAGCTATGGCAAAATGTTAAGAGACCTTTTTTGTAGAGAATTAAGTTTCCTACTTTTTATACTCTATGATATTTTTTGATCAGATGCGCAGTTCTCGAGATATATCAAGATATTTAAAAGTTCCGAAGCCGCACCAACATAATAGAGATACAGAAACACCGTGGCCCCTTTCTTTGAGATAACTTTGCACTATTGCGAGCTGTAAATGCCACTTCCAGCTTAGCTGTGCAGAAGAAGAACAACAAGAAGAAGAAATATCTCGAAATATGTCCGTCAGGCCCCTTCCCTTGAGATATATCTGCAAATATCTCGGAAACGAAGCGAGCTATGGCAAAATGTTAAGAGACCTTTTTTGTAGAGAATTATGTTTCCTACAATTTATGTTCTATGATATTTTTTGATCAGAAGCGTAGTTTTCGAGATATATCGAGATATTTAAAAGTTCCGAAGCCGCACCAACATAATAGAGATACGGAAACACCGTGGCCCCTTTCTTTGAGATAACTCTGCACTAGTGCGAGCCGCAAATGCCACTTCCAGCTTAGCTGTGCAGAAGAAGAACAACAAGAAGAAGAAATATCTCGAAATATGTCCGTCAGGCCCCTTCCCTTGAGATACATCTGCAAATATCTCGGAAACGAAGCGAGCTATGGCAAAATGTTAAGAGACCTTTTTTGTAGAGAATTACGTTTCCTACAATTTATGTTCTATGATATTTTTTGATCAGAAGCGTAGTTTTCGAGATATATCGAGATATTTAAAAATTCCGAATCCGCACCAACATAATAGAGATACAGAAACACAGTGGCCCCTTTCTTTGAGATAACTCTGCACTATTGCGAGCTGCAACTGCCACTTCCAGCTTAGCTGTGCAGAAGAAGAACAACAAGAAGAAGAAATATCTCGAAATATGTCCGTCAGGCCCTTTCCCTTCAGATAAATCTGCAAATATCTCGGAAACGAAGCGAGCTATGGCAAAATGCTAAGAGACCTTTTTTGTAGAGAATTATGTTTCCTACAATTTATGTTCTATGATATTTTTTGATCAGAAGCGTAGTTCTCGAGATATATCGAGATATTTAAAAGTTCCGAAGCCGCACCAACATAATAGAGATACAGAAACACCGTGGCCCCTTTCTTTGAGATAACTCTGCACTAGTGCGAGCCGCAAATGCCACTTCCAGCTTAGCTGTGCAGAAGAAGAACAACAAGAAGAAGAAATATCTCGAAATATGTCCGTCAGGCCCCTTCCCTTGAGATAAATCTGCAAATATCTCGGAAACGAAGAGAGCTATGGCAAAATGTTAAGAGACCTTTTTTGTAGAGAATTAAGTTTCCTACTTTTTATGTTCTATGATATTTTTTGATCAGATGCGCAGTTCTCGAGATATATCAAGATATTTAAAAGTTCCGAAGCCGCACCAACATAATAGAGATACAGAAACACCGTGGCCCCTTTCTTTGAGATAACTCTGCACTATTGCGAGCTGGAAATGCCACTTCCAGTTTAGCTGTCCAGAAGAAGAACAACAAGAAGAAGAAATATCTCGAAATATGTCCGTTAGGCCCCTTCCCTTCAGATAAATCTGCAAATATCTCGGAAACGAAGCGAGCTATGGCAAAATGTTAAGAGACCTTTTTTGTAGAGAATTAAGTTTCCTACTTTTTATGTTCTATGATATTTTTTGATCAGATGCGCAGTTCTCGAGATATATCAAGATATTTAAAAGTTCCGAAGCCGCACCAACATAATAGAGATACAGAAACACAGTGGCCCCTTTCTTTGAGATAACTCTGCACTATTGCGAGCTGCAAATGCCACTTCCAGCTTAGCTGTGCAGAAGAAGAACAACAAGAAGAAGAAATATCTCGGAATATGTCCGTCAGGCCCTTTCCCTTCAGATATATCTGCAAATATCTCGGAAACGAAGCGAGCTATGGCAAAATGCTAAGAGACCTTTTTTGTAGAGAATTATGTTTCCTACAATTTATGTTCTATGATATTTCTTGATCAGAAGCGTAGTTTTCGAGATATATCGAGATATTTAAAAGTTCCGAAGCCGCACCAACATAATAGAGATACAGAAACACCGTGGCCCCTTTCGTTGAGATAACTCTGCACTAGTGCGAGCCGCAAATGCCACTTCCAGCTTAGCTGTGCAGAAGAAGAACAACAAGAAGAAGAAATATCTCGAAATATGTCCGTCAGGCCCCTTCCCTTGAGATAAATCTGCAAATATCTCGGAAACGAAGCGAGCTATGGCAAAATGTTAAGAGACCTTTTTTGTAGAGAATTAAGTTTCCTACTTTTTATGTTCTATGATATTTTTTGATCAGAAGCGTAGTTTTCGAGATATATCGAGATATTTAAAAGTTCCGAAGCCGCACCAACATAATAGAGATACAGAAACACCGTGGCCCCTTTCTTTGAGATAACTCTGCACTAGTGCGAGCCGCAAATGCCACTTCCAGCTTAGCTGTGCAGAAGAAGAACAACAAGAAGAAGAAATATCTCGAAATATGTCCGTCAGGCCCCTTCCCTTGAGATAAATCTGCAAATATCTCGGAAACGAAGCGAGCTATGGCAAAATGTGAAGAGACCTTTTTTGTAGAGAATTAAGTTTCCTACTTTTTATGTTCTATGATATTTTTTGATCAGATGCGTAGTTCTCGAGATATATCAAGATATTTAAAAGTTCCGAAGCCGCACCAACATAATAGAGATACAGAAACACCGTGACCCCTTTCTTTGAGATAACTTTGCACTATTGCGAGCTGTAAATGCCACTTCCAGCTTAGCTGTGCAGAAGAAGAACAACAAGAAGAAGAAATATCTCGAAATATGTCCGTCAGGCCCCTTCCCTTGAGATAAATCTGCAAATATCTCGGAAACGAAGCGAGCTATGGCAAAATGTTAAGAGACCTTTTTTGTAGAGAATTAAGTTTCCTACTTTTTATGTTCTATGATATTTTTTGATCAGATGCGCAGTTCTCGAGATATATCAAGATATTTAAAAGTTCCGAAGCCGCACCAACATAATAGAGATACAGAAACACCGTGGCCCCTTTCTTTGAGATAACTCTGCACTAGTGCGAGCCGCAAATGCCACTTCCAGCTTAGCTGTGCAGAAGAAGAACAACAAGAAGAAGAAATATCTCGAAATATGTCCGTCAGGCCCCTTCCCTTGAGATATATCTGCAAATATCTCGGAAACGAAGCGAGCTATGGCAAAATGTTAAGAGACCTTTTTTGTAGAGAATTATGTTTCCTACCATTTATGTTCTATGATATTTTTTGATCAGAAGCGTAGTTTTCGAGATATATCGAGATATTTAAAAGTTCCGAAGCCGCACCAACATAATAGAGATACAGAAACACCGTGGCCCCTTTCTTTGAGATAACTCTGCACTAGTGCGAGCCGCAAATGCCACTTCCAGCTTAGCTGTGCAGAAGAAGAACAACAAGAAGAAGAAATATCTCGAAATATGTCCGTCAGGCCCCTTCCCTTGAGATATATCTGCAAATATCTCGGAAACGAAGCGAGCTATGGCAAAATGTTAAGAGACCTTTTTAGTAGAGAATTATGTTTCCTACCATTTATGTTCTATGATATTTTTTGATCAGAAGCGTAGTTTTCGAGATATATCGAGATATTTAAAAGTTCCGAAGCCGCACCAACATAATAGAGATACAGAAACACCGTGGCCCCTTTCTTTGAGATAACTCTGCACTAGTGCGAGCCGCAAATGCCACTTCCAGCTTAGCTGTGCAGAAGAAGAACAACAAGAAGAAGAAATATCTCGAAATATGTCCGTCAGGCCCCTTCCCTTGAGATAAATCTGCAAATATCTCGGAAACGAAGAGAGCTATGGCAAAATGTTAAGAGACCTTTTTTGTAGAGAATTAAGTTTCCTACTTTTTATGTTCTATGATATTTTTTGATCAGATGCGCAGTTCTCGAGATATATCAAGATATTTAAAAGTTCCGAAGCCGCACCAACATAATAGAGATACAGAAACACCGTGGCCCCTTTCTTTGAGATAACTCTGCACTATTGCGAGCTGGAAATGCCACTTCCAGTTTAGCTGTCCAGAAGAAGAACAACAAGAAGAAGAAATATCTCGAAATATGTCCGTTAGGCCCCTTCCCTTCAGATAAATCTGCAAATATCTCGGAAACGAAGCGAGCTATGGCAAAATGTTAAGAGACCTTTTTTGTAGAGAATTAAGTTTCCTACTTTTTATGTTCTATGATATTTTTTGATCAGATGCGCAGTTCTCGAGATATATCAAGATATTTAAAAGTTCCGAAGCCGCACCAACATAATAGAGATACAGAAACACAGTGGCCCCTTTCTTTGAGATAACTCTGCACTATTGCGAGCTGCAAATGCCACTTCCAGCTTAGCTGTGCAGAAGAAGAACAACAAGAAGAAGAAATATCTCGGAATATGTCCGTCAGGCCCTTTCCCTTCAGATATATCTGCAAATATCTCGGAAACGAAGCGAGCTATGGCAAAATGCTAAGAGACCTTTTTTGTAGAGAATTATGTTTCCTACAATTTATGTTCTATGATATTTCTTGATCAGAAGCGTAGTTTTCGAGATATATCGAGATATTTAAAAGTTCCGAAGCCGCACCAACATAATAGAGATACAGAAACACCGTGGCCCCTTTCGTTGAGATAACTCTGCACTAGTGCGAGCCGCAAATGCCACTTCCAGCTTAGCTGTGCAGAAGAAGAACAACAAGAAGAAGAAATATCTCGAAATATGTCCGTCAGGCCCCTTCCCTTGAGATAAATCTGCAAATATCTCGGAAACGAAGCGAGCTATGGCAAAATGTTAAGAGACCTTTTTTGTAGAGAATTAAGTTTCCTACTTTTTATGTTCTATGATATTTTTTGATCAGAAGCGTAGTTTTCGAGATATATCGAGATATTTAAAAGTTCCGAAGCCGCACCAACATAATAGAGATACAGAAACACCGTGGCCCCTTTCTTTGAGATAACTCTGCACTAGTGCGAGCCGCAAATGCCACTTCCAGCTTAGCTGTGCAGAAGAAGAACAACAAGAAGAAGAAATATCTCGAAATATGTCCGTCAGGCCCCTTCCCTTGAGATAAATCTGCAAATATCTCGGAAACGAAGCGAGCTATGGCAAAATGTGAAGAGACCTTTTTTGTAGAGAATTAAGTTTCCTACTTTTTATGTTCTATGATATTTTTTGATCAGATGCGTAGTTCTCGAGATATATCAAGATATTTAAAAGTTCCGAAGCCGCACCAACATAATAGAGATACAGAAACACCGTGACCCCTTTCTTTGAGATAACTTTGCACTATTGCGAGCTGTAAATGCCACTTCCAGCTTAGCTGTGCAGAAGAAGAACAACAAGAAGAAGAAATATCTCGAAATATGTCCGTCAGGCCCCTTCCCTTGAGATAAATCTGCAAATATCTCGGAAACGAAGCGAGCTATGGCAAAATGTTAAGAGACCTTTTTTGTAGAGAATTAAGTTTCCTACTTTTTATGTTCTATGATATTTTTTGATCAGATGCGCAGTTCTCGAGATATATCAAGATATTTAAAAGTTCCGAAGCCGCACCAACATAATAGAGATACAGAAACACCGTGGCCCCTTTCTTTGAGATAACTCTGCACTAGTGCGAGCCGCAAATGCCACTTCCAGCTTAGCTGTGCAGAAGAAGAACAACAAGAAGAAGAAATATCTCGAAATATGTCCGTCAGGCCCCTTCCCTTGAGATATATCTGCAAATATCTCGGAAACGAAGCGAGCTATGGCAAAATGTTAAGAGACCTTTTTTGTAGAGAATTATGTTTCCTACCATTTATGTTCTATGATATTTTTTGATCAGAAGCGTAGTTTTCGAGATATATCGAGATATTTAAAAGTTCCGAAGCCGCACCAACATAATAGAGATACAGAAACACCGTGGCCCCTTTCTTTGAGATAACTCTGCACTAGTGCGAGCCGCAAATGCCACTTCCAGCTTAGCTGTGCAGAAGAAGAACAACAAGAAGAAGAAATATCTCGAAATATGTCCGTCAGGCCCCTTCCCTTGAGATATATCTGCAAATATCTCGGAAACGAAGCGAGCTATGGCAAAATGTTAAGAGACCTTTTTTGTAGAGAATTATGTTTCCTACCATTTATGTTCTATGATATTTTTTGATCAGAAGCGTAGTTTTCGAGATATATCGAGATATTTAAAAGTTCCGAAGCCGCACCAACATAATAGAGATACAGAAACACCGTGGCCCCTTTCTTTGAGATAACTCTGCACTAGTGCGAGCCGCAAATGCCACTTCCAGCTTAGCTGTGCAGAAGAAGAACAACAAGAAGAAGAAATATCTCGAAATATGTCCGTCAGGCCCCTTCCCTTGAGATAAATCTGCAAATATCTCGGAAAGGAAGCGAGCTATGGCAAAATGTTAAGAGACCTTTTTTGTAGAGAATTAAGTTTCCTACTTTTTATGTTCTATGATATTTTTTGATCAGATGCGTAGTTCTCGAGATATATCAAGATATTTAAAAGTTCCGAAGCCGCACCAACATAATAGAGATACAGAAACACCGTGGCCCCTTTCTTTGAGATAACTCTGCACTAGTGCGAGCCGCAAATGCCACTTCCAGCTTAGCTGTGCAGAAGAAGAACAACAAGAAGAAGAAATATCTCGAAATATGTCCGTCAGGCCCCTTCCCTTGAGATAAATCTGCAAATATCTCGGAAACGAAGCGAGCTATGGCAAAATGTGAAGAGACCTTTTTTGTAGAGAATTAAGTTTCCTACTTTTTATGTTCTATGATATTTTTTGATCAGATGCGTAGTTCTCGAGATATATCAAGATATTTAAAAGTTCCGAAGCCGCACCAACATAATAGAGATACAGAAACACCGTGACCCCTTTCTTTGAGATAACTTTGCACTATTGCGAGCTGTAAATGCCACTTCCAGCTTAGCTGTGCAGAAGAAGAACAACAAGAAGAAGAAATATCTCGAAATATGTCCGTCAGGCCCCTTCCCTTGAGATAAATCTGCAAATATCTCGGAAAGGAAGCGAGCTATGGCAAAATGTTAAGAGACCTTTTTTGTAGAGAATTAAGTTTCCTACTTTTTATGTTCTATGATATTTTTTGATCAGATGCGTAGTTCTCGAGATATATCAAGATATTTAAAAGTTCCGAAGCCGCACCAACATAATAGAGATACAGAAACACCGTGGCCCCTTTCTTTGAGATAACTCTGCACTAGTGCGAGCCGCAAATGCCACTTCCAGCTTAGCTGTGCAGAAGAAGAACAACAAGAAGAAGAAATATCTCGAAATATGTCCGTCAGGCCCCTTCCCTTGAGATAAATCTGCAAATATCTCGGAAACGAAGCGAGCTATGGCAAAATGTGAAGAGACCTTTTTTGTAGAGAATTAAGTTTCCTACTTTTTATGTTCTATGATATTTTTTGATCAGATGCGTAGTTCTCGAGATATATCAAGATATTTAAAAGTTCCGAAGCCGCACCAACATAATAGAGATACAGAAACACCGTGACCCCTTTCTTTGAGATAACTTTGCACTATTGCGAGCTGTAAATGCCACTTCCAGCTTAGCTGTGCAGAAGAAGAACAACAAGAAGAAGAAATATCTCGAAATATGTCCGTCAGGCCCCTTCCCTTGAGATAAATCTGCAAATATCTCGGAAACGAAGCGAGCTATGGCAAAATGTTAAGAGACCTTTTTTGTAGAGAATTAAGTTTCCTACTTTTTATGTTCTATGATATTTTTTGATCAGATGCGCAGTTCTCGAGATATATCAAGATATTTAAAAATTCCGAAGCCGCACCAACATAATAGAGATACAGAAACACCGTGGCCCCTTTCTTTGAGATAACTCTGCACTAGTGCGAGCCGCAAATGCCACTTCCAGCTTAGCTGTGCAGAAGAAGAACAACAAGAAGAAGAAATATCTCAAAATATGTCCGTCAGGCCCCTTCCCTTGAGATATATCTGCAAATATCTCGGAAACGAAGCGAGCTATGGCAAAATGTTAAGAGACCTTTTTTGTAGAGAATTATGTTTCCTACCATTTATGTTCTATGATATTTTTTGATCAGAAGCGTAGTTTTCGAGATATATCGAGATATTTAAAAGTTCCGAAGCCGCACCAACATAATAGAGATACAGAAACACCGTGGCCCCTTTCTTTGAGATAACTCTGCACTAGTGCGAGCCGCAAATGCCACTTCCAGCTTAGCTGTGCAGAAGAAGAACAACAAGAAGAAGAAATATCTCGAAATATGTCCGTCAGGCCCCTTCCCTTGAGATATATCTGCAAATATCTCGGAAACGAAGCGAGCTATGGCAAAATGTTAAGAGACCTTTTTTGTAGAGAATTATGTTTCCTACCATTTATGTTCTATGATATTTTTTGATCAGAAGCGTAGTTTTCGAGATATATCGAGATATTTAAAAGTTCCGAAGCCGCACCAACATAATAGAGATACAGAAACACCGTGGCCCCTTTCTTTGAGATAACTCTGCACTAGTGCGAGCCGCAAATGCCACTTCCAGCTTAGCTGTGCAGAAGAAGAACAACAAGAAGAAGAAATATCTCGAAATATGTCCGTCAGGCCCCTTCCCTTGAGATAAATCTGCAAATATCTCGGAAAGGAAGCGAGCTATGGCAAAATGTTAAGAGACCTTTTTTGTAGAGAATTAAGTTTCCTACTTTTTATGTTCTATGATATTTTTTGATCAGATGCGTAGTTCTCGAGATATATCAAGATATTTAAAAGTTCCGAAGCCGCACCAACATAATAGAGATACAGAAACACCGTGGCCCCTTTCTTTGAGATAACTCTGCACTAGTGCGAGCCGCAAATGCCACTTCCAGCTTAGCTGTGCAGAAGAAGAACAACAAGAAGAAGAAATATCTCGAAATATGTCCGTCAGGCCCCTTCCCTTGAGATAAATCTGCAAATATCTCGGAAACGAAGCGAGCTATGGCAAAATGTGAAGAGACCTTTTTTGTAGAGAATTAAGTTTCCTACTTTTTATGTTCTATGATATTTTTTGATCAGATGCGTAGTTCTCGAGATATATCAAGATATTTAAAAGTTCCGAAGCCGCACCAACATAATAGAGATACAGAAACACCGTGACCCCTTTCTTTGAGATAACTTTGCACTATTGCGAGCTGTAAATGCCACTTCCAGCTTAGCTGTGCAGAAGAAGAACAACAAGAAGAAGAAATATCTCGAAATATGTCCGTCAGGCCCCTTCCCTTGAGATAAATCTGCAAATATCTCGGAAACGAAGCGAGCTATGGCAAAATGTTAAGAGACCTTTTTTGTAGAGAATTAAGTTTCCTACTTTTTATGTTCTATGATATTTTTTGATCAGATGCGCAGTTCTCGAGATATATCAAGATATTTAAAAGTTCCGAAGCCGCACCAACATAATAGAGATACAGAAACACCGTGGCCCCTTTCTTTGAGATAACTCTGCACTAGTGCGAGCCGCAAATGCCACTTCCAGCTTAGCTGTGCAGAAGAAGAACAACAAGAAGAAGAAATATCTCGAAATATGTCCGTCAGGCCCCTTCCCTTGAGATATATCTGCAAATATCTCGGAAACGAAGCGAGCTATGGCAAAATGTTAAGAGACCTTTTTTGTAGAGAATTATGTTTCCTACCATTTATGTTCTATGATATTTTTTGATCAGAAGCGTAGTTTTCGAGATATATCGAGATATTTAAAAGTTCCGAAGCCGCACCAACATAATAGAGATACAGAAACACCGTGGCCCCTTTCTTTGAGATAACTCTGCACTAGTGCGAGCCGCAAATGCCACTTCCAGCTTAGCTGTGCAGAAGAAGAACAACAAGAAGAAGAAATATCTCGAAATATGTCCGTCAGGCCCCTTCCCTTGAGATATATCTGCAAATATCTCGGAAACGAAGCGAGCTATGGCAAAATGTTAAGAGACCTTTTTTGTAGAGAATTATGTTTCCTACCATTTATGTTCTATGATATTTTTTGATCAGAAGCGTAGTTTTCGAGATATATCGAGATATTTAAAAGTTCCGAAGCCGCACCAACATAATAGAGATACAGAAACACCGTGGCCCCTTTCTTTGAGATAACTCTGCACTAGTGCGAGCCGCAAATGCCACTTCCAGCTTAGCTGTGCAGAAGAAGAACAACAAGAAGAAGAAATATCTCGAAATATGTCCGTCAGGCCCCTTCCCTTGAGATAAATCTGCAAATATCTCGGAAAGGAAGCGAGCTATGGCAAAATGTTAAGAGACCTTTTTTGTAGAGAATTAAGTTTCCTACTTTTTATGTTCTATGATATTTTTTGATCAGATGCGTAGTTCTCGAGATATATCAAGATATTTAAAAGTTCCGAAGCCGCACCAACATAATAGAGATACAGAAACACCGTGGCCCCTTTCTTTGAGATAACTCTGCACTAGTGCGAGCCGCAAATGCCACTTCCAGCTTAGCTGTGCAGAAGAAGAACAACAAGAAGAAGAAATATCTCGAAATATGTCCGTCAGGCCCCTTCCCTTGAGATAAATCTGCAAATATCTCGGAAACGAAGCGAGCTATGGCAAAATGTGAAGAGACCTTTTTTGTAGAGAATTAAGTTTCCTACTTTTTATGTTCTATGATATTTTTTGATCAGATGCGTAGTTCTCGAGATATATCAAGATATTTAAAAGTTCCGAAGCCGCACCAACATAATAGAGATACAGAAACACCGTGACCCCTTTCTTTGAGATAACTTTGCACTATTGCGAGCTGTAAATGCCACTTCCAGCTTAGCTGTGCAGAAGAAGAACAACAAGAAGAAGAAATATCTCGAAATATGTCCGTCAGGCCCCTTCCCTTGAGATAAATCTGCAAATATCTCGGAAACGAAGCGAGCTATGGCAAAATGTTAAGAGACCTTTTTTGTAGAGAATTAAGTTTCCTACTTTTTATGTTCTATGATATTTTTTGATCAGATGCGCAGTTCTCGAGATATATCAAGATATTTAAAAGTTCCGAAGCCGCACCAACATAATAGAGATACAGAAACACCGTGGCCCCTTTCTTTGAGATAACTCTGCACTAGTGCGAGCCGCAAATGCCACTTCCAGCTTAGCTGTGCAGAAGAAGAACAACAAGAAGAAGAAATATCTCGAAATATGTCCGTCAGGCCCCTTCCCTTGAGATAAATCTGCAAATATCTCGGAAAGGAAGCGAGCTATGGCAAAATGTTAAGAGACCTTTTTTGTAGAGAATTAAGTTTCCTACTTTTTATGTTCTATGATATTTTTTGATCAGATGCGTAGTTCTCGAGATATATCAAGATATTTAAAAGTTCCGAAGCCGCACCAACATAATAGAGATACAGAAACACCGTGGCCCCTTTCTTTGAGATGACGCTGCACTAGTGCGAGCCGCAAATGCCACTTCCAGCTTAGCTGTGCAGAAGAAGAACAACAAGAAGAAGAAATATCTCGAAATATGTCCGTCAGGCCCCTTCCCTTGAGATAAATCTGCAAATATCTCGGAAACGAAGCGAGCTATGGCAAAATGTTAAGAGACCTTTTTTGTAGAGAATTAAGTTTCCTACTTTTTATATTCTATGATATTTTTTGATCAGATGCGTAGTTCTCGAGATATATCAAGATATTTAAAAGTTCCGAAGCCGCACCAACATAATAGAGATACAGAAACACCGTGGCCCCTTTCTTTGAGATAACTCTGCACTATTGCGAGCTGTAAATGCCACTTCCAGCTTAGCTGTGCAGAAGAAGAACAACAAGAAGAAGAAATATCTCGATATATGTCCGTCAGGCCCCTGCCCTTGAGATATATCTGCAAATATCTCGGAAACGAAGCGAGCTATGGCAAAATGTTAAGAGACCTTTTTTGTAGAGAATTATGTTTCCTACAATTGATGTTCTATGATATTTTTTGATCAGAAGCGTAGTTTTCGAGATATATCGAGATATTTAAAGGTTCCGAAGCCGCACCAACATAATAGAGATACAGAAACACCGTGGCCCCTTTCTTTGAGATAACTCTGCACTAGTGCGAGCCGCAAATGCCACTTACAGCTTAGCTGTGCAGAAGAAGAACAACGAGAAGAAGAAATATCTCGAAATATGTCCGTCAGGCCCCTTCCCTTGAGATAAATCTGCAAATATCTCGGAAACGAAGCGAGCTATGGCAAAATGTTAAGAGACCTTTTTTGTAGAGAATTATGTTTCCTACAATTTACGTTCTCTGATATTTTTTGATCAGAAGCGTAGTTTTCGAGATATATCGAGATATTTAAAAGTTCCGAAGCCGCACCAACATAATAGAGATACAGAAACACCGTGGCCCCTTTCTTTGAGATAACTCTGCACTATTGCGAGCTGCAAATGCCACTTCCAGCTTAGCTGTGCAGAAGAAGAACAACAAGAAGAAGAAATATCTCGAAATATGTCCGTCAGGCACCTTCCCTTGAGATAAATCTGCAAATATCTCGGAAACGAAGCGAGCTATGGCAAAATGTTAAGAGACCTTTTTTGTAGAGAATTATGTTTCCTACAATTTACGTTCTCTGATATTTTTTGATCAGAAGCGTAGTTTTCGAGATATATCGAGATATTTAAAAGTTCCGAAGCCGCACCAACATAATAGAGATACAGAAACACCGTGGCCCCTTTCTTTGAGATAACTCTGCACTATTGCGACCTGCAAATGCCACTTCCAGCTTAGCTGTGCAGAAGAGGAACAACAAGAAGAAGAAATATCTCGAAATATGTCCGTCAGGCCTCTGCCCTTGAGATATATCTGCAAATATCTCGGAAGCGAAGCGAGCTATGGCAAAATGTTAAGAGACCTTTTTTGTAGAGAATTAAGTTTCCTACATTTTATGTTCTATGATATTTTTTGATCAGATGCGTAGTTCTCGAGATATATCAAGATATTTAAAGGTTCCGAAGCCGCACCAATATAATAGAGATACAGAAACACCGTGGCCCCTTTCTTTGAGATAACTCTGCACTAGTGCGAGCCGCAAATGCCACTTACAGCTTAGCTGTGCAGAAGAAGAACAACGAGAAGAAGAAATATCTCGAAATATGTCCGTCAGGCCCCTTCCCTTGAGATAAATCTGCAAATATCTCGGAAACGAAGCGAGCTATGGCAAAATGTTAAGAGACCTTTTTTGTAGAGAATTATGTTTCCTACAATTTACGTTCTCTGATATTTTTTGATCAGAAGCGTAGTTTTCGAGATATATCGAGATATTTAAAAGTTCCGAAGCCGCACCAACATAATAGAGATACAGAAACACCGTGGCCCCTTTCTTTGAGATAACTCTGCACTATTGCGACCTGCAAATGCCACTTCCAGCTTAGCTGTGCAGAAGAGGAACAACAAGAAGAAGAAATATCTCGGAATATGTCCGTCAGGCCCCTTCCCTTGAGCTAAATCTGCAAATATCTCGGAAACGATGCCAGCTATGAGAAAATGTTAAGAGACCTTTTTTGTAGAGAATTAAGTTTCCTACTTTTTATGTTCTATGGTATTTTTTGATCAGATGCGTAGTTTTCGAGATATATCGAGATATTTAAAAGTTCCGAAGCCGCACCAACATAATAGAGATACAGAAACACCGTGGCCCCGTTCTTTGAGATAACTCTGCACTACTGCGAGCTGCAAATGCCACTTCCAGCTTAGCTGTGCAGAAGAAGAACAACAAGAAGAAGAAATATCTCGAAATATGTCCGTCAGGCCCCTTCCCTTGAGATAAATCTGCAAATATCTCGGAAACGATGCCAGCTATGAGAAAATGTTAAGAGACCTTTTTTGTAGAGAATTAAGTTTCCTACTTTTTATGTTCTATGGTATTTTTTGATCAGATGCGTAGTTCTCGAGATATATCAAGATATTTAAAAGTTCCGAAGCCGCACCAACATAATAGAGATACAGAAACACCGTGGCCCCTTACTTTGAGATAACTCTGCACTATTGCGAGCTGTAAATCCCACTTCCAGCTTAGCTGTGCAGAAGAAGAACAACAAGAAGAAGAAATATCTCGAAATATGTCCGTCAGGCCCCTTCCCTTGAGATAAATCTGCAAATATCTCGGAAACGAAGCGAGCTATGGCAAAATGTTAAGAGACCTTTTTTGTAGAGAATTAGGTTTCCTACTTTTTATGTTCTATGATATTTTTTGATCAGATGCGTAGTTCTCGAGATATATTAAGATATTTAAAAGTTCCGAAGCCGCACCAACATAATAGAGATACAGAAACACCGTGGCCCCTTTCTTTGAGATAACTCTGCACTATTGCGAGCTGCAAATGCCACTTCCAGTTTAGCTGTGCAGAAGAAGAACAACAAGAAGAAGAAACATCTCGAAATATGTCCGTCAGGCCAGTTCCTTTGAGCTGAATCTGCAAATATCTCGGAAACGAAGCGAGCTATGGCAAAATGTTAAGAGACGTTTTTTGTAGAGAATTATGTTTCCTACAATTTATGTTCTATGATATTTTTTGATCAGAAGCGTAGTTTTCGAGATATATCGAGATATTTAAAAGTTCCGAAGCCGCACCAACATAATAGGGATACAGAAACACCGTGGCCCCTTTCTTTGAGATAACTCTGCACTAGTGCGAGCCGCAAATGCCACTTCCAGCTTAGCTGTGCAGAAGAAGAACAACAAGAAGAAGAAATATCTCGAAATATGTCCGTCAGGCGCCTTCCCTTGAGATAAATCTGCAAATATCTCGGAAACGAAGCGAGCTATGGCAAAATGTTAAGAGACCTTTTTTGTAGAAAATTAGGTTTCCTACTTTTTATGTTCTATGATATTTTTTGATCAGATGCGTAGTTCTCGAGATATATCAAGATATTTAAAAGTTCCGAAGCCGCACCAACATAATAGAGATACAGAAACACCGTGGCCCCTTTCTTTGAGATAACTCTGCACTATTGCGAGCTGTAAATGCCACTTCCAGCTTAGCTGTGCAGAAGAAGAACAACAAGAAGAAGAAATATCTCGAAATATGTCCGTCAGGCCCCTTCCCTTGAGATATATCTGCAAATATCTCGGAAACGAAGCGAGCTATGGCAAAATGTTAAGAGACCTTTTTTGTAGAGAATTATGTTTCCTACAATTTATGTTCTATGATATTTTTTGATCAGATGCGTAGTTCTCGAGATATATCAAGATATTTAAAAGTTCCGAAACCGCACCAACATAACAGAGATACAGAAACACCGTGGCCCCTTTCTTTGAGATCACTCTGCACTAGTGCGAGCCGCAAATGCCGCTTCCAGCTTAGCTGTGCAGAAGAAGAACAACAAGAAGAAGAAATATCTCGAAATATGTCCGTTAGGCCCCTTGCCTTGAGATAAATCTGCAAATATCTCGGAAACGAAGCGAGCTATGGCAAAATGTTAAGAGACCTTTTTTGTAGAGAATTAAGTTTCCTACTTTTTATGTTCTATGATATTTTTTGATCAGATGCGTAGTTCTCGAGATATATTAAGATATTTAAATGTTCCGAAGCCGCACCAACATAATAGAGATACAGAAACACCGTGGCCCCTTTCTATGAGATAACTCTGCACTATTGCGAGCTGCAAATGCCACTTCCAGTTTAGCTGTGCAGAAGAAGAACAACAAGAAGAAGAAATATCTCGAAATATGTCCGTCAGGCCCCTGCCCTTGAGATATATCTGCAAATATCTCGGAAACGAAGCGAGCTATGGCAAAATGTTAAGAGACCTTTTTTGTAGAGAATTATGTTTCCTACAATTTATGTTCTATGATATTTTTTGATCAGAAGCGTAGTTTTCGAGATATATCGAGATATTTAAAGGTTCCGAAGCCGCACCAATATAATAGAGATACAGAAACACCGTGGCCCCTTTCTTTGAGATAACTCTGCACTAGTGCGAGCCGCAAATGCCACTTACAGCTTAGCTGTGCAGAAGAAGAACAACGAGAAGAAGAAATATCTCGAAATATGTCCGTCAGGCCCCTTCCCTTGAGATAAATCTGCAAATATCTCGGAAACGAAGCGAGCTATGGCAAAATGTTAAGAGACCTTTTTTGTAGAGAATTATGTTTCCTACAATTTACGTTCTCTGATATTTTTTGATCAGAAGCGTAGTTTTCGAGATATATCGAGATATTTAAAAGTTCCGAAGCCGCACCAACATAATAGAGATACAGAAACACCGTGGCCCCTTTCTTTGAGATAACTCTGCACTATTGCGAGCTGCAAATGCCACTTCCAGCTTAGCTGTGCAGAAGAAGAACAACAAGAAGAAGAAATATCTCGAAATATGTCCGTCAGGCACCTTCCCTTGAGATAAATCTGCAAATATCTCGGAAACGAAGCGAGCTATGGCAAAATGTTAAGAGACCTTTTTTGTAGAGAATTATGTTTCCTACAATTTACGTTCTCTGATATTTTTTGATCAGAAGCGTAGTTTTCGAGATATATCGAGATATTTAAAAGTTCCGAAGCCGCACCAACATAATAGAGATACAGAAACACCGTGGCCCCTTTCTTTGAGATAACTCTGCACTATTGCGACCTGCAAATGCCACTTCCAGCTTAGCTGTGCAGAAGAGGAACAACAAGAAGAAGAAATATCTCGGAATATGTCCGTCAGGCCCCTTCCCTTGAGCTAAATCTGCAAATATCTCGGAAACGATGCCAGCTATGAGAAAATGTTAAGAGACCTTTTTTGTAGAGAATTAAGTTTCCTACTTTTTATGTTCTATGGTATTTTTTGATCAGATGCGTAGTTCTCGAGATATATCAAGATATTTAAAAGTTCCGAAGCCGCACCAACATAATAGAGATACAGAAACACCGTGGCCCCTTACTTTGAGATAACTCTGCACTATTGCGAGCTGTAAATCCCACTTCCAGCTTAGCTGTGCAGAAGAAGAACAACAAGAAGAAGAAATATCTCGAAATATGTCCGTCAGGCCCCTTCCCTTGAGATAAATCTGCAAATATCTCGGAAACGAAGCGAGCTATGGCAAAATGTTAAGAGACCTTTTTTGTAGAGAATTATGTTTCCTACAATTTATGTTCTATGATATTTTTTGATCAGAAGCGTAGTTTTCGAGATATATCGAGATATTTAAAGGTTCCGAAGCCGCACCAACATAATAGAGATACAGAAACACCGTGGCCCCTTTCTTTGAGATAACTCTGCACTAGTGCGAGCCGCAAATGCCACTTACAGCTTAGCTGTGCAGAAGAAGAACAACGAGAAGAAGAAATATCTCGAAATATGTCCGTCAGGCCCCTTCCCTTGAGATAAATCTGCAAATATCTCGGAAACGAAGCGAGCTATGGCAAAATGTTAAGAGACCTTTTTTGTAGAGAATTATGTTTCCTACAATTTACGTTCTCTGATATTTTTTGATCAGAAGCGTAGTTTTCGAGATATATCGAGATATTTAAAAGTTCCGAAGCCGCACCAACATAATAGAGATACAGAAACACCGTGGCCCCTTTCTTTGAGATAACTCTGCACTATTGCGAGCTGCAAATGCCACTTCCAGCTTAGCTGTGCAGAAGAAGAACAACAAGAAGAAGAAATATCTCGAAATATGTCCGTCAGGCACCTTCCCTTGAGATAAATCTGCAAATATCTCGGAAACGAAGCGAGCTATGGCAAAATGTTAAGAGACCTTTTTTGTAGAGAATTATGTTTCCTACAATTTACGTTCTCTGATATTTTTTGATCAGAAGCGTAGTTTTCGAGATATATCGAGATATTTAAAAGTTCCGAAGCCGCACCAACATAATAGAGATACAGAAACACCGTGGCCCCTTTCTTTGAGATAACTCTGCACGATTGCGAGCTGGAAATGCCACTCCAAGTTTAGCTGTGCAGAAGAAGAACAACAAGAAGAAGAAATATCTCGAAATATGTCCGTCAGGACCCTTCCCTTGAGATAAATCTGCAAATATCTCGGAAACGAAGCGAGCTATGGCAAAATGTTAAGAGACCTTTTTTGTAGAGAATTAAGTTTCCTACTTTTTATGTTCTATGATATTTTTTGATCAGATGCGTAGTTCTCGAGATATATCCAGATATTTAAAAGTTCCGAAGCGGCACTAACATAATAGAGATACAGAAACACCGTGGCCCCTTTCTTTGAGGTAACTCTGCACTATTGCGAGCTGCAAATGCCACTTCCAGCTTAGCTGTGCAGAAGAAGAACAACAAGAAGAAGAAATATCTCGAAATATGTCCCTCAGGCCCCTTCCCTTGAGATAAATCTGCAAATATCTCGGAAACCAAGCGAGCTATGGCAAAATGTTAAGAGACCTTATTTGTAGAGAATTAAGTTTCCTACTTTTTATGTTCTACGATATTTTTTGATCAGATGCGTAGTTCTCGAGATATATCAAGATATTTAAAAGTTCCCAAGCCGCACCAACATAATAGAGATACAGAAACACCGTGGCCCCTTTCTTTGAGATAACTCTGCACTATTGCGAGCTGCAAATGCCACTTCCAGCTTAGCTGTGCAGAAGAAGAACAACAAGAACAAGAAATATCTCGAAATATGTCCGTCAGGCCCCTTCCCTTGAGATAAATCTGCAAATATCTCGGAAACGAAGCGAGCTATGGCAAAATGTTAAGAGACCTTTTTTGTAGAGAATTATGTTTCCTACAATTTACGTTCTCCGATATTTTTTGATCAGAAGCGTAGTTTTCGAGATATATCGAGATATTTAAAAGTTCCGAAGCCGCACCAACATAATAGAGATACAGAAACACCGTGGCCCCTTTCTTTGAGATAACTCTGCACTATTGCGACCTGCAAATGCCACTTCCAGCTTAGCTGTGCAGAAGAGGAACAACAAGAAGAAGAAATATCTCGGAATATGTCGTCAGGCCCCTTCCCTTGAGCTAAATCTGCAAATATCTCGGAAACGATGCCAGCTATGGGAAAATGTTAAGAGACCTTTTTTGTAGAGAATTAAGTTTCCTACTTTTTATGTTCTATGATATTTTTTGATCAGATGCGTAGTTTTCGAGATATATCGAGATATTTAAAAGTTCCGAAGCCGCACCAACATAATAGAGATACAGAAACACCGTGGCCCCGTTCTTTGAGATAACTCTGCACTACTGCGAGCTGCAAATGCCACTTCCAGCTTAGCTGTGCAGAAGAAGAACAACAAGAAGAAGAAATATCTCGAAATATGTCCGTCAGGCCCCTTCCCTTGAGATAAATCTGCAAATATCTCGGAAACGAAGCGAGCTATGGCAAAATGTTAAGAGACCTTTTTTGTAGAGAATTAAGTTTCCTACTTTTTATGTTCTATGATATTTTTTGATCAGATGCGTAGTTCTCGAGATATATCCAGATATTTAAAAGTTCCGAAGCGGCACTAACATAATAGAGATACAGAAACACCGTGGCCCCTTTCTTTGAGGTAACTCTGCACTATTGCGAGCTGCAAATGCCACTTCCAGCTTAGCTGTGCAGAAGAAGAACAACAAGAAGAAGAAATATCTCGAAATATGTCCCTCAGGCCCCTTCCCATGAGATAAATCTGCAAATATCTCGGAAACCAAGCGAGCTATGGCAAAATGTTAAGAGACCTTATTTGTAGTGAATTAAGTTTCCTACTTTTTATGTTCTACGATATTTTTTGATCAGATGCGTAGTTCTCGAGATATATCAAGATATTTAAAAGTTCCCAAGCCGCACCAACATAATAGAGATACAGAAACACCGTGGCCCCTGTCTTTGAGATAACTCTGCACTATTGCGAGCTGCAAATGCCACTTCCAGCTTAGCTGTGCAGAAGAAGAACAACAAGAAGAAGAAATATCTCGAAATATGTCCGTCAGGCCCCTTCCCTTGAGATAAATCTGTAAATATCTCGGAAACGAAGCGAGCTATGGCAAAATGTTAAGAGACCTTTTTTGTAGAGAATTAAGTTTCCTACTGTTTATGTTCTATGACATTTTTCGATCAGAGGCGTAGTTCTCGAGATATATCAAGATATTTAAAAGTTCCGAAGCCGCACCAACATAATAGAGATACAGAAACACCGTGGCCCCTCTCTTTGAGATAACTCTGCACGATTGCGAGCTGGAAATGCCACTCCAAGTTTAGCTGTGCAGAAGAAGAACAACAAGAAGAAGAAATATCTCGAAATATGTCCGTCAGGACCCTTCCCTTGAGATAAATCTGCAAATATCTCGGAAACGAAGCGAGCTATTGCAAAAGGTTAAGAGACCTTTTTTGTAGAGAATTAAGTTTCCTACTTTATATGTTCTATGATATTTTTTGATCAGATGCGTAGTTCTCGAGATATATCAAGATATTTAAAAGCTCCGAAGCTGCACCAACATAATAGAGGTACAGAAACACCGTGCCCCCTTTCTTTGAGATAACTCTGCACTATTGCGAGCTGCAAATGCCACTTCCAGCTTAGCTGTGCAGAAGAAGAACAACAAGAAGAAGAAATATCTCGAAATATGTCCGTCAGGCCCCTTCCCTTGAGATAAATCTGCAAATATCTCGGAAACGAAGCGAGCTATGGCAAAATGTTAAGAGACCTTTTTTGTAGAGAATTAAGTTTCCTACTTTTTATGTTCTATGATATTTTTTGATCAGATGCGTAGTTCTCGAGATATAGCAAGATATTTAAAAGTTCCGAAGCCGCAACAACATAATAGAGATACAGAAACACCGTGGCCCCTTTCTTTGAGATAACTCTGCACTATTGCGAGCTGCAAATGCCACTTCCAGCTTAGCTGTGCAGAAGAAGAACAACAAGAAGAAGAAATATCTGGAAATATGTCCGTCAGGCCCCTTCCCTTGAGATAAATCTGCAAATATCTCGGAAACGAAGCGAGCTACGGCAAAATGTTAAGAGACCTTTTTTGTAGAAAATTGGGATTCCTACTTTTTATGTTCTATGATATTTTTTGACCAGATGCGTAGTTCTCGAGATATATCAAGATATTTAAAAGTTCCGAAGCCGCACTAACATAATAGAGATACAGAAACACCGTGGCCCCTTTCTTTGAGATAACTCTGCACTATTGCGCGCTGCAAATGCCACTTCCGGCTTAGCTGTGCAGAAGAAGAACAACAAGAAGAAGAAATATCTCGAAATATGTCCGTCAGGCCCCTTCCCTTGAGATAAATCTGCAAATATCTCGGAAACGAAGCGAGCTATGGCAAAATGTTAAGAGACCTTTTTTGTAGAGAATTAATTTTCCTACTTTTTATGTTCTATGATATTTTTTGATCAGATGCGTAGTTCTCGAGATATATCAAGATTTTTAAAAGTTCCGAAGCCGCACCAACATAATAGAGATACAGAAACACCGTGGCCCCTTTCTTTGAGATAACTCTGCACTACTGCGAGCTGCAAATGCCACTTCCAGCTTAGCTGTGCAGAAGAAGAACAACAAGAAGAAGAAGTATCTCGAAATATGTCCGTCAGGCCCCTTCCCTTGAGATAAATCTGCAAATATCTCGGAAACGAAGCGAGCTATGGCAAAATGTTAAGAGACCTTTTTTGTAGAGAATTAAGTTTCCTACTTTTTATGTTCTATGATATTTTTTGATCAGATGCGTAGTTCTCGAGATATATCCAGATATTTAAAAGTTCCGAAGCGGCACCAACATAATAGAGATACAGAAACACCGTGGCCCCTTTCTTTGAGGTAACTCTGCACTATTGCGAGCTGCAAATGCCACTTCCAGCTTAGCTGTGCAGAAGAAGAACAACAAGAAGAAGAAATATCTCGAAATATGTCCCTCAGGCCCCTTCCCTTGAGATAAATCTGCAAATATCTCGGAAACCAAGCGAGCTATGGCAAAATGTTAAGAGACCTTATTTGTAGAGAATTAAGTTTCCTACTTTTTATGTTCTACGATATTTTTTGATCAGATGCGTAGTTCTCGAGATATATCAAGATATTTAAAAGTTCCCAAGCCGCACCAACATAATAGAGATACAGAAACACCGTGGCCCCTTTCTTTGAGATAACTCTGCACTATTGCGAGCTGCAAATGCCACTTCCAGCTTAGCTGTGCAGAAGAAGAACAACAAGAACAAGAAATATCTCGAAATATGTCCGTCAGGCCCCTTCCCTTGAGATAAATCTGCAAATATCTCGGAAACGAAGCGAGCTATGGCAAAATGTTAAGAGACCTTTTTTGTAGAGAATTATGTTTCCTACAATTTACGTTCTCTGATATTTTTTGATCAGAAGCGTAGTTTTCGAGATATATCGAGATATTTAAAAGTTCCGAAGCCGCACCAACATAATAGAGATACAGAAACACCGTGGCCCCTTTCTTTGAGATAACTCTGCACTATTGCGACCTGCAAATGCCACTTCCAGCTTAGCTGTGCAGAAGAGGAACAACAAGAAGAAGAAATATCTCGGAATATGTCGTCAGGCCCCTTCCCTTGAGCTAAATCTGCAAATATCTCGGAAACGATGCCAGCTATGGGAAAATGTTAAGAGACCTTTTTTGTAGAGAATTAAGTTTCCTACTTTTTATGTTCTATGATATTTTTTGATCAGATGCGTAGTTTTCGAGATATATCGAGATATTTAAAAGTTCCGAAGCCGCACCAACATAATAGAGATACAGAAACACCGTGGCCCCGTTCTTTGAGATAACTCTGCACTACTGCGAGCTGCAAATGCCACTTCCAGCTTAGCTGTGCAGAAGAAGAACAACAAGAAGAAGAAATATCTCGAAATATGTCCGTCAGGCCCCTTCCCTTGAGATAAATCTGCAAATATCTCGGAAACGAAGCGAGCTATGGCAAAATGTTAAGAGACCTTTTTTGTAGAGAATTAAGTTTCCTACTTTTTATGTTCTATGATATTTTTTGATCAGATGCGTAGTTCTCGAGATATATCCAGATATTTAAAAGTTCCGAAGCGGCACTAACATAATAGAGATACAGAAACACCGTGGCCCCTTTCTTTGAGGTAACTCTGCACTATTGCGAGCTGCAAATGCCACTTCCAGTTTAGCTGTGCAGAAGAAGAACAACAAGAAGAAGAAATATCTCGAAATATGTCCCTCAGGCCCCTTCCCTTGAGATAAATCTGCAAATATCTCGGAAACCAAGCGAGCTATGGCAAAATGTTAAGAGACCTTATTTGTAGAGAATTAAGTTTCCTACTTTTTATGTTCTACGATATTTTTTGATCAGATGCGTAGTTCTCGAGATATATCAAGATATTTAAAAGTTCCCAAGCCGCACCAACATAATAGAGATACAGAAACACCGTGGCCCCTTTCTTTGAGATAACTCTGCACTATTGCGAGCTGCAAATGCCACTTCCAGCTTAGCTGTGCAGAAGAAGAACAACAAGAACAAGAAATATCTCGAAATATGTCCGTCAGGCCCCTTCCCTTGAGATAAATCTGCAAATATCTCGGAAACGAAGCGAGCTATGGCAAAATGTTAAGAGACCTTTTTTGTAGAGAATTATGTTTCCTACAATTTACGTTCTCTGATATTTTTTGATCAGAAGCGTAGTTTTCGAGATATATCGAGATATTTAAAAGTTCCGAAGCCGCACCAACATAATAGAGATACAGAAACACCGTGGCCCCTTTCTTTGAGATAACTCTGCACTATTGCGAGCTGCAAATGCCACTTCCAGCTTAGCTGTGCAGAAGAAGAACAACAAGAAGAAGAAATATCTGGAAATATGTCCGTCAGGCCCCTTCCCTTGAGATAAATCTGCAAATATCTCGGAAACGAAGCGAGCTACGGCAAAATGTTAAGAGACCTTTTGTGTAGAAAATTAGGATTCCTACTTTTTATGTTCTATGATATTTTTTGACCAGATGCGTAGTTCTCGAGATATATCAAGATATTTAAAAGTTCCGAAGCCGCACTAACATAATAGAGATACAGAAACACCGTGGCCCCTTTCTTTGAGATAACTCTGCACTATTGCGCGCTGCAAATGCCACTTCCGGCTTAGCTGTGCAGAAGAAGAACAACAAGAAGAAGAAATATCTCGAAATATGTCCGTCAGGCCCCTTCCCTTGAGATAAATCTGCAAATATCTCGGAAACGAAGCGAGCTATGGCAAAATGTTAAGAGACCTTTTTTGTAGAGAATTAATTTTCCTACTTTTTATGTTCTATGATATTTTTTGATCAGATGCGTAGTTCTCGAGATATATCAAGATTTTTAAAAGTTCCGAAGCCGCACCAACATAATAGAGATACAGAAACACCGTGGCCCCTTTCTTTGAGATAACTCTGCACTACTGCGAGCTGCAAATGCCACTTCCAGCTTAGCTGTGCAGAAGAAGAACAACAAGAAGAAGAAATATCTCGAAATATGTCCGTCAGGCCCCTTCCCTTGAGATAAATCTGCAAATATCTCGGAAACGAAGCGAGGTATGGCAAAATGTTAAGAGACCTTTTTTGTAGAGAATTATGTTTCCTACAATTTGTGTTCTCTGATATTTTTTGATCAGAAGCGTACTTTTCGAGATATATCGAGATATTTAAAAGTTCCGAAGCCGCACCAACATAATAGAGATACAGAAACACCGTGGCCCCTTTCTTTGAGATAACTCTGCACTATTGCGACCTGCAAATGCCACTTCCAGCTTAGCTGTGCAGAAGAAGAACAACAAGAAGAAGAAATATCTCGAAATATGTCCCTGAGGCCCCTTCCCTTGAGATAAATCTGCAAATATCTCGGAAACCAAGCGAGCTATGGCAAAATGTTAAGAGACCTTATTTGTAGAGAATTAAGTTTCCTACAATTTACGTTCTCTGATATTTTTTGATCAGAAGCGTAGTTTTCGAGATATATCCAGATATTTAAAAGTTCCGAAGCCGCACCAACATAATAGAGATACAGAAACACCGTGGCCCCTTTCTTTGACATAACTCTGCACTATTGCGACCTGCAAATGCCACTTCCAGCTTAGCTGTGCAGAAGAGGAACAACAAGACGAAGAAATATCTCGGAATATGTCCGTCAGGCCCCTTCCATTGAGATAAATCTGCAAATATCTCGGAAACGAAGCGGGCTATGGCAAAATGTTAAGAGACCTTTTTCGTAGAGAATTATGTTTCCTACAATTTATGTTCTATGATATTTTTTGATCAGAAGCGTAGTTTTCGAGATATATCGAGATATTTAAAAGTTCCGAAGCCGCACCAACATAATAGAGATACAGAAACATCGTGGCCCCTTTCTTTGGGATAACTCTGCACTATTGCGAGCTGGAAATGCCACTTCCAGTTTAGCTGTGCAGAAGAAGAACAACAAGAAGAAGAAATATCTCGAAATATGTCCGTCAGGACCCTTCCCTTGAGATAAATCTGCAAATATCTCGGAAACGAAGCGAGCTATTGCAAAACGTTAAGAAACCTTTTTTGTAGAGAATTAAGTTTCCTACTTTTTATGTTCTATGATATTTTTTGATCAGATGCGTAGTTCTCGAGATATATCAAGATATTTAAAAGTTCCGAAGCCGCACCAACATAATAGAGATACAGAAACACCGTGGCCCCTTTCTTTGAGATAACTCTGCACTATTGCGACCTGCAAATGCCACTTCCAGCTTAGCTGTGCAGAAGAAGAACAACAAGAAGAAGAAATATCTCGAAATATGTCCCTGAGGCCCCTTCCCTTGAGATAAATCTGCAAATATCTCGGAAACCAAACGAGCTATGGCAAAATGTTAAGAGACCTTATTTGTAGAGAATTAAGTTTCCTACTTTTTATGTTCTACGATATTTTTTGATCAGATGCGTAGTTCTCGAGATATATCAAGATATTTAAAAGTTCCGAAGCCGCACCAACATAATAGAGATACAGAAACACCGTGGCCCCTTTCTTTGAGATAACTCTGCACTATTGCGAGCTGCAAATGCCACTTCCAGCTTAGCTGTGCAGAAGAAGAACAACAAGAAAAAGAAATATCTCGAAATATGTCCGTCAGGCCCCTTCCCTTGAGATAAATCTGCAAATATCTCGGAAACGAAGCGAGCTATGGCAAAATCTTAAGAGACCTTTTTTGTAGAGAATTATGTTTCCTACAATTTACGTTCTCTGATATTTTTTGATCAGAAGCGTAGTTTTCGAGATATATCCAGATATTTAAAAGTTCCGAAGCCGCAACAACATAATAGAGATACAGAAACACCGTGGCCCCTTTCTTTGACATAACTCTGCACTATTGCGACCTGCAAATGCCACTTCCAGCTTAGCTGTGCAGAAGAGGAACAACAAGACGAAGAAATATCTCGGAATATGTCCGTCAGGCCCCTTCCATTGAGATAAATCTGCAAATATCTCGGAAACGAAGCGAGCTATGGCAAAATGTTAAGAGACCTTTTTTGTAGAGAATTATGTTTCCTACAATTTATGTTCTATGATATTTTTTGATCAGAAGCGTAGTTTTCGAGATATATCGAGATATTTAAAAGTTCCGAAGCCGCACCAACATAATAGAGATACAGAAACATCGTGGCCCCTTTCTTTGGGATAACTCTGCACTATTGCGAGCTGGAAATGCCACTTCCAGTTTAGCTGTGCAGAAGAAGAACAACAAGAAGAAGAAATATCTCGAAATATGTCCGTCAGGACCCTTCCCTTGAGATAAATCTGCAAATATCTCGGAAACGAAGCGAGCTATTGCAAAACGTTAAGAAACCTTTTTTGTAGAGAATTAAGTTTCCTACTTTTTATGTTCTATGATATTTTTTGATCAGATGCGTAGTTCTCGAGATATATCAAGATATTTAAAAGTTCCGAAGCCGCACCAACATAATAGAGATACAGAAACACCGTGGCCCCTTTCTTTGAGATAACTCTGCACTATTGCGAGCTGCAAATGCCACTTCCAGCTTAGCTGTGCAGAAGAAGAACAACAAGAAGAAGAAATATCTGGAAATATGTCCGTCAGGTCCCTTCCCTTGAGATAAATCTGCAAATATCTCGGAAACGAAGCGAGCTACGGCAAAATGTTAAGAGACCTTTTTTGTAGAAAATTAGGATTCCTACTTTTTATGTTCTATGATATTTTTTGAACAGATGCGTAGTTCTCGAGATATATCAAGATATTTAAAAGTTCCGAAGCCGCACCAACATAATAGAGATACAGAAACACCGTGGCCCCTTTCTTTGAGATAACTCTGCACTATTGCGCGCTGCAAATGGCACTTCCAGCTTAGCTGTGCAGAAGAAGAACAACAAGAAGAAGAAATATCTCCAAATATGTCCGTCAGGTCCCTTCCCTTGAGATAAATCTGCAAATATCTCGGAAACGAAGCGAGCTATGGCAAAATGTTAAGAGACCTTTTTTGTAGAGAATTAAGTTTCCTACTTTTTATGTTCTATGATATTTTTTGATCAGATGCGTAGTTCTCGAGATATATCAAGATATTTAAAAGTTCCGAAGCCGCACCAACATAATAGAGATACAGAAACACCGTGGCCCCTTTCTTTGAGATAACTCTGCACTACTGCGAGCTGCAAATGCCACTTCCAGCTTAGCTGTGCAGAAGAAGAACAACAAGAAGAAGAAATATCTCGAAATATGTCCGTCAGGCCCCTTCCCTTGGGATAAATCTGCAAATATCTCGGAAACGAAGCGAGCTATGGCAAAATGTTAAGAGACCTTTTTTGTAGAGAATTAAGTTTCCTACTTTTTATGTTCTATGATATTTTTTGATCAGATGCGTAGTTCTCGAGATATATCCAGATATTTAAAAGTTCCGAAGCGGCACCAACATAATAGAGATACAGAAACACCGTGGCCCCTTTCTTTGAGGTAACTCTGCACTATTGCGAGCTGCAAATGCCACTTCCAGCTTAGCTGTGCAGAAGAAGAACAACAAGAAGAAGAAATATCTCGAAATATGTCCCTCAGGCCCCTTCCCTTGAGATAAATCTGCAAATATCTCGGAAACGAAGCGAGCTATGGCAAAATGTTAAGAGACCTTTTTTGTAGAGAATTATGTTTCCTACAATTTACGTTCTCTGATATTTTTTGATCAGAAGCGTAGTTTTCGAGATATATCGAGATATTTAAAAGTTCCGAAGCCGCACCAACATAATAGAGATACAGAAACACCGTGGCCCCTTTCTTTGAGATAACTCTGCACTATTGCGACCTGCAAATGCCACTTCCAGCTTAGCTGTGCAGAAGAGGAACAACAAGAAGAAGAAATATCTCGGAATATGTCCGTCAGGCCCCTTCCCTTGAGATAAATCTGCAAATATCTCGGAAACGAAGCGAGCTATGGCAAAATGTTAAGAGACCTTTTGTGTAGAGAATTATGTTTCCTACAATTTATGTTCTATGATATTTTATGATCAGAAGCGTAGTTATCGAGATATATCGAGATATTTAAAAGTTCCGAAGCCGCACCAACATAATAGAGATACAGAAACATCGTGGCCCCTTTCTTTGGGATAACTCTGCACTATTGCGAGCTGGAAATGCCACTTCCAGTTTAGCTGTGCAGAAGAAGAACAACAAGAAGAAGAAATATCTCGAAATATGTCCGTCAGGCCCCTTCCCTTGAGATAAATCTGCAAATATCTCGGAAACGAAGCGAGCTATGGCAAAATGTTAAGAGACCTTTTTTGTAGAGAATTAAGTTTCCTACTTTTTATGTTCTATGATATTTTTTGATCAGATGCGTAGTTCTCGAGATATATCAAGATATTTAAAAGTTCCGAAGCCGCACCAACATAATAGAGATACAGAAACACCGTGGCCCCTTTCCTTGAGATAACTCTGCACTACTGCGAGCTGCAAATGCCACTTCCTGCTTAGCTGTGCAGAAGAAGAACAACAAGAAGAAGAAATATCTCGAAATATGTCCGTCAGGCCCCTTCCCTTGGGATAAATCTGCAAATATCTCGGAAACGAAGCGAGCTATGGCAAAATGTTAAGAGACCTTTTTTGTAGAGAATTAAGTTTCCTACTTTTTATGTTCTATGATATTTTTTGATCAGATGCGTAGTTCTCGAGATATATCCAGATATTTAAAAGTTCCGAAGCGGCACCAACATAATAGAGATACAGAAACACCGTGGCCCCTTTCTTTGAGGTAACTCTGCACTATTGCGAGCTGCAAATGCCACTTCCAGCTTAGCTGTGCAGAAGAAGAACAACAAGAAGAAGAAATATCTCGAAATATGTCCCTCAGGCCCCTTCCCTTGAGATAAATCTGCAAATATCTCGGAAACCAAGCGAGCTATGGCAAAATGTTAAGAGACCTTATTTGTAGAGAATTAAGTTTCCTACTTTTTATGTTCTACGATATTTTTTGATCATATGCGTAGTTCTCGAGATATATCAAGATATTTAAAAGTTCCGAAGCCGCACCAACATAATAGAGATACAGAAACACCGTGGCCCCTTTCTTTGAGATAACTCTGCACTAT
Organism: Osmia lignaria lignaria; assembly: GCF_051020975.1. NCBI lineage: Eukaryota > Metazoa > Arthropoda > Insecta > Hymenoptera > Megachilidae > Osmia > Osmia lignaria. The sequence goes on from NW_027478166.1 coordinate 10,621,829, forward strand.
TGCGAGCTGCAAATGCCACTTCCAGCTTAGCTGTGCAGAAGAAGAACAACAAGAAGAAGAAATATCTCGAAATATGTCCGTCAGGCCCCTTCCCTTGAGATAAATCTGCAAATATCTCGGAAACGAAGCGAGCTATGGCAAAATCTTAAGAGACCTTTTTTGTAGAGAATTATGTTTCCTACAATTTACGATCTCTGATATTTTTTGATCAGAAGCGTAGTTTTCGAGATATATCGAGATATTTAAAAGTTCCGAAGCCGCACCAACATAATAGAGATACAGAAACACCGTGGACCCTTTCTTTGAGATAACTCTGCACTATTGCGAGCTGCAAATGCCACTTCCAGCTTAGCTGTGCAGAAGAAGAACAACAAGAAGAAGAAATATCTGGAAATATGTCCGTCAGGCCCCTTCCCTTGAGATAAATCTGCAAATATCTCGGAAACGAAGTGAGCTACGGCAAAATGTTAAGAGACCTTTTTTGTAGAAAATTAGGATTCCTACTTTTTATGTTCTATGATATTTTTTGAACAGATGCGTAGTTCTCGAGATATATCAAGATATTTAAAAGTTCCGAAGCCGCACCAACATAATAGAGATACAGAAACACCGTGGCCCCTTTCTTTGAGATAACTCTGCACTATTGCGCGCTGCAAATGGCACTTCCAGCTTAGCTGTGCAGAAGAAGAACAACAAGAAGAAGAAATATCTCGAAATATGTCCGTCAGGCCCCTTCCCTTGAGATAAATCTGCAAATATCTCGGAAACGAAGCGAGCTATGGCAAAATGTTAAGAGACCTTTTTTGTAGAGAATTAAGTTTCCTACTTTTTACGTTCTATGATATTTTTTGATCAGATGCGTAGTTCTCGAGATATATCAAGATATTTAAAAGTTCCGAAGCCGCACCAACATAATAGAGATACAGAAACACCGTGGCCCCTTTCTTTGAGATAACTCTGCACTACTGCGAGCTGCAAATGCCACTTCCAGCTTAGCTGTGCAGAAGAAGAACAACAAGAAGAAGAAATATCTCGAAATATGTCCGTCAGGCCCCTTCCCTTGGGATAAATCTGCAAATATCTCGGAAACGAAGCGAGCTATGGCAAAATGTTAAGAGACCTTATTTGTAGAGAATTAAGTTTCCTACTTTTTATGTTGTACGATATTTTTTGATCAGATGCGTAGTTCTCGAGATATATCAAGATATTTAAAAGTTCCGAAGCCGCACCAACATAATAGAGATACAGAAACACCGTGGCCCCTCTCTTTGAGATAACTCTGCACAATTGCGAGCTGCAAATGCCACTTCCAGCTTAGCTGTGCAGAAGAAGAACAACAAGAAGAAGAAATATCTCGAAATATGTCCGTCAGGCCCCTTCCCTTGAGATAAATCTGCAAATATCTCGGAAACGAAGCGAGCTATGGCAAAATGTTAAGAGACCTTTTTTGTAGAGAATTGTGTTTCCTACAATTTATGTTCTATGATATTTTTTGATCAGAAGCGTAATTTTCGAGATATATCGAGATATTTAAAAGTTCCGAAGCCGCACCAACATAATAGAGATACAGAAACACCGTGGCCCCCCTTCTTTGAGATAACTCTGCACTATTGCGAGCTGCAAATGCCACTTCCAGCTTAGCTGTGCAGAAGAAGAACAACAAGAAGAAGAAATATCTCGAAATATGTCCGTCAGGCCCCTTCCCTTGAGATAAATCTGCAAATATCTCGGAAACGAAGCGAGCTATGGCAAAATGTTAAGAGACCTTTTTTGTAGAGAATTAAGTGTCCTACTTTTTATGTTCTATGATATTTTTTGATCAGATGCGTAGTTCTCGAGATATATCCAGATATTTAAAAGTTCCGAAGCGGCACCAACATAATAGAGATACAGAAACACCGGGGCCCCTTTCTTTGAGGTAACTCTGCACTATTGCGAGCTGCAAATGCCACTTCCAGCTTAGCTGTGCAGAAGAAGAACAACAAGAAGAAGAAATATCTCGAAATATGTCCCTCAGGCCCCTTCCCTTGAGATAAATCTGCAAATATCTCGGAAACCAAGCGAGCTATAGCAAAATGTTAAGAGACCTTATTTGTAGAGAATTAAGTTTCCTACTTTTTATGTTCTACGATATTTTTTGATCATATGCGTAGTTCTCGAGATATATCAAGATATTTAAAAGTTCCGAAGCCGCACCAACATAATAGAGATACAGAAACACCGTGGCCACTTTCTTTGAGATAACTCTGCACTATTGCGACCTGCAAATGCCACTTCCAGCTTAGCTGTGCAGAAGAAGAACAACAAGAAGAAGAAATATCTCGAAATATGTCCCTCAGGCCCCTTCCCTTGAGATAAATCTGCAAATATCTCGGAAACCAAGCGAGCTATGGCAAAATGTTAAGAGACCTTATTTGTAGAGAATTAAGTTTCCTACTTTTTATGTTCTACGATATTTTTTGATCAGATGCGTAGTTCTCGAGATATATCAAGATATTTAAAAGTTCCGAAGCCGCACCAACATAATAGAGATACAGAAACACCGTGGCCCCTCTCTTTGAGATAACTCTGCACAATTGCGAGCTGCAAATGCCACTTCCAGCTTAGCTGTGCAGAAGAAGAACAACAAGAAGAAGAAATATCTCGAAATATGTCCGTCAGGCCCCTTCCCTTGAGATAAATCTGCAAATATCTCGGAAACGAAGCGAGCTATGGCAAAATGTTAAGAGACCTTTTTTGTAGAGAATTGTGTTTCCTACAATTTATGTTCTATGATATTTTTTGATCAGAAGCGTAGTTTTCGAGATATATCGAGATATTTAAAAGTTCCGAAGCCGCACCAACATAATAGAGATACAGAAACATCGTGGCCCCTTTCTTTGGGATAACTCTGCACTATTGCGAGCTGGAAATGCCACTGCCAGTTTAGCTGTGCAGAAGAAGAACAACAAGAAGAAGAAATATCTCGAAATATGTCCGTCAGGACCCTTCCCTTGAGATAAATCTGCAAATATCTCGGAAACGAAGCGAGCTATTGCAAAACGTTAAGAGACCTTTTTTGTAGAGAATTAAGTTTCCTACTTTTTATGTTCTATGATATTTTTTGATCAGATGCGTAGTTCTCGAGATATATCAAGATATTTAAAAGTTCCGAAGCCGCACCAACATAATAGAGATACAGAAACACCGTGGCCCCTTTCTTTGAGATAACTCTGCACTATTGCGAGCTGCAAATTCCACTTCCAGCTTAGCTGTGCAGAAGAAGAACAACAAGAAGAAGAAATATCTGGAAATATGTCCGTCAGGCCCCTTCCCTTGAGATAAATCTGCAAATATCTCGGAAACGAAGCGAGCTATGGCAAAATGTTAAGAGACCTTTTTTGTAGAGAATTAAGTTTCCTACTTTTTATGTTCTATGATATTTTTTGATCAGATGCGTGGTTCTCGAGATATATCAAGATATTTAAAAGTTCCGAAGCCGCACCAACATAATAGAGATACAGAAACACCGTGGCCCCTTTCTTTGAGATAACTCTGCACTATTGCGAGCTGTAAATGCCACTTCCAGCTTAGCTGTGCAGAAGAAGAACAACAAGAAGAAGAAATATCTCGAAATATGTCCGTCAGGCCAGTTCCTTTGAGCTGATTCTGCAAATATCTCGGAAACGAAGCGAGCTATGGCAAAATGTTAAGAGACGGTTTTTGTAGAGAATTATGTTTCCTACAATTTATGTTCTATGATATTTTTTGATCAGAAGCGTAGTTTTCGAGATATATCGAGATATTTACAAGTTCCGAAGCCGCACCAACATAATAGAGATACAGAAACACCGTGGCCCCTTTCTTTGAGATAACTCTGCACTAGTGCGAGCCGCAAATGCCACTTCCAGCTTAGCTGTGCAGAAGAAGAACAACAAGAAGAAGAAATATCTCGAAATATGTCCGTCAGGCCCCTTCCCTTGAGATACATCTGCAAATATCTCGGAAACGAAGCGAGCTATGGCAAAATGTTAAGAGACCTTTTTTGTAGAGAATTAAGTTTCCTACTTTTTATGTTCTATGATATTTTTTGATCAGATGCGTGGTTCTCGAGATATATCAAGATATTTAAAAGTTCCGAAGCCGCACCAACATAATAGAGATACAGAAACACCGTGGCCCCTTTCTTTGAGATAACTCTGCACTATTGCGAGCTGCAAATGTCACTTCCAGCTTAGCTGTGCAGAGGAAGAACAACAAGAAGAAGAAATATCTCGAAATAGGTCCGTCAGGCCAGTTCCTTTGAGCTGAATCTGCAAATATCTCGGAAACGAAGCGAGCAACGGCAAAATGTTAAGAGACGTTTTTTGTAGAGAATTATGTTTCCTACAATTTATGTTCTATGATATTTTTTGATCAGAAGCGTAGTTTTCGAGATATATCGAGATATTTAAAAGTTCCGAAGCCGCACCAACATAATAGAGATACAGAAACACCGTGGCCCCTTTCTTTGAGATAACTCTGCACGATTGCGAGCTGCAAATGCCACTTCCAGCTTAGCTGTGCAGAAGAAGAACAACAAGAAGAAGAAATATCTCGAAATATGTCCATCACGACCCTTCCCTTGAGATAAATCTGCAAGTATCTCGGAAACGAAGCGAGCTATGGCAAAATGTTAAGAGACCTTTTTTGTAGAGAATTAAGTTTCCTACTTTCCTTGTTCTATGATATTTTTTGATCAGATGCGTGGTTCTCGAGATATATCAAGATATTTAAAAGTTCCGAAGCCGCACCAACATAATAGAGATACAGAAACACCGTGGCCCCTTTCTTTGAGATAACTCTGCACTATTGCGAGCTGCAAATGTCACTTCCAGCTTAGCTGTGCAGAGGAAGAACAACAAGAAGAAGAAATATCTCGAAATATGTCCGTCAGGCCAGTTCCTTTGAGCTGAATCTGCAAATATCTCGGAAACGAAGCGAGCTATGGCAAAATGTTAAGAGACGTTTTTTGTAGAGAATTATGTTTCCTACAATTTATGTTCTATGATATTTTTTGATCAGAAGCGTAGTTTTCGAGATATATCGAGATATTTAAAAGTTCCGAAGCCGCACCAACATAATAGAGATACAGAAACACCGTGGCCCCTTTCTTTGAGATAACTCTGCACTAGTGCGAGCCGCAAATGCCACTTCCAGCTTAGCTGTGCAGAAGAAGAACAACAAGAAGAAGAAATATCTCGAAATATGTCCGTCAGGCCCCTTCCCTTGAGATAAATCTGCAAATATCTCGGAAACGAAGCGAGCTATGGCAAAATGTTAAGAGACCTTTTTTGTAGAGAATTAAGTTTCCTACTTTTTATGTTCTATGATATTTTTTGATCAGATGCGTGGTTCTCGAGATATATCAAGATATTTAAAAGTTCCGAAGCCGCACCAACATAATAGAGATACAGAAACACCGTGGCCCCTTTCTTTGAGATAACTCTGCACTATTGCGAGCTGCAAATGTCACTTCCAGCTTAGCTGTGCAGAGGAAGAACAACAAGAAGAAGAAATATCTCGAAATATGTCCGTCAGGCCAGTTCCTTTGAGCTGAATCTGCAAATATCTCGGAAACGAAGCGAGCTATGGCAAAATGTTAAGAGACGTTTTTTGTAGAGAATTATGTTTCCTACAATTTATGTTCTATGATATTTTTTGATCAGAAGCGTAGTTTTCGAGATATATCGAGATATTTAAAAGTTCCGAAGCCGCACCAACATAATAGAGATACAGAAACACCGTGGCCCCTTTCTTTGAGATAACTCTGCACTAGTGCGAGCCGCAAATGCCACTTCCAGCTTAGCTGTGCAGAAGAAGAACAACAAGAAGAAGAAATATCTCGAAATATGTCCGTCAGGCCCCTTCCCTTGAGATAAATCTGCAAATATCTCGGAAACGAAGCGAGCTATGGCAAAATGTTAAGAGACCTTTTTTGTAGAGAATTAAGTTTCCTACTTTTTATGTTCTATGATATTTTTTGATCAGATGCGTGGTTCTCGAGATATATCAAGATATTTAAAAGTTCCGAAGCCGCACCAACATAATAGAGATACAGAAACACCGTGGCCCCTTTCTTTGAGATAACTCTGCACTATTGCGAGCTGCAAATGTCACTTCCAGCTTAGCTGTGCAGAGGAAGAACAACAAGAAGAAGAAATATCTCGAAATATGTCCGTCAGGCCAGTTCCTTTGAGCTGAATCTGCAAATATCTCGGAAATGAAGCGAGCAACGGCAAAATGTTAAGAGACGTTTTTTGTAGAGAATTATGTTTCCTACAATTTATGTTCTATGATATTTTTTGATGAGAAGCGTAGTTTTCGAGATATATCGAGATATTTAAAAGTTCCGAAGCCGCACCAACATAATAGAGATACAGAAACACCGTGGCCCCTTTCTTTGAGATAACTCTGCACGATTGCGAGCTGCAAATGCCACTTCCAGCTTAGCTGTGCAGAAGAAGAACAACAAGAAGAAGAAATATCTCGAAATATGTCCATCACGACCCTTCCCTTGAGATAAATCTGCAAGTATCTCGGAAACGAAGCGAGCTATGGCAAAATGTTAAGAGACCTTTTTTGTAGAGAATAATGTTTCCTACGATTTACGTTCCATGATATTTTTTGATCAGAAGCGTAGTTTTCGAGATATATCGAGATATTTAAAAGTTCCGAAGCCGCACCAACATAATAGAGATACAGAAACACCGTGGCCCCTTTCTTTGAGATAACTCTGCACTATTGCGAGCTGTAAATGCCACTTCCAGCTTAGCTGTGCAGAAGAAGAACAACAAGAAGAAGAAATATCTCGAAATATGTCCGTCAGGCCCCTTCCCTTGAGATATATCTGCAAATATCTCGGAAACGAAGCGAGCTATGGCAAAATGTTAAGAGACCTTTTTTGTAGAGAATTCTGTTTCCTACAATTTATGTTCTATGATATTTTTTGATCAGAAGCGTAGTTTTCGAGATATATCGAGATATTTAAAAGTTCCGAAGCCGCACCAACATAATAGAGATACAGAAACACCGTGGCCCCTTTCTTTGAGATAACTCTGCACTAGTGCGAGCCGCAAATGCCACTTCCAGCTTAGCTGTGCAGAAGAAGAACAACAAGAAGAAGAAATATCTCGAAATATGTCCGTCAGGCCCCTTCCCTTGAGATAAATCTGCAAATATCTCGGAAACGAAGCGAGCTATGGCAAAATGTTAAGAGACCTTTTTTGTAGAGAATTAAGTTTCCTACTTTTTATGTTCTATGATATTTTTTGATCAGATGCGTGGTTCTCGAGATATATCAAGATATTTAAAAGTTCCGAAGCCGCACCAACATAATAGAGATACAGAAACACCGTGGCCCCTTTCTTTGAGATAACTCTGCACTATTGCGACCTGCAAATGCCACTTCCAGCTCAGCTGTGCAGAAGAAGAACAACAAGAAGAAGAAATATCTCGAAATATGTCCGTCAGGCCCCTTCCCTTGAGATAAATCTGCAAATATCTCGGAAACGAAGCGAGCTATAGCAAAATGTTAAGAGACCTTTTTTGTAGAGAATTAAGTTTCCTACTTTTTATGTTCTATGATATTTTTTGATCAGATGCGTAGTTCTCGAGATATATCAAGATATTTAAAAGTTCCGAAGCCGCACCAACATAATAGAGATACAGAAACACCGTGGCCCCTTTCTTTGAGATAACTCTGCACTATTGCGAGCTGCAAATGCCACTTCCAGCTTAGCTGTGCAGAGGAAGAACAAGAAGAAGAAGAAATATCTCGAAATATGTCCGTCACGCCAGTTCCTTTGAGCTGAATCTGCAAATATCTCGGAAACGAAGCGAGCTATGGCAAAATGTTAAGAGACGCTTTTTGTAGAGAATTATGTTTCCTACAATTTACGTTCTATGATATTTTTTGATCAGAAGCGTAGTTTTCGAGATATATCGAGATATTTAAAAGTTCCGAAGCCGCACCAACATAATAGGGATACAGAAACACCGTGGCCCCTTTCTTTGAGATAACTCTGCACTAGTGCGAGCCGCAAATGCCACTTCCAGCTTAGCTGTGCAGAAGAAGAACAACAAGAAGAAGAAATATCTCGAAATATGTCCGTTAGGCCCCTTCCCTTGAGATAAATCTGCAAATATCTCGGAAACGAAGCGAGCTATGGCAAAATGTTAAGAGACCTTTTTTGTAGAGAATTAAGTTTCCTACTTTTTATGTTCTATGATATTTTTTGATCAGATGCGTGGTTCTCGAGATATATCAAGATATTTAAAAGTTCCGAAGCCGCACCAACATAATAGAGATACAGAAACACCGTGGCCCCTTTCTTTGAGATAACTCTGCACTATTGCGAGCTGTAAATGCCACTTCCAGCTTAGCTGTGCAGAAGAAGAACAACAAGAAGAAGAAATATCTCGAAATATGTCCGTCAGGCCAGTTCCTTTGAGCTGAATCTGCAAATATCTCGGAAACGAAGCGAGCTATGGCAAAATGTTAAGAGACGTTTTTTGTAGAGAATTATGTTTCCTACAATTTATGTTCTATGATATTTTTTGATCAGATGCGTAGTTCTCGAGATATATCAAGATATTTAAAAGTTCCGAAGCCGCACCAACATAATAGAGGTACAGAAACACCGTGGCCCCTTTCTTTGAGATAACTCTGCACTATTGCGACCTGCAAATGCCACTTCCAGCTCAGCTGTGCAGAAGAAGAACAACAAGAAGAAGAAATATCTCGAAATATGTCCGTCAGGCCCCTTCCCTTGAGATAAATCTGCAAATATCTCGGAAACGAAGCGAGCTATGGCAAAATGTTAAGAGACCGTTTTTGTAGAGAATTAAGTTTCCTACTTTTTATGTTCTATGATATTTTTTGATCAGATGCGTAGTTCTCGAGATATATCAAGATATTTAAAAGTTCCGAAGCCGCACCAACATAATAGAGATACAGAAACACCGTGGCCCCTTTCTTTGAGATAACTCTGCACTATTGCGAGCTGCAAATGCCACTTCCAGCTTAGCTGTGCAGAAGAAGAACAACAAGAAGAAGAAATATCTCGAAATATGTCCATCAGGACCCTTCCCTTGAGATAAATCTGCAAATATCTCGGAAACGAAGCGAGCTATGGCAAAATGTTAAGAGACCTTTTTTGTAGAGAATAATGTTTCCTACAATTTACGTTCTATGACATTTTTTGATCAGAAGCGTAGTTTTCGAGATATATCGAGATATTTAAAAGTTCCGAAGCCGCACCAACATAATAGAGATACAGAAACACCGTGGCCCCTTTCTTTGAGATAACTCTGCTCTATTGCGACCTGCAAATGCCACTTCCAGCTCAGCTGTGCAGAAGAAGAACAACAAGAAGAAGAAATATCTCGAAATATGTCCGTCAGGCCCCTTCCTTTGAGATAAATCTGCAAATATCTCGGAAACGAAGCGAGCTATGGCAAAATGTTAAGAGACCGTTTTTGTAGAGAATTAAGTTTCCTACTTTTTATGTTCTATGATATTTTTTGATCAGATGCGTGGTTCTCGAGATATATCAAGATATTTAAAAGTTCCGAAGCCGCACCAACATAATAGAGATACAGATACACCGTGGCCCCTTTCTTAGAGATAACTCTGCACTATTGCGAGCTGCAAATGCCACTTCCAGCTTAGCTGTGCAGAAGAAGAACAACAAGAAGAAGAAATATCTCGAAATATGTCCGTCAGGCCCCTTCCCTTGAGATATATCTGCAAATATCTCGGAAACGAAGCGAGCTATGGCAAAATGTTAAGAGACCTTTTTTGTAGAGAAGAATGTTTCCTACAATTTACGTTCTATGACATTTTCTGATCAGAAGCGTAGTTTTCGAGATATATCGAGATATTTAAAAGTTCCGAAGCCGCACCAACATAATAGAGATACAGAAACACCGTGGCCCCTTTCTTTGAGATAACTCTGCTCTATTGCGACCTGCAAATGCCACTTCCAGCTCAGCTGTGCAGAAGAAGAACAACAAGAAGAAGAAATATCTCGAAATATGTCCGTCAGGCCCCTTCCCTTGAGATAAATCTGCAAATATCTCGGAAACGAAGCGAGCTATGGCGAAATGTTAAGAGACCTTTTCTGTAGAGAATTAAGTTTCCTACTTTTTATCTTCTATGATATTTTTTGATCAGATGCGTAGTTCTCGAGATATATCAAGATATTTAAAAGTTCCGAAGCCGCACCAACATAATAGAGATACAGAAACACCGTGGCCCCTCTCTTTGAGATAACTCTGCACTATTGCGAGCTGCAAATGCCACTTCCAGCTTAGCTGTGCAGAAGAAGAACAACAAGAAGAAGAAATATCTCGAAATATGTCCGTCAGGCCCCTTCCCTTGAGATAAATCTGCAAATATCTCGGAAACGAAGCGAGCTATGGCAAAATGTTTACAGACCTTTCTTGTAGAGAATTAAGTTTCCTACTTTTTATGTAGTATGATATTTTTTGATCAGATGCGTAGTTCTCGAGATATATCAAGATATTTAAAAGTTCCGAAGCCGCACCAACATAATAGAGATACAGAAACACCGTGGCCCCTTTCTTTGAGATAACTCTGCACTATTGCGACCTGCAAATGCCACTTCCAGCTCAGCTGTGCAGAAGAAGAACAACAAGAAGAAGAAATATCTCGAAATATGTCCGTCAGGCCCCTTCCCTTGAGATAAATCTGCAAATATCTCGGAAACGAAGCGAGCTATGGCAAAATGTTTACAGACCTTTCTTGTAGAAAATTAAGTTTCCTACTTTTTATGTAGTATGATATTTTTTGATCAGATGCGTAGTTCTCGAGATATATCAAGATATTTAAAAGTTCCGAAGCCGCACCAACATAATAGAGGTACAGAAACACCGTGGCCCCTTTCTTTGAGATAACTCTGCACTATTGCGACCTGCAAATGCCACTTCCAGCTCAGCTGTGCAGAAGAAGAACAACAAGAAGAAGAAATATCTCGAAATATGTCCGTCAGGCCCCTTCCCTTGAGATAAATCTGCAAATATCTCGGAAACGAAGCGAGCTATGGCAAAATGTTAAGAGACCGTTTTTGTAGAGAATTAAGTTTCCTACTTTTTATGTTCTATGATATTTTTTGATCAGATGCGTAGTTCTCGAGATATATCAAGATATTTAAAAGTTCCGAAGCCGCACCAACATAATAGAGATACAGAAACACCGTGGCCCCTTTCTTTGAGATAACTCTGCACTATTGCGAGCTGCAAATGCCACTTCCAGCTTAGCTGTGCAGAAGAAGAACAACAAGAAGAAGAAATATCTCGAAATATGTCCATCAGGACCCTTCCCTTGAGATAAATCTGCAAATATCTCGGAAACGAAGCGAGCTATGGCAAAATGTTAAGAGACCTTTTTTGTAGAGAATAATGTTTCCTACAATTTACGTTCTATGACATTTTTTGATCAGAAGCGTAGTTTTCGAGATATATCGAGATATTTAAAAGTTCCGAAGCCGCACCAACATAATAGAGATACAGAAACACCGTGGCCCCTTTCTTTGAGATAACTCTGCTCTATTGCGACCTGCAAATGCCACTTCCAGCTCAGCTGTGCAGAAGAAGAACAACAAGAAGAAGAAATATCTCGAAATATGTCCGTCAGGCCCCTTCCCTTGAGATAAATCTGCAAATATCTCGGAAACGAAGCGAGCTATGGCAAAATGTTAAGAGACCTTTTTTGTAGAGAATTAAGTTTCCTACTTTTTATGTTCTATGATATTTTTTGATCAGATGCGTAGTTCTCGAGATATATCAAGATATTTAAAAGTTCCGAAGCCGCACCAACATAATAGAGATACAGAATCACCGTGGCCCCTTTCTTTGAGACAACTCTGCACTATTGCGAGCTGCAAATGCCACTTCCAGCTTAGCTGTGCAGAGGAAGAACAACAAGAAGAAGAAGTATCTCGAAATATGTCCGTCAGGCCCGTTCCTTTGAGCTGAATCTGCAAATATCTCGGAAACGAAGCGAGCTATGGCAAAATGTTATGAGACGTTTTTTGTAGAGAATTATGTTTCCTACAATTTATGTTCTATGATATTTTTTGATCAGAAGCGTAGTTCTCGAGATATATCAAGATATTTAAAAGTTCCGAAGCAGCACCAACATAATAGAGATACAGAAACACCGTGGCCCCTTTCTTTGAGATAACTCTGCACTATTGCGACCTGTAAATGCCACTTCCAGCTTAGCTGTGCAGAAGAAGAACAACAAGAAGAAGAAATATCTCGAAATATGTCCGTCAGGCCCCTTCCCTTGAGATAAATCTGCAAATATCTCGGAAACGAAGCGAGCTATGGCGAAATGTTAAGAGACCTTTTCTGTAGAGAATTAAGTTTCCTACTTTTTATCTTCTATGATATTTTTTGATCAGATGCGTAGTTCTCGAGATATATCAAGATATTTAAAAGTTCCGAAGCCGCACCAACATAATAGAGATACAGAAACACCGTGGCCCCTCTCTTTGAGATAACTCTGCACTATTGCGAGCTGCAAATGCCACTTCCAGCTTAGCTGTGCAGAAGAAGAACAACAAGAAGAAGAAATATCTCGAAATATGTCCGTCAGGCCCCTTCCCTTGAGATGAATCTGCAAATATCTCGGAAACGAAGCGAGCTATGGCAAAATGTTTACAGACCTTTCTTGTAGAGAATTAAGTTTCCTACTTTTTATGTAGTATGATATTTTTTGATCAGATGCGTAGTTCTCGAGATATATCAAGATATTTAAAAGTTCCGAAGCCGCACCAACATAATAGAGATACAGAAACACCGTGGCCCCTTTCTTTGAGATAACTCTGCACTATTGCGACCTGCAAATGCCACTTCCAGCTCAGCTGTGCAGAAGAAGAACAACAAGAAGAAGAAATATCTCGAAATATGTCCGTCAGGCCCCTTCCCTTGAGATAAATCTGCAAATATCTCGGAAACGAAGCGAGCTATGGCAAAATGTTAAGAGACCGTTTTTGTAGAGAATTAAGTTTCCTACTTTTTATGTTCTATGATATTTTTTGATCAGATGCGTAGTTCTCGAGATATATCAAGATATTTAAAAGTTCCGAAGCCGCACCAACATAATAGAGATACAGAAACACCGTGGCCCCTTTCTTTGAGATAACTCTGCACTATTGCGAGCTGCAAATGCCACTTCCAGCTTAGCTGTGCAGAAGAAGAACAACAAGAAGAAGAAATATCTCGAAATATGTCCATCAGGACCCTTCCCTTGAGATAAATCTGCAAATATCTCGGAAACGAAGCGAGCTATGGCAAAATGTTAAGAGACCTTTTTTGTAGAGAATAATGTTTCCTACAATTTACGTTCTATGACATTTTTTGATCAGAAGCGTAGTTTTCGAGATATATCGAGATATTTAAAAGTTCCGAAGCCGCACCAACATAATAGAGATACAGAAACACCGTGGCCCCTTTCTTTGAGATAACTCTGCTCTATTGCGACCTGCAAATGCCACTTCCAGCTCAGCTGTGCAGAAGAAGAACAACAAGAAGAAGAAATATCTCGAAATATGTCCGTCAGGCCCCTTCCCTTGAGATAAATCTGCAAATATCTCGGAAACGAAGCGAGCTATGGCAAAATGTTAAGAGACCTTTTTTGTAGAGAATTAAGTTTCCTACTTTTTATGTTCTATGATATTTTTTGATCAGATGCGTAGTTCTCGAGATATATCAAGATATTTAAAAGTTCCGAAGCCGCACCAACATAATAGAGATACAGAATCACCGTGGCCCCTTTCTTTGAGACAACTCTGCACTATTGCGAGCTGCAAATGCCACTTCCAGCTTAGCTGTGCAGAGGAAGAACAACAAGAAGAAGAAGTATCTCGAAATATGTCCGTCAGGCCCGTTCCTTTGAGCTGAATCTGCAAATATCTCGGAAACGAAGCGAGCTATGGCAAAATGTTATGAGACGTTTTTTGTAGAGAATTATGTTTCCTACAATTTATGTTCTATGATATTTTTTGATCAGAAGCGTAGTTCTCGAGATATATCAAGATATTTAAAAGTTCCGAAGCAGCACCAACATAATAGAGATACAGAAACACCGTGGCCCCTTTCTTTGAGATAACTCTGCACTATTGCGACCTGTAAATGCCACTTCCAGCTTAGCTGTGCAGAAGAAGAACAACAAGAAGAAGAAATATCTCGAAATATGTCCGTCAGGCCCCTTCCCTTGAGATAAATCTGCAAATATCTCGGAAACGAAGCGAGCTATGGCGAAATGTTAAGAGACCTTTTCTGTAGAGAATTAAGTTTCCTACTTTTTATCTTCTATGATATTTTTTGATCAGATGCGTAGTTCTCGAGATATATCAAGATATTTAAAAGTTCCGAAGCCGCACCAACATAATAGAGATACAGAAACACCGTGGCCCCTCTCTTTGAGATAACTCTGCACTATTGCGAGCTGCAAATGCCACTTCCAGCTTAGCTGTGCAGAAGAAGAACAACAAGAAGAAGAAATATCTCGAAATATGTCCGTCAGGCCCCTTCCCTTGAGATGAATCTGCAAATATCTCGGAAACGAAGCGAGCTATGGCAAAATGTTTACAGACCTTTCTTGTAGAGAATTAAGTTTCCTACTTTTTATGTAGTATGATATTTTTTGATCAGATGCGTAGTTCTCGAGATATATCAAGATATTTAAAAGTTCCGAAGCCGCACCAACATAATAGAGATACAGAAACACCGTGGCCCCTTTCTTTGAGATAACTCTGCACTATTGCGACCTGCAAATGCCACTTCCAGCTCAGCTGTGCAGAAGAAGAACAACAAGAAGAAGAAATATCTCGAAATATGTCCGTCAGGCCCCTTCCCTTGAGATAAATCTGCAAATATCTCGGAAACGAAGCGAGCTATGGCAAAATGTTAAGAGACCGTTTTTGTAGAGAATTAAGTTTCCTACTTTTTATGTTCTATGATATTTTTTGATCAGATGCGTGGTTCTCGAGATATATCAAGATATTTAAAAGTTCCGAAGCCGCACCAACATAATAGAGATACAGAAACACCGTGGCCCCTTTCTTAGAGATAACTCTGCACTATTGCGAGCTGCAAATGCCACTTCCAGCTTAGCTGTGCAGAAGAAGAACAAGAAGAAGAAATATCTCGAAATATGTCCGTCAGGCCCCTTCCCTTGAGATATATCTGCAAATATCTCGGAAACGGAGCGAGCTATGGCAAAATGTTAAGAGACCTTTTTTGTAGAGAATTATGTTTCCTACAATTTATGTTCTATGATATTTTTTGATCAGAAGCGTAGTTTTCGAGATATATCGAGATATTTAAAAGTTCCGAAGCCGCACCAACATAATAGAGATACAGAAACACCGTGGCCCCTTTCTTTGAGATAACTCTGCACTAGTGCGAGCTGCAAATGCCACTTCCAGCTTAGCTGTGCAGAGGAAGAACAACAAGAAGAAGAAGTATCTCGAAATATGTCCGTCAGGCCCGTTCCTTTGAGCTGAATCTGCAAATATCTCGGAAACGAAGCGAGCTATGGCAAAATGATAAGAGACGTTTTTTGTAGAGAATTATGTTTCCTACAATTTATGTTCTATGATATTATTCGATCAGAAGCGTAGTTTTCGAGATATATCGAGATATTTAAAAGTTCCGAAGCCGCACCAAGATAATAGAGATACAGAAACACCGTGGCTCCTTTCTTTGAGATAACTCTGCACTAGTGCGAGCCGCAAATGCCACTTCCAGCTTAGCTGTGCAGAAGAAGAACAACAAGAAGAAGAAATATCTCGAAATATGTCCGTCAGGCCCCTTCCCTTGAAATAAATCTGCAAATATCTCGGAAACGAAGCGAGCTATGGCAAAATGTTAAGAGACCTTTTTTGTAGAGAATTAAGTTTCCTACTTATTATGTTCTATGATATTTTTCGATCAGACGCGTAGTTCTCGAGATATATCGAGATATTTAAAAGTACCGAAGCCGCACCAACATAATAGAGATACAGAAACACCGTGGCCCCTTTCTTTGAGATAACTCTGCACTAGTGCGAGCCGCAAATGCCACTTCCAGCTTAGCTGTGCAGAAGAAGAACAACAAGAAGAAGAAATATCTCGAAATATGTCCGTCAGGCCCCTTCCCTTGAGATAAATCTGCAAATATCTCGGAAACGAAGCGAGCTATGGCAAAATGTTAAGAGACCGTTCCTGTAGAGAATTAAGTTTCCTACTTTTTATGTTCTATGATATTTTTTGATCAGATGCGTGGTTCTCGAGATATATCAAGATATTTAAAAGTTCCGAAGCCGCACCAACATAATAGAGATACAGAAACACCGTGGCCCCTTTCTTAGAGATAACTCTGCACTATTGCGAGCTGCAAATGCCACTTCCAGCTTAGCTGTGCAGAAGAAGAACAACAAGAAGAAGAAATATCTCGAAATATGTCCGTCAGGCCCCTTCCCTTGAGATATATCTGCAAATATCTCGGAAACGGAGCGAGCTATGGCAAAATGTTAAGAGACCTTTTTTGTAGAGAATTATGTTTCCTACAATTTATGTTCTATGATATTTTTTGATCAGAAGCGTAGTTTTCGAGATATATCGAGATATTTAAAAGTTCCGAAGCCGCACCAACATAATAGAGATACAGAAACACCGTGGCCCCTTTCTTTGAGATAACTCTGCACTAGTGCGAGCTGCAAATGCCACTTCCAGCTTAGCTGTGCAGAGGAAGAACAACAAGAAGAAGAAGAATCTCGAAATATGTCCGTCAGGCCCGTTCCTTTGAGCTGAATCTGCAAATATCTCGGAAACGAAGCGAGCTATGGCAAAATGATAAGAGACGTTTTTTGTAGAGAATTATGTTTCCTACAATTTATGTTCTATGATATTTTTCGATCAGAAGCGTAGTTTTCGAGATATATCGAGATATTTAAAAGTTCCGAAGCCGCACCAAGATAATAGAGATACAGAAACACCGTGGCTCCTTTCTTTCAGATAACTCTGCACTAGTGCGAGCCGCAAATGCCACTTCCAGCTTAGCTGTGCAGAAGAAGAACAACAAGAAGAAGAAATATCTCGAAATATGTCCGTCAGGCCCCTTCCCTTGAAATAAATCTGCAAATATCTCGGAAACGAAGCGAGCTATGGCAAAATGTTAAGAGACCTTTTTTGTAGAGAATTAAGTTTCCTACTTTTTATGTTCTATGATATTTTTTGATCAGATGCGTAGTTCTCGAGATATATCAAGATATTTAAAAGTTCCGAAGCCGCACCAACATAATAGAGATACAGAAACACCGTGGCC
Organism: Osmia lignaria lignaria; assembly: GCF_051020975.1. Taxonomy (NCBI): domain Eukaryota; kingdom Metazoa; phylum Arthropoda; class Insecta; order Hymenoptera; family Megachilidae; genus Osmia; species Osmia lignaria. The sequence continues at coordinate 10,639,188 of NW_027478166.1, forward strand.
CCTTTCTTTGAGATAACTCTGCACTATTGCGAGCTGCAAATGCCACTTCCAGCTTAGCTGTGCAGAGGAAGAACAACAAGAAGAAGAAGTATCTCGAAATATGTCCGTCAGGCCCGTTCCTTTGAGCTGAATCTGCAAATATCTCGGAAACGAAGCGAGCTATGGCAAAATGTTAAGAGACGTTTTTTGTAGAGAATTATGTTTCCTACAATTTATGTTCTATGATATTTTTTGATCAGAAGCGTAGTTTTCGAGATATATCGAGATATTTAAAAGATCCGAAGCCGCACCAACATAATAGAGATACAGAAACACCGTGGCCCCTTTCTTTGAGATAACTCTGCACTAGTGCGAGCCGCAAATGCCACATCCAGCTTAGCTGTGCAGAAGAAGAACAACAAGAAGAAGAAATATCTCGAAATATGTCCGTCAGGCCCCTTCCCTTGAGATAAATCTGCAAATATCTCGGGAACGAAGCGAGCTATGGCAAAATGTTAAGAGACCTTTTTTGTAGAGAATTAAGTTTCCTACTTTTTATGTTCTATGATATTTTTTGATCAGATGCGTAGTTCTCGAGATATATCAAGATATTTAAAAGTTCCGAAGCCGCACCAACATAATAGAGATACAGAAACACCGTGGCCCCTTTCTTGAGATAACTCTGCACTATTGCGAGCTGCAAATGCCACTTCCAGCTTAGCTGTGCAGAGGAAGAACAACAAGAAGAAGAAGTATCTCGAAATATGTCCGTCAGGCCCGTTCCTTTGAGCTGAATCTGCAAATATCTCGGAAACGAAGCGAGCTATGGCAAAATGTTAAGAGACGTTTTTTGTAGAGAATTATGTTTCCTACAATTTATGTTCTATGATATTTTTTGATCAGAAGCGTAGTTTTCGAGATATATCGAGATATTTAAAAGATCCGAAGCCGCACCAACATAATAGAGATACAGAAACACCGTGGCCCCTTTCTTTGAGATAACTCTGCACTAGTGCGAGCCGCAAATGCCACATCCAGCTTAGCTGTGCAGAAGAAGAACAACAAGAAGAAGAAATATCTCGAAATATGTCCGTCAGGCCCCTTCCCTTGAGATAAATCTGCAAATATCTCGGGAACGAAGCGAGCTATGGCAAAATGTTAAGAGACCTTTTTTGTAGAGAATTAAGTTTCCTACTTTTTATGTTCTATGATATTTTTTGATCAGATGCGTAGTTCTCGAGATATATCAAGATATTTAAAAGTTCCGAAGCCGCACCAACATAATAGAGATACAGAAACACCGTGGCCCCTTTCTTTGAGATAACTCTGCACTATTGCGAGCTGCAAATGCCACTTCCAGCTTAGCTGTGCAGAGGAAGAACAACAAGAAGAAGAAGTATCTCGAAATATGTCCGTCAGGCCCGTTCCTTTGAGCTGAATCTGCAAATATCTCGGAAACGAAGCGAGCTATGGCAAAATGTTAAGAGACGTTTTTTGTAGAGAATTATGTTTCCTACAATTTATGTTCTATGATATTTTTTGATCAGACGCGTAGTTTTCGAGATATATCGAGATATTTAAAAGTTCCGAAGCCGCACCAACATAATAGAGATACAGAAACACCGTGGCCCCTTTCTTTGAGATAACTCTGCACTAGTGCGAGCCGCAAATGCCACTTCCAGCTTAGCTGTGCAGAAGAAGAACAGCAAGAAGAAGAAATATCTCGAAATATGTCCGTCAGGCCCCTTCCCTTGAGATAAATCTGCAAATATCTCGGAAACGAAGCGAGCTATGGCAAAATGTTAAGAGACCTTTCTTGTAAAGAATTAAGTTTCCTACTTTTTATGTTCTATGATATTTTTCGATCAGAGGCGTAGTTCTCGAGATATATCAAGATATTTAAAAGTTCCGAAGCCGCACCAACATAATAGAGATACAGAAACACCGTGGCCCCTTTCTTTGAGATAACTCTGCACTATTGCGACCTGCAAATGCCACTTCCAGCTCAGCTGTGCAGAAGAAGAACAACAAGAAGAAGAAATATCTCGAAATATGTCCGTCAGGCCCCTTCCCTTGAGATAAATCTGCAAATATCTCGGAAACGAAGCGAGCTATGGCAAAATGTTAAGAGACCTTTTTTGTAGAGAATTAAGTTTCCTACTTTTTATGTTCTATGATATTTTTTGATCAGATGCGTGGTTCTCGAGATATATCAAGATATTTAAAAGTTCCGAAGCCGCACCAACATAATAGAGATACAGATACACCGTGGCCCCTTTCTTAGAGATAACTCTGCACTATTGCGAGCTGCAAATGCCACTTCCAGCTTAGCTGTGCAGAAGAAGAACAACAAGAAGAAGAAATATCTCGAAATATGTCCGTCTGGCCCCTTCCCTTGAGATATATCTGCAAATATCTCGGAAACGAAGCGAGCTATGGCAAAATGTTAAGAGACGTTTTTTGTAGAGAATTATGTTTCCTACAATTTATGTTCTATGATATTTTTTGATCAGAAGCGTAGTTTTCGAGATATATCGAGATATTTAAAAGTTCCGAAGCCGCACCAACATAATAGAGATACAGAAACACCGTGGCCCCTTTCTTTGAGATAACTCTGCACTAGTGCGAGCCGCAAATGCCACTTCCAGCTTAGCTGTGCAGAAGAAGAACAACAAGAAGAAGAAATATCTCGAAATATGTCCGACAGGCCCCTTCCCTTGAGATAAATCTGCAAATATCTCGGAAACGAAGCGAGCTATGGCGAAATGTTAAGAGACCTTTTTTGTAGAGAATTAAGTTTCCTACTTTTTATCTTCTATGATATTTTTTGATCAGATGCGTAGTTCTCGAGATATATCAAGATATTTAAAAGTTCCGAAGCCGCACCAACATAATAGAGATACAGAAACACCGTGGCCCCTTTCTTTGAGATAACTCTGCACGATTGCGAGCTGGAAATGCCACTTCCAGTTTAACCGTGCAGAAGAAGAACAACAAGAAGAAGAAATATCTCGAAATATGTCCATCAGGACCCTTCCCTTGAGATAAATCTGCAAATATCTCGGAAACGAAGCGAGCTATGGCAAAATGTTAAGAGACCTTTTTTGTAGAGAATAATGTTTCCTACAATTTACGTTCTATGATATTTTTTGATCAGAAGCGTAGTTTTCGAGATATATCGAGATATTTAAAAGTTCCGAAGCCGCACCAACATAATAGAGATACAGAAACACCGTGGCCCCTTTCTTTGAGATAACTCTGCACTATTGCGACCTGCAAATGCCACTTCCAGCTCAGCTGTGCAGAAGAAGAACAACAAGAAGAAGAAATATCTCGAAATATGTCCGTCAGGCCCCTTCCCTTGAAATAAATCTGCAAATATCTCGGAAACGAAGCGAGCTATGGCAAAATGTTAAGAGACCTTTTTTGTAGAGAATTAAGTTTCCTACTTTTTATGTTCTATGATATTTTTCGATCAGACGCGTAGTTCTCGAGATATATCGAGATATTTAAAAGTACCGAAGCCGCACCAACATAATAGAGATACAGAAACACCGTGGCTCCTTTCTTTGAGATAACTCTGCACTAGTGCGAGCCGCAAATGCCACTTCCAGCTTAGCTGTGCAGAAGAAGAACAACAAGAAGAAGAAATATCTCGAAATATGTCCGTCAGGCCCCTTCCCTTGAAATAAATCTGCAAATATCTCGGAAACGAAGCGAGCTATGGCAAAATGTTAAGAAACCTTTTTTGTAGAGAATTAAGTTTCCTACTTTTTATGTTCTATGATATTTTTCGATCAGACGCGTAGTTCTCGAGATATATCGAGATATTTAAAAGTACCGAAGCCGCACCAACATAATAGAGATACAGAAACACCGTGGCCCCTTTCTTTGAGATAACTCTGCACCAGTGCGAGCCGCAAATGCCACTTCCAGCTTAGCTGTGCAGAAGAAGAACAACAAGAAGAAGAAATATCTCGAAATCTGTCCGTCAGGCCCCTTCCCTTGAGATAAATCTGCAAATATCTCGGGAACGAAGCGAGCTATGGCAAAATGTTTAGAGACCTTTTTTGTAGAGAATTAAGTTTCCTACTTTTTATGTTCTATGATATTTTTTGATCAGATGCGTAGTTCTCGAGATATATCAAGATATTTAAAAGTTCCGAAGCCGCACCAACATAATAGAGATACAGAAACACCGTGGCCCCTTTCTTTGAGATAACTCTGCACTATTGCGAGCTGCAAATGCCACTTCCAGCTTAGCTGTGCAGAGGAAGAACAACAAGAAGAAGAAGTATCTCGAAATATGTCCGTCAGGCCCGTTCCTTTGAGCTGAATCTGCAAATATCTCGGAAACGAAGCGAGCTATGGCATAATGTTAAGAGACCTTTTTTGTAGAGAATAATGTTTCCTACAATTTACGTTCTATGATATTTTTTGATCAGAAGCGTAGTTTTCGAGATATATCGAGATATTTAAAAGTTCCGAAGCCGCACCAACATAATAGAGATACAGAAACACCGTGGCCCCTTTCTTTGAGATAACTCTGCACTAGTGCGAGCTGCAAATGCCACTTCCAGCTTAGCTGTGCAGAGGAAGAACAACAAGAAGAAGAAGTATCTCGAAATATGTCCGTCAGGCCCGTTCCTTTGAGCTGAATCTGCAAATATCTCGGAAACGAAGCGAGCTATGGCAAAATGTTAAGAGACCTTTCTTGTAAAGAATTAAGTTTCCTACTTTTTATGTTCTATGATATTTTTCGATCAGAGGCGTAGTTCTCGAGATATATCAAGATATTTAAAAGTTCCGAAGCCGCACCAACATAATAGAGATACAGAAACACCGTGGCCCCTTTCTTTGAGATAACTCTGCACGATTGCGAGCTGGAAATGCCACTTCCAGTTTAGCTGTGCATAAGAAGAACAACAAGAAGAAGAAATATCTCGAAATATGTCCATCAGGACCCTTCCCTTGAGATAAATCTGCAAATATCTCGGAAACGAAGCGAGCTATGGCAAAATGTTAAGAGACCTTTTTTGTAGAGAATAATGTTTCCTACAATTTACGTTCTATGATATTTTTTGATCAGAAGCGTAGTTTTCGAGATATATCGAGATATTTAAAAGTTCCGAAGCCGCACCAACATAATAGAGATACAGAAACACCGTGGCCCCTTTCTTTGAGATAACTCTGCACTATTGCGACCTGCAAATGCCACTTCCAGCTCAGCTGTGCAGAAGAAGAACAACAAGAAGAAGAAATATCTCGAAATATGTCCGTCAGGCCCCTTCCCTTGAGATAAATCTGCAAATATCTCGGAAACGAAGCGAGCTATGGCAAAATGTTAAGAGACCGTTTTTGTAGAGAATTAAGTTTCCTACTTTTTATGTTCTATGATATTTTTTGATCAGATGCGTGGTTCTCGAGATATATCAAGATATTTAAAAGTTCCGAAGCCGCACCAACATAATAGAGATACAGAAACACCCTGGCCCCTTTCTTAGAGATAACTCTGCACTATTGCGAGCTGCAAATGCCACTTCCAGCTTAGCTGTGCAGAAGAAGAACAACAAGAAGAAGAAATATCTCGAAATATGTCCGTCAGGCCCCTTCCCTTGAGATATATCTGCAAATATCTCGGAAACGAAGCGAGCTATGGCAAAATGTTAAGAGACCTTTTTTGTAGAGAATTATGTTTCCTACAATTTATGTTCTATGATATTTTTTGATCAGAAGCGTAGTTTTCGAGATATATCGAGATATTTAAAAGTTCCGAAGCCGCACCAACATAATAGAGATACAGAAACACCGTGGCCCCTTTCTTTGAGATAACTCTGCACTAGTGCGAGCTGCAAATGCCACTTCCAGCTTAGCTGTGCAGAGGAAGAACAACAAGAAGAAGAAGTATCTCGAAATATGTCCGTCAGGCCCGTTCCTTTGAGCTGAATCTGCAAATATCTCGGAAACGAAGCGAGCTATGGCAAAATGTTAAGAGACGTTTTTTGTAGAGAATTATGTTTCCTACAATTTATGTTCTATGATATTTTTCGATCAGAAGCGTAGTTTTCGAGATATATCGAGATATTTAAAAGTTCCGAAGCCGCACCAAGATAATAGAGATACAGAAACACCGTGGCTCCTTTCTTTGAGATAACTCTGCACTAGTGCGAGCCGCAAATGCCACTTCCAGCTTAGCTGTGCAGAAGAAGAACAACAAGAAGAAGAAATATCTCGAAATATGTCCGTCAGGCCCCTTCCCTTGAAATAAATCTGCAAATATCTCGGAAACGAAACGAGCTATGGCAAAATGTTAAGAGACCTTTTTTGTAGAGAATTAAGTTTCCCACTTTTTATGTTCTATGATATTTTTCGATCAGACGCGTAGTTCTTGAGATATATCGAGATATTTAAAAATTCCGAAGCCGCACCAACATAATAGAGATACAGAAACACCGTGGCCCCTTTCTTTGAGATAACTCTGCACTAGTGCGAGCCGCAAATGCCACTTCCAGCTTAGCTGTGCAGAAGAAGAACAACAAGAAGAAGAAATATCTCGAAATATGTCCGTCAGGCCCCTTCCCTTGAGATAAATCTGCAAATATCTCGGGAACGAAGCGAGCTATGGCAAAATGTTTAGAGACCTTTTTTGTAGAGAATTAAGTTTCCTACTTTTTATGTTCTATGATATTTTTCGATCAGACGCGTAGTTCTTGAGATATATCGAGATATTTAAAAGTTCCGAAGCCGCACCAACATAATAGAGATACAGAAACACCGTGGCCCCTTTCTTTGAGATAACTCTGCACTAGTGCGAGCCGCAAATGCCACTTCCAGCTTAGCTGTGCAGAAGAAGAACAACAAGAAGAAGAAATATCTCGAAATATGTCCGTCAGGCCCCTTCCCTTGAGATAAATCTGCAAATATCTCGGAAACGAAGCGAGCTATGGCAAAATGTTAAGACACCGTTTTTGTAGAGAATTAAGTTTCCTACTTTTTATGTTCTATGATATTTTTTGATCAGATGCGTGGTTCTCGAGATATATCAAGATATTTAAAAGTTCCGAAGCCGCACCAACATAATAGAGATACAGAAACACCCTGGCCCCTTTCTTAGAGATAACTCTGCACTATTGCGAGCTGCAAATGCCACTTCCAGCTTAGCTGTGCAGAAGAAGAACAACAAGAAGAAGAAATATCTCGAAATATGTCCGTCAGGCCCCTTCCCTTGAGATATATCTGCAAATATCTCGGAAACGAAGCGAGCTATGGCAAAATGTTAAGAGACCTTTTTTGTAGAGAATTATGTTTCCTACAATTTATGTTCTATGATATTTTTTGATCAGAAGCGTAGTTTTCGAGATATATCGAGATATTTAAAAGTTCCGAAGCCGCACCAACATAATAGAGATACAGAAACACCGTGGCCCCTTTCTTTGAGATAACTCTGCACTAGTGCGAGCTGCAAATGCCACTTCCAGCTTAGCTGTGCAGAGGAAGAACAACAAGAAGAAGAAGTATCTCGAAATATGTCCGTCAGGCCCGTTCCTTTGAGCTGAATCTGCAAATATCTCGGAAACGAAGCGAGCTATGGCAAAATGTTAAGAGACGTTTTTTGTAGAGAATTATGTTTCCTACAATTTATGTTCTATGATATTTTTCGATCAGAAGCGTAGTTTTCGAGATATATCGAGATATTTAAAAGTTCCGAAGCCGCACCAAGATAATAGAGATACAGAAACACCGTGGCTCCTTTCTTTGAGATAACTCTGCACTAGTGCGAGCCGCAAATGCCACTTCCAGCTTAGCTGTGCAGAAGAAGAACAACAAGAAGAAGAAATATCTCGAAATATGTCCGTCAGGCCCCTTCCCTTGAAATAAATCTGCAAATATCTCGGAAACGAAACGAGCTATGGCAAAATGTTAAGAGACCTTTTTTGTAGAGAATTAAGTTTCCCACTTTTTATGTTCTATGATATTTTTCGATCAGACGCGTAGTTCTTGAGATATATCGAGATATTTAAAAGTTCCGAAGCCGCACCAACATAATAGAGATACAGAAACACCGTGGCCCCTTTCTTTGAGATAACTCTGCACTAGTGCGAGCCGCAAATGCCACTTCCAGCTTAGCTGTGCAGAAGAAGAACAACAAGAAGAAGAAATATCTCGAAATATGTCCGTCAGGCCCCTTCCCTTGAGATAAATCTGCAAATATCTCGGGAACGAAGCGAGCTATGGCAAAATGTTTAGAGACCTTTTTTGTAGAGAATTAAGTTTCCTACTTTTTATGTTCTATGATATTTTTCGATCAGACGCGTAGTTCTTGAGATATATCGAGATATTTAAAAGTTCCGAAGCCGCACCAACATAATAGAGATACAGAAACACCGTGGCCCCTTTCTTTGAGATAACTCTGCACTAGTGCGAGCCGCAAATGCCACTTCCAGCTTAGCTGTGCAGAAGAAGAACAACAAGAAGAAGAAATATCTCGAAATATGTCCGTCAGGCCCCTTCCCTTGAGATAAATCTGCAAATATCTCGGGAACGAAGCGAGCTATGGCAAAATGTTTAGAGACCTTTTTTGTAGAGAATTAAGTTTCCTACTTTTTATCTTCTATGATATTTTTTGATCAGATGCGTAGTTCTCGAGATATATCAAGATATTTAAAAGTTCCGAAGCCGCACCAACATAATAGAGATACAGAAACACCGTGGCCCCTTTCTTTGAGATAACTCTGCACTATTGCGAGCTGCAAATGCCACTTCCAGCTTAGCTGTGCAGAGGAAGAACAACAAGAAGAAGAAGTATCTCGAAATATGTCCGTCAGGCCCGTTCCTTTGAGCTGAATCTGCAAATATCTCGGAAACGAAGCGAGCTATGGCATAATGTTAAGAGACGTTTTTTGTAGTGAATTATGTTTCCTACAATTTATGTTCTATGATATTTTTTGATCAGAAGCGTAGTTTTCGAGATATATCGAGATATTTAAAAGTTCCGAAGCCGCACCAACATAATAGAGATACAGAAACACCGTGGCTCCTTTCTTTGAGATAACTCTGCACTAGTGCGAGCCGCAAATGCCACTTCCAGCTTAGCTGTGCAGAAGAAGAACAACAAGAAGAAGAAATATCTCGAAATATGTCCGTCAGGCCCCTTCCCTTGAGATAAATCTGCAAATATCTCGGAAACGAAGCGAGCTATGGCAAAATGTTAAGAGACCTTTTTTGTAGAGAATTAAGTTTCCTACTTTTTATGTTCTATGATATTTTTTGATCAGATGCGTGGTTCTCGAGATATATCAAGATATTTAAAAGTTCCGAAGCCGCACCAACATAATAGAGATACAGATACACCGTGGCCCCTTTCTTAGAGATAACTCTGCACTATTGCGAGCTGCAAATGCCACTTCCAGCTTAGCTGTGCAGAAGAAGAACAACAAGAAGAAGAAATATCTCGAAATATGTCCGTCTGGCCCCTTCCCTTGAGATATATCTGCAAATATCTCGGAAACGAAGCGAGCTATGGCAAAATGTTAAGAGACGTTTTTTGTAGAGAATTATGTTTCCTACAATTTATGTTCTATGATATTTTTTGATCAGAAGCGTAGTTTTCGAGATATATCGAGATATTTAAAAGTTCCGAAGCCGCACCAACATAATAGAGATACAGAAACACCGTGGCCCCTTTCTTTGAGATAACTCTGCACTAGTGCGAGCTGCAAATGCCACTTCCAGCTTAGCTGTGCAGAGGAAGAACAACAAGAAGAAGAAGTATCTCGAAATATGTCCGTCAGGCCCGTTCCTTTGAGCTGAATCTGCAAATATCTCGGAAACGAAGCGAGCTATGGCAAAATGTTAAGAGACCTTTCTTGTAAAGAATTAAGTTTCCTACTTTTTATGTTCTATGATATTTTTCGATCAGAGGCGTAGTTCTCGAGATATATCAAGATATTTAAAAGTTCCGAAGCCGCACCAACATAATAGAGATACAGAAACACCGTGGCCCCTTTCTTTGAGATAACTCTGCACGATTGCGAGCTGGAAATGCCACTTCCAGTTTAGCTGTGCATAAGAAGAACAACAAGAAGAAGAAATATCTCGAAATATGTCCATCAGGACCCTTCCCTTGAGATAAATCTGCAAATATCTCGGAAACGAAGCGAGCTATGGCAAAATGTTAAGAGACCTTTTTTGTAGAGAATAATGTTTCCTACAATTTACGTTCTATGATATTTTTTGATCAGAAGCGTAGTTTTCGAGATATATCGAGATATTTAAAAGTTCCGAAGCCGCACCAACATAATAGAGATACAGAAACACCGTGGCCCCTTTCTTTGAGATAACTCTGCACTATTGCGACCTGCAAATGCCACTTCCAGCTCAGCTGTGCAGAAGAAGAACAACAAGAAGAAGAAATATCTCGAAATATGTCCGTCAGGCCCCTTCCCTTGAGATAAATCTGCAAATATCTCGGAAACGAAGCGAGCTATGGCAAAATGTTAAGAGACCGTTTTTGTAGAGAATTATGTTTCCTACTTTTTATGTTCTATGATATTTTTTGATCAGATGCGTGGTTCTCGAGATATATCAAGATATTTAAAAGTTCCGAAGCCGCACCAACATAATAGAGATACAGAAACACCGTGGCCCCTTTCTTAGAGATAACTCTGCACTATTGCGAGCTGCAAATGCCACTTCCAGCTTAGCTGTGCAGAAGAAGAACAACAAGAAGAAGAAATATCTCGAAATATGTCCGTCAGGCCCCTTCCCTTGAGATATGTCTGCAAATATCTCGGAAACGAAGCGAGCTATGGCAAAATGTTAAGAGACCTTTTTTGTAGAGAATTATGTTTCCTACAATTTATGTTCTATGATATTTTTTGATCAGAAGCGTAGTTTTCGAGATATATCGAGATATTTAAAAGTTCCGAAGCCGCACCAACATAATAGAGATACAGAAACACCGTGGCCCCTTTCTTTGAGATAACTCTGCACTAGTGCGAGCCGCAAATGCCACTTCCAGCTTAGCTGTGCAGAAGAAGAACAACAAGAAGAAGAAATATCTCGAAATATGTCCGTCAGGCCCCTTCCCTTGAGATAAATCTGCAAATATCTCGGAAACGAAGCGAGCTATGGCAAAATGTTAAGAGACCTTTTTTGTAGAGAATTAAGTTTCCTACTTTTTATGTTCTATGATATTTTTCGATCAGACGCGTAGTTCTCGAGATATATCGAGATATTTAAAAGTACCGAAGCCGCACCAACATAATAGAGATACAGAAACACCGTGGCTCCTTTCTTTGAGATAACTCTGCACTAGTGCGAGCCGCAAATGCCACTTCCAGCTTAGCTGTGCAGAAGAAGAACAACAAGAAGAAGAAATATCTCGAAATATGTCCGTCAGGCCCCTTCCCTTGAAATAAATCTGCAAATATCTCGGAAACGAAGCGAGCTATGGCAAAATGTTAAGAAACCTTTTTTGTAGAGAATTAAGTTTCCTACTTTTTATGTTCTATGATATTTTTCGATCAGACGCGTAGTTCTCGAGATATATCGAGATATTTAAAAGTACCGAAGCCGCACCAACATAATAGAGATACAGAAACACCGTGGCCCCTTTCTTTGAGATAACTCTGCACCAGTGCGAGCCGCAAATGCCACTTCCAGCTTAGCTGTGCAGAAGAAGAACAACAAGAAGAAGAAATATCTCGAAATCTGTCCGTCAGGCCCCTTCCCTTGAGATAAATCTGCAAATATCTCGGGAACGAAGCGAGCTATGGCAAAATGTTTAGAGACCTTTTTTGTAGAGAATTAAGTTTCCTACTTTTTATGTTCTATGATATTTTTTGATCAGATGCGTAGTTCTCGAGATATATCAAGATATTTAAAAGTTCCGAAGCCGCACCAACATAATAGAGATACAGAAACACCGTGGCCCCTTTCTTTGAGATAACTCTGCACTATTGCGAGCTGCAAATGCCACTTCCAGCTTAGCTGTGCAGAGGAAGAACAACAAGAAGAAGAAGTATCTCGAAATATGTCCGTCAGGCCCGTTCCTTTGAGCTGAATCTGCAAATATCTCGGAAACGAAGCGAGCTATGGCATAATGTTAAGAGACCTTTTTTGTAGAGAATAATGTTTCCTACAATTTACGTTCTATGATATTTTTTGATCAGAAGCGTAGTTTTCGAGATATATCGAGATATTTAAAAGTTCCGAAGCCGCACCAACATAATAGAGATACAGAAACACCGTGGCCCCTTTCTTTGAGATAACTCTGCACTAGTGCGAGCTGCAAATGCCACTTCCAGCTTAGCTGTGCAGAGGAAGAACAACAAGAAGAAGAAGTATCTCGAAATATGTCCGTCAGGCCCGTTCCTTTGAGCTGAATCTGCAAATATCTCGGAAACGAAGCGAGCTATGGCAAAATGTTAAGAGACCTTTCTTGTAAAGAATTAAGTTTCCTACTTTTTATGTTCTATGATATTTTTCGATCAGAGGCGTAGTTCTCGAGATATATCAAGATATTTAAAAGTTCCGAAGCCGCACCAACATAATAGAGATACAGAAACACCGTGGCCCCTTTCTTTGAGATAACTCTGCACGATTGCGAGCTGGAAATGCCACTTCCAGTTTAGCTGTGCATAAGAAGAACAACAAGAAGAAGAAATATCTCGAAATATGTCCATCAGGACCCTTCCCTTGAGATAAATCTGCAAATATCTCGGAAACGAAGCGAGCTATGGCAAAATGTTAAGAGACCTTTTTTGTAGAGAATAATGTTTCCTACAATTTACGTTCTATGATATTTTTTGATCAGAAGCGTAGTTTTCGAGATATATCGAGATATTTAAAAGTTCCGAAGCCGCACCAACATAATAGAGATACAGAAACACCGTGGCCCCTTTCTTTGAGATAACTCTGCACTATTGCGACCTGCAAATGCCACTTCCAGCTCAGCTGTGCAGAAGAAGAACAACAAGAAGAAGAAATATCTCGAAATATGTCCGTCAGGCCCCTTCCCTTGAGATAAATCTGCAAATATCTCGGAAACGAAGCGAGCTATGGCAAAATGTTAAGAGACCGTTTTTGTAGAGAATTAAGTTTCCTACTTTTTATGTTCTATGATATTTTTTGATCAGATGCGTGGTTCTCGAGATATATCAAGATATTTAAAAGTTCCGAAGCCGCACCAACATAATAGAGATACAGAAACACCCTGGCCCCTTTCTTAGAGATAACTCTGCACTATTGCGAGCTGCAAATGCCACTTCCAGCTTAGCTGTGCAGAAGAAGAACAACAAGAAGAAGAAATATCTCGAAATATGTCCGTCAGGCCCCTTCCCTTGAGATATATCTGCAAATATCTCGGAAACGAAGCGAGCTATGGCAAAATGTTAAGAGACCTTTTTTGTAGAGAATTATGTTTCCTACAATTTATGTTCTATGATATTTTTTGATCAGAAGCGTAGTTTTCGAGATATATCGAGATATTTAAAAGTTCCGAAGCCGCACCAACATAATAGAGATACAGAAACACCGTGGCCCCTTTCTTTGAGATAACTCTGCACTAGTGCGAGCTGCAAATGCCACTTCCAGCTTAGCTGTGCAGAGGAAGAACAACAAGAAGAAGAAGTATCTCGAAATATGTCCGTCAGGCCCGTTCCTTTGAGCTGAATCTGCAAATATCTCGGAAACGAAGCGAGCTATGGCAAAATGTTAAGAGACGTTTTTTGTAGAGAATTATGTTTCCTACAATTTATGTTCTATGATATTTTTCGATCAGAAGCGTAGTTTTCGAGATATATCGAGATATTTAAAAGTTCCGAAGCCGCACCAAGATAATAGAGATACAGAAACACCGTGGCTCCTTTCTTTGAGATAACTCTGCACTAGTGCGAGCCGCAAATGCCACTTCCAGCTTAGCTGTGCAGAAGAAGAACAACAAGAAGAAGAAATATCTCGAAATATGTCCGTCAGGCCCCTTCCCTTGAAATAAATCTGCAAATATCTCGGAAACGAAACGAGCTATGGCAAAATGTTAAGAGACCTTTTTTGTAGAGAATTAAGTTTCCCACTTTTTATGTTCTATGATATTTTTCGATCAGACGCGTAGTTCTTGAGATATATCGAGATATTTAAAAATTCCGAAGCCGCACCAACATAATAGAGATACAGAAACACCGTGGCCCCTTTCTTTGAGATAACTCTGCACTAGTGCGAGCCGCAAATGCCACTTCCAGCTTAGCTGTGCAGAAGAAGAACAACAAGAAGAAGAAATATCTCGAAATATGTCCGTCAGGCCCCTTCCCTTGAGATAAATCTGCAAATATCTCGGGAACGAAGCGAGCTATGGCAAAATGTTTAGAGACCTTTTTTGTAGAGAATTAAGTTTCCTACTTTTTATGTTCTATGATATTTTTCGATCAGACGCGTAGTTCTTGAGATATATCGAGATATTTAAAAGTTCCGAAGCCGCACCAACATAATAGAGATACAGAAACACCGTGGCCCCTTTCTTTGAGATAACTCTGCACTAGTGCGAGCCGCAAATGCCACTTCCAGCTTAGCTGTGCAGAAGAAGAACAACAAGAAGAAGAAATATCTCGAAATATGTCCGTCAGGCCCCTTCCCTTGAGATAAATCTGCAAATATCTCGGAAACGAAGCGAGCTATGGCAAAATGTTAAGAGACCGTTTTTGTAGAGAATTAAGTTTCCTACTTTTTATGTTCTATGATATTTTTTGATCAGATGCGTGGTTCTCGAGATATATCAAGATATTTAAAAGTTCCGAAGCCGCACCAACATAATAGAGATACAGAAACACCCTGGCCCCTTTCTTAGAGATAACTCTGCACTATTGCGAGCTGCAAATGCCACTTCCAGCTTAGCTGTGCAGAAGAAGAACAACAAGAAGAAGAAATATCTCGAAATATGTCCGTCAGGCCCCTTCCCTTGAGATATATCTGCAAATATCTCGGAAACGAAGCGAGCTATGGCAAAATGTTAAGAGACCTTTTTTGTAGAGAATTATGTTTCCTACAATTTATGTTCTATGATATTTTTTGATCAGAAGCGTAGTTTTCGAGATATATCGAGATATTTAAAAGTTCCGAAGCCGCACCAACATAATAGAGATACAGAAACACCGTGGCCCCTTTCTTTGAGATAACTCTGCACTAGTGCGAGCTGCAAATGCCACTTCCAGCTTAGCTGTGCAGAGGAAGAACAACAAGAAGAAGAAGTATCTCGAAATATGTCCGTCAGGCCCGTTCCTTTGAGCTGAATCTGCAAATATCTCGGAACCGAAGCGAGCTATGGCAAAATGTTAAGAGACGTTTTTTGTAGAGAATTATGTTTCCTACAATTTATGTTCTATGATATTTTTCGATCAGAAGCGTAGTTTTCGAGATATATCGAGATATTTAAAAGTTCCGAAGCCGCACCAAGATAATAGAGATACAGAAACACCGTGGCTCCTTTCTTTGAGATAACTCTGCACTAGTGCGAGCCGCAAATGCCACTTCCAGCTTAGCTGTGCAGAAGAAGAACAACAAGAAGAAGAAATATCTCGAAATATGTCCGTCAGGCCCCTTCCCTTGAAATAAATCTGCAAATATCTCGGAAACGAAACGAGCTATGGCAAAATGTTAAGAGACCTTTTTTGTAGAGAATTAAGTTTCCCACTTTTTATGTTCTATGATATTTTTCGATCAGACGCGTAGTTCTTGAGATATATCGAGATATTTAAAAGTTCCGAAGCCGCACCAACATAATAGAGATACAGAAACACCGTGGCCCCTTTCTTTGAGATAACTCTGCACTAGTGCGAGCCGCAAATGCCACTTCCAGCTTAGCTGTGCAGAAGAAGAACAACAAGAAGAAGAAATATCTCGAAATATGTCCGTCAGGCCCCTTCCCTTGAGATAAATCTGCAAATATCTCGGGAACGAAGCGAGCTATGGCAAAATGTTTAGAGACCTTTTTTGTAGAGAATTAAGTTTCCTACTTTTTATGTTCTATGATATTTTTCGATCAGACGCGTAGTTCTTGAGATATATCGAGATATTTAAAAGTTCCGAAGCCGCACCAACATAATAGAGATACAGAAACACCGTGGCCCCTTTCTTTGAGATAACTCTGCACTAGTGCGAGCCGCAAATGCCACTTCCAGCTTAGCTGTGCAGAAGAAGAACAACAAGAAGAAGAAATATCTCGAAATATGTCCGTCAGGCCCCTTCCCTTGAGATAAATCTGCAAATATCTCGGGAACGAAGCGAGCTATGGCAAAATGTTTAGAGACCTTTTTTGTAGAGAATTAAGTTTCCTACTTTTTATCTTCTATGATATTTTTTGATCAGATGCGTAGTTCTCGAGATATATCAAGATATTTAAAAGTTCCGAAGCCGCACCAACATAATAGAGATACAGAAACACCGTGGCCCCTTTCTTTGAGATAACTCTGCACTATTGCGAGCTGCAAATGCCACTTCCAGCTTAGCTGTGCAGAGGAAGAACAACAAGAAGAAGAAGTATCTCGAAATATGTCCGTCAGGCCCGTTCCTTTGAGCTGAATCTGCAAATATCTCGGAAACGAAGCGAGCTATGGCATAATGTTAAGAGACGTTTTTTGTAGTGAATTATGTTTCCTACAATTTATGTTCTATGATATTTTTTGATCAGAAGCGTAGTTTTCGAGATATATCGAGATATTTAAAAGTTCCGAAGCCGCACCAACATAATAGAGATACAGAAACACCGTGGCTCCTTTCTTTGAGATAACTCTGCACTAGTGCGAGCCGCAAATGCCACTTCCAGCTTAGCTGTGCAGAAGAAGAACAACAAGAAGAAGAAATATCTCGAAATATGTCCGTCAGGCCCCTTCCCTTGAGATAAATCTGCAAATATCTCGGAAACGAAGCGAGCTATGGCAAAATGTTAAGAGACCTTTTTTGTAGAGAATTAAGTTTCCTACTTTTTATGTTCTATGATATTTTTTGATCAGATGCGTGGTTCTCGAGATATATCAAGATATTTAAAAGTTCCGAAGCCGCACCAACATAATAGAGATACAGATACACCGTGGCCCCTTTCTTAGAGATAACTCTGCACTATTGCGAGCTGCAAATGCCACTTCCAGCTTAGCTGTGCAGAAGAAGAACAACAAGAAGAAGAAATATCTCGAAATATGTCCGTCTGGCCCCTTCCCTTGAGATATATCTGCAAATATCTCGGAAACGAAGCGAGCTATGGCAAAATGTTAAGAGACGTTTTTTGTAGAGAATTATGTTTCCTACAATTTATGTTCTATGATATTTTTTGATCAGAAGCGTAGTTTTCGAGATATATCGAGATATTTAAAAGTTCCGAAGCCGCACCAACATAATAGAGATACAGAAACACCGTGGCCCCTTTCTTTGAGATAACTCTGCACTAGTGCGAGCTGCAAATGCCACTTCCAGCTTAGCTGTGCAGAGGAAGAACAACAAGAAGAAGAAGTATCTCGAAATATGTCCGTCAGGCCCGTTCCTTTGAGCTGAATCTGCAAATATCTCGGAAACGAAGCGAGCTATGGCAAAATGTTAAGAGACCTTTCTTGTAAAGAATTAAGTTTCCTACTTTTTATGTTCTATGATATTTTTCGATCAGAGGCGTAGTTCTCGAGATATATCAAGATATTTAAAAGTTCCGAAGCCGCACCAACATAATAGAGATACAGAAACACCGTGGCCCCTTTCTTTGAGATAACTCTGCACGATTGCGAGCTGGAAATGCCACTTCCAGTTTAGCTGTGCATAAGAAGAACAACAAGAAGAAGAAATATCTCGAAATATGTCCATCAGGACCCTTCCCTTGAGATAAATCTGCAAATATCTCGGAAACGAAGCGAGCTATGGCAAAATGTTAAGAGACCTTTTTTGTAGAGAATAATGTTTCCTACAATTTACGTTCTATGATATTTTTTGATCAGAAGCGTAGTTTTCGAGATATATCGAGATATTTAAAAGTTCCGAAGCCGCACCAACATAATAGAGATACAGAAACACCGTGGCCCCTTTCTTTGAGATAACTCTGCACTATTGCGACCTGCAAATGCCACTTCCAGCTCAGCTGTGCAGAAGAAGAACAACAAGAAGAAGAAATATCTCGAAATATGTCCGTCAGGCCCCTTCCCTTGAGATAAATCTGCAAATATCTCGGAAACGAAGCGAGCTATGGCAAAATGTTAAGAGACCGTTTTTGTAGAGAATTATGTTTCCTACTTTTTATGTTCTATGATATTTTTTGATCAGATGCGTGGTTCTCGAGATATATCAAGATATTTAAAAGTTCCGAAGCCGCACCAACATAATAGAGATACAGAAACACCGTGGCCCCTTTCTTAGAGATAACTCTGCACTATTGCGAGCTGCAAATGCCACTTCCAGCTTAGCTGTGCAGAAGAAGAACAACAAGAAGAAGAAATATCTCGAAATATGTCCGTCAGGCCCCTTCCCTTGAGATATGTCTGCAAATATCTCGGAAACGAAGCGAGCTATGGCAAAATGTTAAGAGACCTTTTTTGTAGAGAATTATGTTTCCTACAATTTATGTTCTATGATATTTTTTGATCAGAAGCGTAGTTTTCGAGATATATCGAGATATTTAAAAGTTCCGAAGCCGCACCAACATAATAGAGATACAGAAACACCGTGGCCCCTTTCTTTGAGATAACTCTGCACTAGTGCGAGCCGCAAATGCCACTTCCAGCTTAGCTGTGCAGAAGAAGAACAACAAGAAGAAGAAATATCTCGAAATATGTCCGTCAGGCCCCTTCCCTTGAGATAAATCTGCAAATATCTCGGGAACGAAGCGAGCTATGGCAAAATGTTTAGAGACCTTTTTTGTAGAGAATTAAGTTTCCTACTTTTTATGTTCTATGATATTTTTCGATCAGACGCGTAGTTCTTGAGATATATCGAGATATTTAAAAGTTCCGAAGCCGCACCAACATAATAGAGATACAGAAACACCGTGGCCCCTTTCTTTGAGATAACTCTGCACTAGTGCGAGCCGCAAATGCCACTTCCAGCTTAGCTGTGCAGAAGAAGAACAACAAGAAGAAGAAATATCTCGAAATATGTCCGTCAGGCCCCTTCCCTTGAGATAAATCTGCAAATATCTCGGGAACGAAGCGAGCTATGGCAAAATGTTTAGAGACCTTTTTTGTAGAGAATTAAGTTTCCTACTTTTTATCTTCTATGATATTTTTTGATCAGATGCGTAGTTCTCGAGATATATGAAGATATTTAAAAGTTCCGAAGCCGCACCAACATAATAGAGATACAGAAACACCGTGGCCCCTTTCTTTGAGATAACTCTGCACTATTGCGAGCTGCAAATGCCACTTCCAGCTTAGCTGTGCAGAGGAAGAACAACAAGAAGAAGAAGTATCTCGAAATATGTCCGTCAGGCCCGTTCCTTTGAGCTGAATCTGCAAATATCTCGGAAACGAAGCGAGCTATGGCATAATGTTAAGAGACGTTTTTTGTAGTGAATTATGTTTCCTACAATTTATGTTCTATGATATTTTTTGATCAGAAGCGTAGTTTTCGAGATATATCGAGATATTTAAAAGTTCCGAAGCCGCACCAACATAATAGAGATACAGAAACACCGTGGCTCCTTTCTTTGAGATAACTCTGCACTAGTGCGAGCCGCAAATGCCACTTCCAGCTTAGCTGTGCAGAAGAAGAACAACAAGAAGAAGAAATATCTCGAAATATGTCCGTCAGGCCCCTTCCCTTGAGATAAATCTGCAAATATCTCGGAAACGAAGCGAGCTATGGCAAAATGTTAAGAGACCTTTTTTGTAGAGAATTAAGTTTCCTACTTTTTATGTTCTATGATATTTTTTGATCAGATGCGTGGTTCTCGAGATATATCAAGATATTTAAAAGTTCCGAAGCCGCACCAACATAATAGAGATACAGATACACCGTGGCCCCTTTCTTAGAGATAACTCTGCACTATTGCGAGCTGCAAATGCCACTTCCAGCTTAGCTGTGCAGAAGAAGAACAACAAGAAGAAGAAATATCTCGAAATATGTCCGTCTGGCCCCTTCCCTTGAGATATATCTGCAAATATCTCGGAAACGAAGCGAGCTATGGCAAAATGTTAAGAGACGTTTTTTGTAGAGAATTATGTTTCCTACAATTTATGTTCTATGATATTTTTTGATCAGAAGCGTAGTTTTCGAGATATATCGAGATATTTAAAAGTTCCGAAGCCGCACCAACATAATAGAGATACAGAAACACCGTGGCCCCTTTCTTTGAGATAACTCTGCACTAGTGCGAGCCGCAAATGCCACTTCCAGCTTAGCTGTGCAGAAGAAGAACAACAAGAAGAAGAAATATCTCGAAATATGTCCGACAGGCCCCTTCCCTTGAGATAAATCTGCAAATATCTCGGAAACGAAGCGAGCTATGGCGAAATGTTAAGAGACCTTTTTTGTAGAGAATTAAGTTTCCTACTTTTTATCTTCTATGATATTTTTTGATCAGATGCGTAGTTCTCGAGATATATCAAGATATTTAAAAGTTCCGAAGCCGCACCAACATAATAGGGATACAGAAACACCGTGGCCCCTTTCTTTGAGATAACTCTGCACGATTGCGAGCTGGAAATGCCACTTCCAGTTTAGCTGTGCAGAAGAAGAACAACAAGAAGAAGAAGTATCTCGAAATATGTCCGTCAGGCCCGTTCCTTTGAGCTGAATCTGCAAATATCTCGGAAACGAAGCGAGCTATGGCAAAATGTTAAGAGACGTTTTTTGTAGAGAATTATGTTTCCTACAATTTATGTTCTATGATATTTTTCGATCAGAAGCGTAGTTTTCGAGATATATCGAGATATTTAAAAGTTCCGAAGCCGCACCAAGATAATAGAGATACAGAAACACCGTGGCTCCTTTCTTTGAGATAACTCTGCACTAGTGCGAGCCGCAAATGCCACTTCCAGCTTAGCTGTGCAGAAGAAGAACAACAAGAAGAAGAAATATCTCGAAATATGTCCGTCAGGCCCCTTCCCTTGAAATAAATCTGCAAATATCTCGGAAACGAAGCGAGCTATGGCAAAATGTTAAGAGACCTTTTTTGTAGAGAATTAAGTTTCCTACTTTTTATGTTCTATGATATTTTTCGATCAGACGCGTAGTTCTCGAGATATATCGAGATATTTAAAAGTTCCGAAGCCGCACCAACATAATAGAGATACAGAAACACCGTGGCCCCTTTCTTGAGACAACTCTGCACTAGTGCGAGCCGCAAATGCCACTTCCAGCTTAGCTGTGCAGAGGAAGAACAACAAGAAGAAGAAGCATCTCGAAATATGTCCGTCAGGCCCGTTCCTTTGAGCTGAATCTGCAAATATCTCGGAAACGAAGCGAGCTATGGCAAAATGTTAAGAGACGTTTTTTGTAGTGAATTATGTTTCCTACAATTTATGTTCTATGATATTTTTTGATCAGAAGCGTAGTTTTCGAGATATATCGAGATATTTAAAAGTTCCGAAGCCGCACCAACATAATAGAGATACAGAAACACCGTGGCTCCTTTCTTTGAGATAACTCTGCACTAGTGCGAGCCGCAAATGCCACTTCCAGCTTAGCTGTGCAGAAGAAGAACAACAAGAAGAAGAAATATCTCGAAATATGTCCGTCAGGCCCCTTCCCTTGAGATAAATCTGCAAATATCTCGGAAACGAAGCGAGCTATGGCAAAATGTTAAGAGACGTTTTTTGTAGTGAATTATGTTTCCTACAATTTATGTTCTATGATATTTTTTGATCAGAAGCGTAGTTTTCGAGATATATCGAGATATTTAAAAGTTCCGAAGCCGCACCAACATAATAGAGATACAGAAACACCGTGGCTCCTTTCTTTGAGATAACTCTGCACTAGTGCGAGCCGCAAATGCCACTTCCAGCTTAGCTGTGCAGAAGAAGAACAACAAGAAGAAGAAATATCTCGAAATATGTCCGTCAGGCCCCTTCCCTTGAGATAAATCTGCAAATATCTCGGAAACGAAGCGAGCTATGGCAAAATGTTAAGAGACCTTTTTTGTAGAGAATTAAGTTTCCTACTTTTTATGTTCTATGATATTTTTTGATCAGATGCGTGGTTCTCGAGATATATCAAGATATTTAAAAGTTCCGAAGCCGCACCAACATAATAGAGATACAGATACACCGTGGCCCCTTTCTTAGAGATAACTCTGCACTATTGCGAGCTGCAAATGCCACTTCCAGCTTAGCTGTGCAGAAGAAGAACAACAAGAAGAAGAAATATCTCGAAATATGTCCGTCTGGCCCCTTCCCTTGAGATATATCTGCAAATATCTCGGAAACGAAGCGAGCTATGGCAAAATGTTAAGAGACGTTTTTTGTAGAGAATTATGTTTCCTACAATTTATGTTCTATGATATTTTTTGATCAGAAGCGTAGTTTTCGAGATATATCGAGATATTTAAAAGTTCCGAAGCCGCACCAACATAATAGAGATACAGAAACACCGTGGCCCCTTTCTTTGAGATAACTCTGCACTAGTGCGAGCCGCAAATGCCACTTCCAGCTTAGCTGTGCAGAAGAAGAACAACAAGAAGAAGAAATATCTCGAAATATGTCCGACAGGCCCCTTCCCTTGAGATAAATCTGCAAATATCTCGGAAACGAAGCGAGCTATGGCGAAATGTTAAGAGACCTTTTTTGTAGAGAATTAAGTTTCCTACTTTTTATCTTCTATGATATTTTTTGATCAGATGCGTAGTTCTCGAGATATATCAAGATATTTAAAAGTTCCGAAGCCGCACCAACATAATAGGGATACAGAAACACCGTGGCCCCTTTCTTTGAGATAACTCTGCACGATTGCGAGCTGGAAATGCCACTTCCAGTTTAGCTGTGCAGAAGAAGAACAACAAGAAGAAGAAATATCTCGAAATATGTCCATCAGGACCCTTCCCTTGAGATAAATCTGCAAATATCTCGGAAACGAAGCGAGCTATGGCAAAATATTTAGAGACCTTTTTTGTAGAGAATAATGTTTCCTACAATTTACGTTCTATGATATTTTTTGATCAGAAGCGTAGTTTTCGAGATATATCGAGATATTTAAAAGTTCCGAAGCCGCACCAACATAATAGAGATACAGAAACACCGTGGCCCCTTTCTTTGAGATAACTCTGCACTAGTGCGAGCTGCAAATGCCACTTCCAGCTTAGCTGTGCAGAGGAAGAACAACAAGAAGAAGAAGTATCTCGAAATATGTCCGTCAGGCCCGTTCCTTTGAGCTGAATCTGCAAATATCTCGGAAACGAAGCGAGCTATGGCAAAATGTTAAGAGACGTTTTTTGTAGAGAATTATGTTTCCTACAATTTATGTTCTATGATATTTTTCGATCAGAAGCGTAGTTTTCGAGATATATCGAGATATTTAAAAGTTCCGAAGCCGCACCAAGATAATAGAGATACAGAAACACCGTGGCTCCTTTCTTTGAGATAACTCTGCACTAGTGCGAGCCGCAAATGCCACTTCCAGCTTAGCTGTGCAGAAGAAGAACAACAAGAAGAAGAAATATCTCGAAATATGTCCGTCGGGCCCCTTCCCTTGAGATAAATCTGCAAATATCTCGGGAACGAAGCGAGCTATGGCAAAATGTTAAGAGACCTTTTTTGTAGAGAATTAAGTTTCCTACTTTTTATGTTCTATGAT
Source organism: Osmia lignaria lignaria (assembly GCF_051020975.1). Classification (NCBI taxonomy): domain Eukaryota; kingdom Metazoa; phylum Arthropoda; class Insecta; order Hymenoptera; family Megachilidae; genus Osmia; species Osmia lignaria. Next base: position 10,662,918 of record NW_027478166.1, read on the forward strand.
ATTTTTTGATCAGATGCGTAGTTCTCGAGATATATCAAGATATTTAAAAGTTCCGAAGCCGCACCAACATAATAGAGATACAGAAACACCGTGGCCCCTTTCTTTGAGATAACTCTGCACTATTGCGAGCTGCAAATGCCACTTCCAGCTTAGCTGTGCAGAGGAAGAACAACAAGAAGAAGAAATATCTCGAAATATGTCCATCAGGACCCTTCCCTTGAGATAAATCTGCAAATATCTCGGAAACGAAGCGAGCTATGGCAAAATATTTAGAGACCTTTTTTGTAGAGAATAATGTTTCCTACAATTTACGTTCTATGATATTTTTTGATCAGAAGCGTAGTTTTCGAGATATATCGAGATATTTAAAAGTTCCGAAGCCGCACCAACATAATAGAGATACAGAAACACCGTGGCCCCTTTCTTTGAGATAACTCTGCACTAGTGCGAGCTGCAAATGCCACTTCCAGCTTAGCTGTGCAGAGGAAGAACAACAAGAAGAAGAAGTATCTCGAAATATGTCCGTCAGGCCCGTTCCTTTGAGCTGAATCTGCAAATATCTCGGAAACGAAGCGAGCTATGGCAAAATGTTAAGAGACGTTTTTTGTAGAGAATTATGTTTCCTACAATTTATGTTCTATGATATTTTTCGATCAGAAGCGTAGTTTTCGAGATATATCGAGATATTTAAAAGTTCCGAAGCCGCACCAACATAATAGAGATACAGAAACACCGTGGCTCCTTTCTTTGAGATAACTCAGCACTAGTGCGAGCCGCAAATGCCACTTCCAGCTTAGCTGTGCAGAAGAAGAACAACAAGAAGAAGAAATATCTCGAAATATGTCCGTCAGGCCCCTTCCCTTGAGATAAATCTGCAAATATCTCGGAAACGAAGCGAGCTATGGCAAAATGTTAAGAGACCTTTTTTGTAGAGAATTAAGTTTCCTACTTTTTATGTTCTATGATATTTTTCGATCAGAGGCGTAGTTCTCGAGATATATCAAGATATTTAAAAGTTCCGAAGCCGCACCAACATAATAGAGATACAGAAACACCGTGGCCCCTTTCTTTGAGATAACTCTGCACGATTGCGAGCTGGAAATGCCACTTCCAGTTTAGCTGTGCAGAAGAAGAACAACAAGAAGAAGAAATATCTCGAAATATGTCCATCAGGACCCTTCCCTTGAGATAAATCTGCAAATATCTCGGAAACGAAGCGAGCTATGGCAAAATGTTAAGAGACCTTTTTTGTAGAGAATTAAGTTTCCTACTTTTTATGTTCTATGATATTTTTTGATCAGATGCGTAGTTCTCGAGATATATCAAGATATTTAAAAGTTCCGAAGCCGCACCAACATAATAGAGATACAGAAACACCGTGGCCCCTTTCTTTGAGATAACTCTGCACTATTGCGAACTGTAAATGCCACTTCCAGCTTAGCTGTGCAGAAGAAGAACAACAAGAAGAAGAAATATCTCGAAATATGTCCGGCAGGCCCCTTCCCTTGAGATATATCTGCAAATATCTCGGAAACGAAGCGAGCTATGGCAAAATGTTAAGATACCTTTTTTGTAGAGAATTATGTTTCCTACAATTTATGTTCTATGATATTTTTTGATCAGAAGCGTAGTTTTCGAGATATATCGAGATATTTAAAAGTTCCGAAGCCGCACCAACATAATAGAGATACAGAAACACCGTGGCCCCTTTCTTTGAGATAACTCTGCACTAGTGCGAGCCGCAAATGCCACTTCCAGCTTAGCTGTGCAGAAGAAGAACAACAAGAAGAAGAAATATCTCGAAATATGTCCGACAGGCCCCTTCCCTTGAGATAAATCTGCAAATATCTCGGAAACGAAGCGAGGTATGGCGAAATGTTAAGAGACCTTTTTTGTAGAGAATTAAGTTTCCTACTTTTTATCTTCTATGATATTTTTTGATCAGATGCGTAGTTCTCGAGATGTATCAAGATATTTAAAAGTTCCGAAGCCGCACCAACATAATAGAGATACAGAAACACCGTGGCCCCTTTCTTTGAGATAACTCTGCACTATTGCGCGCTGCAAATGCCACTTCCAGCTTAGCTGTGCAGAAGAAGAACAACAAGAAGAAGAAATATCTCGAAATATGTCCGTCAGGCCCCTTCCCTTGAGATAAATCTGCAAATATCTCGGAAACGAAGCGAGCTATGGCAAAATGTTAAGAGACCTTTTTTGTAGAGAATTAAGTTTCCTACTTTTTATGTTCTATGATATTTTTCGATCAGAGGCGTAGTTCTCGAGATATATCAAGATATTTAAAAGTTCCGAAGCCGCACCAACATAATAGAGATACAGAAACACCGTGGCCCCTTTCTTTGAGATAACTCTGCACGATTGCGAGCTGGAAATGCCACTTCCAGTTTAGCTGTGCAGAAGAAGAACAACAAGAAGAAGAAATATCTCGAAATATGTCCATCAGGACCCTTCCCTTGAGATAAATCTGCAAATATCTCGGAAACGAAGCGAGCTATGGCAAAATGTTAAGAGACCTTTTTTGTAGAGAATTAAGTTTCCTACTTTTTATGTTCTATGATATTTTTTGATCAGATGCGTAGTTCTCGAGATATATCAAGATATTTAAAAGTTCCGAAGCCGCACCAACATAATAGAGATACAGAAACACCGTGGCCCCTTTCTTTGAGATAACTCTGCACTATTGCGAGCTGCAAATGCCACTTCCAGCTTAGCTGTGCAGAAGAAGAACAACAAGAAGAAGAAATATCTCGAAATATGTCCGTCAGGCCCCTTCCCTTGAGATAAATCTGCAAATATCTCGGAAACAAAGAGAGCTATGGCAAAATGTTAAGAGACCTTTTTTGTAGAGAATTAAGTTTCCTACTTTTCATGTTCTACGATATTTTTTGATCAGATGCGTAGTTCTCGAGATATATCAAGATATTTAAAAGTTCCGAAGCAGCACCAACATAATAGAGATACAGAAACACCGTGGCCCCTTTCTTTGAGATAACTCTGCACTATTGCGAGCTGCAAATGCCACTTCCAGCTTAGCTGTGCAGAAGAAGAACAACAAGAAGAAGAAATATCTCGAAATATGTCCGGCAGGCCCCTTCCCTTGAGATATATCTGCAAATATCTCGGAAACGAAGCGAGCTATGGCAAAATGTTAAGATACCTTTTTTGTAGAGAATTATGTTTCCTACAATTTATGTTCTATGATATTTTTTGATCAGAAGCGTAGTTTTCGAGATATGTCGAGATATTTAAAAGTTCCGAAGCCGCACCAACATAATAGAGATACAGAAACACCGTGGCCCCTTTCTTTGAGATAACTCTGCACTAGTGCGAGCTGCAAATGCCACTTCCAGCTTAGCTGTGCAGAAGAAGAACAACAAGAAGAAGAAATATCTCGAAATATGTCCGTCTGGCCCCTTCCCTTGAGATATATCTGCAAATATCTCGGAAACGAAGCGAGCTATGGCAAAATGTTAAGAGACGTTTTTTGTAGAGAATTATGTTTCCTACAATTTATGTTCTATGATATTTTTTGATCAGAAGCGTAGTTTTCGAGATATATCGAGATATTTAAAAGTTCCGAAGCCGCACCAACATAATAGAGATACAGAAACACCGTGGCCCCTTTCTTTGAGATAACTCTGCACTAGTGCGAGCCGCAAATGCCACTTCCAGCTTAGCTGTGCAGAAGAAGAACAACAAGAAGAAGATATATCTCGAAATATGTCCGACAGGCCCCTTCCCTTGAGATAAATCTGCAAATATCTCGGAAACGAAGCGAGCTATGGCGAAATGTTAAGAGACCTTTTTTGTAGAGAATTAAGTTTCCTACTTTTTATCTTCTATGATATTTTTTGATCAGATGCGTAGTTCTCGAGATATATCAAGATATTTAAAAGTTCCGAAGCCGCACCAACATAATAGGGATACAGAAACACCGTGGCCCCTTTCTTTGAGATAACTCTGCACGATTGCGAGCTGGAAATGCCACTTCCAGTTTAGCTGTGCAGAAGAAGAACAACAAGAAGAAGAAATATCTCGAAATATGTCCATCAGGACCCTTCCCTTGAGATAAATCTGCAAATATCTCGGAAACGAAGCGAGCTATGGCAAAATATTTAGAGACCTTTTTTGTAGAGAATAATGTTTCCTACAATTTACGTTCTATGATATTTTTTGATCAGAAGCGTAGTTTTCGAGATATATCGAGATATTTAAAAGTTCCGAAGCCGCACCAACATAATAGAGATACAGAAACACCGTGGCCCCTTTCTTTGAGATAACTCTGCACTAGTGCGAGCTGCAAATGCCACTTCCAGCTTAGCTGTGCAGAGGAAGAACAACAAGAAGAAGAAGTATCTCGAAATATGTCCGTCAGGCCCGTTCCTTTGAGCTGAATCTGCAAATATCTCGGAAACGAAGCGAGCTATGGCAAAATGTTAAGAGACGTTTTTTGTAGAGAATTATGTTTCCTACAATTTATGTTCTATGATATTTTTCGATCAGAAGCGTAGTTTTCGAGATATATCGAGATATTTAAAAGTTCCGAAGCCGCACCAAGATAATAGAGATACAGAAACACCGTGGCTCCTTTCTTTGAGATAACTCTGCACTAGTGCGAGCCGCAAATGCCACTTCCAGCTTAGCTGTGCAGAAGAAGAACAACAAGAAGAAGAAATATCTCGAAATATGTCCGTCAGGCCCCTTCCCTTGAAATAAATCTGCAAATATCTCGGAAACGAAGCGAGCTATGGCAAAATGTTAAGAGACCTTTTTTGTAGAGAATTAAGTTTCCTACTTTTTATGTTGTATGATATTTTTCGATCAGACGCGTAGTTCTCGAGATATATCGAGATATTTAAAAGTTCCGAAGCCGCACCAACATAATAGAGATACAGAAACACCGTGGCCCCTTTCTTGAGACAACTCTGCACTAGTGCGAGCCGCAAATGCCACTTCCAGCTTAGCTGTGCAGAGGAAGAACAACAAGAAGAAGAAGCATCTCGAAATATGTCCGTCAGGCCCGTTCCTTTGAGCTGAATCTGCAAATATCTCGGAAACGAAGCGAGCTATGGCAAAATGTTAAGAGACGTTTTTTGTAGTGAATTATGTTTCCTACAATTTATGTTCTATGATATTTTTTGATCAGAAGCGTAGTTTTCGAGATATATCGAGATATTTAAAAGTTCCGAAGCCGCACCAACATAATAGAGATACAGAAACACCGTGGCTCCTTTCTTTGAGATAACTCTGCACTAGTGCGAGCCGCAAATGCCACTTCCAGCTTAGCTGTGCAGAAGAAGAACAACAAGAAGAAGAAATATCTCGAAATATGTCCGTCAGGCCCCTTCCCTTGAGATAAATCTGCAAATATCTCGGAAACGAAGCGAGCTATGGCAAAATGTTAAGAGACCTTTTTTGTAGAGAATTAAGTTTCCTACTTTTTATGTTCTATGATATTTTTTGATCAGATGCGTGGTTCTCGAGATATATCAAGATATTTAAAAGTTCCGAAGCCGCACCAACATAATAGAGATACAGATACACCGTGGCCCCTTTCTTAGAGATAACTCTGCACTATTGCGAGCTGCAAATGCCACTTCCAGCTTAGCTGTGCAGAAGAAGAACAACAAGAAGAAGAAATATCTCGAAATATGTCCGTCTGGCCCCTTCCCTTGAGATATATCTGCAAATATCTCGGAAACGAAGCGAGCTATGGCAAAATGTTAAGAGACCTTTTTTGTAGAGAATTATGTTTCCTACTTTTTATGTTCTATGATATTTTTTGATCAGATGCGTAGTTCTCGAGATATATCCAGATATTTAAAAGTTCCGAAGCCGCACCAACATAATAGAGATACAGAAACACCGTGGCCCCTTTCTTTGAGATAACTCTGCACTATTGCGAGCTGCAAATGCCACTTCCAGCTTAGCTGTGCAGAAGAAGAACAACAAGAAGAAGAAATATCTCGAAATATGTCCGTCAGGCCCCTTCCCTTGAGATAAATCTGCAAATATCTCGGAAACGAAGAGAGCTATGGCAAAATGTTAAGAGACCTTTTTTGTAGAGAATTAAGTTTCCTACTTTTCACGTTCTACGATATTTTTTGATCAGATGCGTAGTTCTCGAGATATATCAAGATATTTAAAAGTTCCGAAGCAGCACCAACATAATAGAGATACAGAAACACCGTGGCCCCTTTCTTTGAGGTAACTCTGCACTATTGCGAGCTGTAAATGCCACTTCCAGCTTAGCTGTGCAGAAGAAGAACAACAAGAAGAAGAAATATCTCGAAATATGTCCGGCAGGCCCCTTCCCTTGAGATATATCTGCAAATATCTCGGAAACGAAGCGAGCTATGGCAAAATGTTAAGATACCTTTTTTGTAGAGAATTATGTTTCCTACAATTTATGTTCTATGATATTTTTTGATCAGAAGCGTAGTTTTCGAGATATATCGAGATATTTAAAAGTTCCGAAGCCGCACCAACATAATAGAGATACAGAAACACCGTGGCCCCTTTCTTTGAGATAACTCTGCACTAGTGCGAGCCGCAAATGCCACTTCCAGCTTAGCTGTGCAGAAGAAGAACAACAAGAAGAAGAAATATCTCGAAATATGTCCGACAGGCCCCTTCCCTTGAGATAAATCTGCAAATATCTCGGAAACGAAGCGAGGTATGGCGAAATGTTAAGAGACCTTTTTTGTAGAGAATTAAGTTTCCTACTTTTTATCTTCTATGATATTTTTTGATCAGATGCGTAGTTCTCGAGATGTATCAAGATATTTAAAAGTTCCGAAGCCGCACCAACATAATAGAGATACAGAAACACCGTGGCCCCTTTCTTTGAGATAACTCTGCACTATTGCGCGCTGCAAATGCCACTTCCAGCTTAGCTGTGCAGAAGAAGAACAACAAGAAGAAGAAATATCTCGAAATATGTCCGTCAGGCCCCTTCCCTTGAGATAAATCTGCAAATATCTCGGAAACGAAGCGAGCTATGGCAAAATGTTAAGAGACCTTTTTTGTAGAGAATTAAGTTTCCTACTTTTTACGTTCTATGATATTTTTCGATCAGAGGCGTAGTTCTCGAGATATATCAAGATATTTAAAAGTTCCGAAGCCGCACCAACATAATAGAGATACAGAAACACCGTGGCCCGTTTCTTTGAGATAACTCTGCACGATTGCGAGCTGGAAATGCCACTTCCAGTTTAGCTGTGCAGAAGAAGAACAACAAGAAGAAGAAATATCTCGAAATATGTCCGTCAGGCCAGTTCCTTTGAGCTGAATCTGCAAATATCTCGGAAACGAAGCGAGCTATGGCAAAATGTTAAGAGATGTTTTTTGTAGAGAATTATGTTTCCTACAATTTATGTTCTATGATATTTTTTGATCAGAAGCGTAGTTTTCGAGATATATCGAGATATTTAAAAGTTCCGAAGCCGCACCAACATAATAGGGATACAGAAACACCGTGGCCCCTTTCTTTGAGATAACTCTGCACTAGTGCGAACCGCAAATGCCACTTCCAGCTTAGCTGTGCAGAAGAAGAACAACAAGAAGAAGAAATATCTCGAAATATGTCCGTCAGGCGCCTTCCCTTGAGATAAATCTGCAAATATCTCGGAAACGAAGCGAGCTATGGCAAAATGTTAAGAGACCTTTTTTGTAGAAAATTAGGTTTCCTACTTTTTATGTTCTATGATATTTTTTGATCAGATGCGTAGTTCTCGAGATATATCAAGATATTTAAAAGTTCCGAAGCCGCACCAACATAATAGAGATACAGAAACACCGTGGACCCTTTCTTTGAGATAACTCTGCACTATTGCGAGCTGTAAATGCCACTTCCAGCTTAGCTGTGCAGAAGAAGAACAACAAGAAGAAGAAATATCTCGAAATATGTCCGTCAGGCCCCTTCCCTTGAGATATATCTGCAAATATCTCGGAAACGAAGCGAGCTATGGCAAAATGTTAAGAGACCTTTTTTGTAGAGAATTAAGTTTCCTACTTTTTATGTTGTATGATATTTTTCGATCAGAGGCGTAGTTCTCGAGATATATCAAGATATTTAAAAGTTCCGAAGCCGCACCAACATAATAGAGATACAGAAACACCGTGGCCCCTTTCTTTGAGATAACTCTGCACGATTGCGAGCTGGAAATGCCACTTCCAGTTTAGCTGTGCAGAAGAAGAACAACAAGAAGAAGAAATATCTCGAAATATGTCCGTCAGGCCAGTTCCTTTGAGCTGAATCTGCAAATATCTCGGAAACGAAGCGAGCTATGGCAAAATGTTAAGAGACGTTTTTTGTAGAGAATTGTTTCCTACAATTTATGTTCTATGATATTTTTTGATCAGAAGCGTAGTTTTCGAGATATATCGAGATATTTAAAAGTTCCGAAGCCGCACCAACATAATAGGGATACAGAAACACCGTGGCCCCTTTCTTTGAGATAACTCTGCACTAGTGCGAGCCGCAAATGCCGCTTCCAGCTTAGCTGTGCAGAAGAAGAACAACAAGAAGAAGAAATATCTCGAAATATGTCCGTTAGGCCCCTTCCCTTGAGATAAATCTGCAAATATCTCGGAAACGAAGCGAGCTATGGCAAAATGTTAAGAGACCTTTTTTGTAGAGAATTAAGTTTCCTACTTTTTATGTTCTATGATATTTTTTGATCAGATGCGTAGTTCTCGAGATATATTAAGATATTTAAAAGTTCCGAAGCCGCACCAACATAATAGAGATACAGAAACACCGTGGCCCCTTTCTTTGAGATAACTCTGCACTATTGCGAGCTGTAAATGCCACTTCCAGCTTAGCTGTGCAGAAGAAGAACAACAAGAAGAAGAAATATCTCGAAATATGTCCGTCAGGCCCCTGCCCTTGACATATATCTGCAAATATCTCGGAAACGAAGCGAGCTATGGCAAAATGTTAAGAGACCTTTTTTGTAGAGAATTATGTTTCCTACAATTTATGTTCTATGATATTTTTTGATCAGAAGCGTAGTTTTCGAGATATATCGAGATATTTAAAGGTTCCGAAGCCGCACCAACATAATAGAGATACAGAAACACCGTGGCCCCTTTCTTTGAGATAACTCTGCACTAGTGCGAGCCGCAAATGCCACTTACAGCTTAGCTGTGCAGAAGAAGAACAACGAGAAGAAGAAATATCTCGAAATATGTCCGTCAGGCCCCTTCCCTTGAGATATATCTGCAAATATCTCGGAAACGAAGCGAGCTATGGCAAAATGTTGAGAGACCTTTTTTGTAGAGAATTAAGTTTCCTACATTTTATGTTCTATGATATTTTTTGATCAGATGCGTAGTTCTCGAGATATATCAAGATATTTAAAAGTTCCGAAGCCGCACCAACATAATAGAGATACAGAAACACCGTGGCTCCTTTCTTTGAGATAACTCTGCACTATTGCGAGCTGGAAATGCCACTTCCAGTTTAGCTGTGCAGAAGAAGAACAACAAGAAGAAGAAATATCTCGAAATATGTCCGTCAGGCCCCTGCCCTTGAGATATATCTGCAAATATCTCGGAAACGAAGCGAGCTATGGCAAAATGTTGAGAGACCTTTTTTGTAGAGAATTATGTTTCCTACAATTTATGTTCTATGATATTTTTTGATCAGAAGCGTAGTTTTCGAGATATATCGAGATATTTAAAAGTTCCGAAGCCGCACCAACATAATAGAGATACAGAAACACCGTGGCCCCTTTCTTTGAGATAACTCTGCACTAGTGCGAGCCGCAAATGCCACTTCCAGCTTTGCTGCGCAGAAGAAGAACAACAAGAAGAAGAAATATCTCGAGATATGTCCGTCAGGCCCCTTCCCTTGAGATAAATATGCAAATATCTCGGAAACGAAGCGAGCTATGGCAAAATGTTAAGCGACCTTTTTTGTAGAGAATTAAGTGTCCTACTTTTTATGTTCTATGATATTTTTTAATCAGATGCGTAGTTCTCGAGATATATCAAGATATTTAAAAGTTCCGAAGCCCCACCAACATAATAGAGATACAGAAACACCGTGGCCCCTTTCTTTGAGATAACTCTGCACTATTGCGAGCTGCAAATGCCACTTCCATCTTAGCTGTGCAGAGGAAGAACAACAAGAAGAAGAAATATCTCGAAATTTGTCCGTCAGGCCGGTTCCTTTGAGCTGAATCTGCAAATATCTCGGAAACGAAGCGAGCTATGGCAAAATGTTAAGAGACGTTTTTTGTAGAGAATTATGTTTCCTACAATTTATGTTCTATGATATTTTTTGATCAGAAGCGTAGTTTTCGAGATATATCGAGATACTTAAAAGTTCCGAAGCCGCACCAACATAATAGAGATACAGAAACACCGTGGCCCCTTTCTTTGAGATAACTGTGCACTAGTGCGAGCCGCAAATGCCACTTCCAGCTTAGCTGTGCAGAAGAAGAACAACAAGAAGAAGAAATATCTCGAAATATGTCCGTCAGGCCCCTTCCCTTGAGATAAATCTGCAAATATCTCGGAAACGAAGCGAGCTATGGCAAAATGTTAGGAGACCTTTTTTGTACAGAATTATGTTTCCTACTTTTTATGTTCTATGATATTTTTTGATCAGACGCGTAGTTCTCGAGATATATCAAGATATTTAAAAGTTCCGAAGCCGCACCAACATAATAGAGATACAGAAACACCGTGGCCCCTTTCTTTGAGATATCTCTGCACTATTGCGAGCTGCAAATGCCACTTCCAGCTTAGCTGTGCAGAAGAAGAACAACAAGAAGAAGAAATATCTCGAAATATGTCCGTGAGGCCCCTTCCCTTGAGATAAATCTGCAAATATCTCGGAAACGAAGCGAGCTATGGTAAAATGTTAAGAGACCTTTTTTGTAGAAAATTAGGTTTCCTACTTTTTATGTTCTATGATATTTTTTGATCAGATGCGTAGTTCTCGAGATATATCAAGATATTTAAAAGTTCCGAAGCCGCACCAACATAATAGAGATACAGAAACACCGTGGCCCCTTTCTTTGAGATAACTGTGCACTAGTGCGAGCCGCAAATGCCACTTCCAGCTTAGCTGTGCAGAAGAAGAACAACAAGAAGAAGAAATATCTCGAAATATGTCCGTCAGGCCCCTTCCCTTGAGATAAATCTGCAAATATCTCGGAAACGAAGCGAGCTATGGCAAAATGTTAGGAGACCTTTTTTGTACAGAATTATGTTTCCTACTTTTTATGTTCTATGATATTTTTTGATCAGACGCGTAGTTCTCGAGATATATCAAGATATTTAAAAGTTCCGAAGCCGCACCAACATAATAGAGATACAGAAACACCGTGGCCCCTTTCTTTGAGATATCTCTGCACTATTGCGAGCTGCAAATGCCACTTCCAGCTTAGCTGTGCAGAAGAAGAACAACAAGAAGAAGAAATATCTCGAAATATGTCCGTGAGGCCCCTTCCCTTGAGATATATCTGCAAATATCTCGGAAACGAAGCGAGGTATGGTAAAATGTTAAGAGACCTTTTTTGTAGAAAATTAGGTTTCCTACTTTTTATGTTCTATGATATTTTTTGATCAGATGCGTAGTTCTCGAGATATATCAAGATATTTAAAAGTTCCGAAGCCGCACCAACATAATAGAGATACAGAAACACCGTGGCCCCTTTCTTTGAGATAACTCTGCACGATTGCGAGCTGGAAATGCCACTTCCAGTTTAGCTGTGCAGAAGAAGAACAACAAGAAGAAGAAATATCTCGAAATATGTCCGTCAGGCCCCTTCCCTTGAGATATATCTGCAAATATCTCGGAAACGAAGCGAGCTATGGCAAAATGTTAAGAGACCTTTTTTGTAGAGAATTAAGTTTCCTACTTTTTATGTTGTATGATATTTTTCGATCAGAGGCGTAGTTCTCGAGATATATCAAGATATTTAAAAGTTCCGAAGCCGCACCAACATAATAGAGATACAGAAACACCGTGGCCCCTTTCTTTGAGATAACTCTGCACGATTGCGAGCTGGAAATGCCACTTCCAGTTTAGCTGTGCAGAAGAAGAACAACAAGAAGAAGAAATATCTCGAAATATGTCCGTCAGGCCAGTTCCTTTGAGCTGAATCTGCAAATATCTCGGAAACGAAGCGAGCTATGGCAAAATGTTAAGAGACGTTTTTTGTAGAGAATTGTTTCCTACAATTTATGTTCTATGATATTTTTTGATCAGAAGCGTAGTTTTCGAGATATATCGAGATATTTAAAAGTTCCGAAGCCGCACCAACATAATAGGGATACAGAAACACCGTGGCCCCTTTCTTTGAGATAACTCTGCACTAGTGCGAGCCGCAAATGCCACTTCCAGCTTTGCTGCGCAGAAGAAGAACAACAAGAAGAAGAAATATCTCGAAATATGTCCGTCAGGCCCCTTCCCTTGAGATAAATCTGCAAATATCTCGGAAACGAAGCGAGCTATGGCAAAATGTTAGGAGACCTTTTTTGTACAGAATTATGTTTCCTACTTTTTATGTTCTATGATATTTTTTGATCAGACGCGTAGTTCTCGAGATATATCAAGATATTTAAAAGTTCCGAAGCCGCACCAACATAATAGAGATACAGAAACACCGTGGCCCCTTTCTTTGAGATATCTCTGCACTATTGCGAGCTGCAAATGCCACTTCCAGCTTAGCTGTGCAGAAGAAGAACAACAAGAAGAAGAAATATCTCGAAATATGTCCGTGAGGCCCCTTCCCTTGAGATAAATCTGCAAATATCTCGGAAACGAAGCGAGGTATGGTAAAATGTTAAGAGACCTTTTTTGTAGAAAATTAGGTTTCCTACTTTTTATGTTCTATGATATTTTTTGATCAGATGCGTAGTTCTCGAGATATATCAAGATATTTAAAAGTTCCGAAGCCGCACCAACATAATAGAGATACAGAAACACCGTGGCCCCTTTCTTTGAGATAACTCTGCACGATTGCGAGCTGGAAATGCCACTTCCAGTTTAGCTGTGCAGAAGAAGAACAACAAGAAGAAGAAATATCTCGAAATATGTCCGTCAGGCCCCTTCCCTTGAGATATATCTGCAAATATCTCGGAAACGAAGCGAGCTATGGCAAAATGTTAAGAGACCTTTTTTGTAGAGAATTAAGTTTCCTACTTTTTATGTTGTATGATATTTTTCGATCAGAGGCGTAGTTCTCGAGATATATCAAGATATTTAAAAGTTCCGAAGCCGCACCAACATAATAGAGATACAGAAACACCGTGGCCCCTTTCTTTGAGATAACTCTGCACGATTGCGAGCTGGAAATGCCACTTCCAGTTTAGCTGTGCAGAAGAAGAACAACAAGAAGAAGAAATATCTCGAAATATGTCCGTCAGGCCAGTTCCTTTGAGCTGAATCTGCAAATATCTCGGAAACGAAGCGAGCTATGGCAAAATGTTAAGAGACGTTTTTTGTAGAGAATTGTTTCCTACAATTTATGTTCTATGATATTTTTTGATCAGAAGCGTAGTTTTCGAGATATATCGAGATATTTAAAAGTTCCGAAGCCGCACCAACATAATAGGGATACAGAAACACCGTGGCCCCTTTCTTTGAGATAACTCTGCACTAGTGCGAGCCGCAAATGCCGCTTCCAGCTTAGCTGTGCAGAAGAAGAACAACAAGAAGAAGAAGTATCTAGAAATATGTCCGTCAGGCCCCTTCCCTTGAGATAAATCTGCAAATATCTCGGAAACGAAGAGAGCTGTGGCAAAATGTTAAGAGACCTCTTTTGTAGAGAATTAAGTTTCCTACTTTTTATGTTCTATGATATTTTTTGATCAGATGCGTAGTTCTCGAGATATATCAAGATATTTAAAAGTTCCGAAGCCGCACCAACATAATAGAGATACAGAAACACCGTGGCCCCTTTCTTTGAGATAACTCTGCACTATTGCGAGCTGTAAATGCCACTTCCAGCTTAGCTGTGCAGAAGAAGAACAACAAGAAGAAGAAATATCTCGAAATATGTCCGTCAGGCCCCTGCCCTTGACATATATCTGCAAATATCTCGGAAACGAAGCGAGCTATGGCAAAATGTTAAGAGACCTTTTTTGTAGAGAATTATGTTTCCTACAATTTATGTTCTATGATATTTTTTGATCAGAAGCGTAGTTTTCGAGATATATCGAGATATTTAAAGGTTCCGAAGCCGCACCAACATAATAGAGATACAGAAACACCGTGGCCCCTTTCTTTGAGATAACTCTGCACTAGTGCGAGCCGCAAATGCCACTTACAGCTTAGCTGTGCAGAAGAAGAACAACGAGAAGAAGAAATATCTCGAAATATGTCCGTCAGGCCCCTTCCCTTGAGATATATCTGCAAATATCTCGGAAACGAAGCGAGCTATGGCAAAATGTTAAGAGACCTTTTTTGTAGAGAATTAAGTTTCCTACATTTTATGTTCTATGATATTTTTTGATCAGATGCGTAGTTCTCGAGATATATCAAGATATTTAAAAGTTCCGAAGCCGCACCAACATAATAGAGATACAGAAACACCGTGGCCCCTTTCCTTGAGATAACTCTGCACTATTGCGAGCTGTAAATGCCACTTCCAGCTTAGCTGTTCAGAAGAAGAACAACAAGAAGAAGAAATATCTCGAAATATGTCCGTCAGGCCCCTGCCCTTGACATATATCTGCAAATATCTCGGAAACGAAGCGAGCTATGGCAAAATGTTAAGAGACCTTTTTTGTAGAGAATTATGTTTCCTACAATTTATGTTCTATGATATTTTTTGATCAGAAGCGTAGTTTTCGAGATATATCGAGATATTTAAAGGTTCCGAAGCCGCACCAACATAATAGAGATACAGAAACACCGTGGCCCCTTTCTTTGAGATAACTCTGCACTAGTGCGAGCCGCAAATGCCACTTACAGCTTAGCTGTGCAGAAGAAGAACAACGAGAAGAAGAAATATCTCGAAATATGTCCGTCAGGCCCCTTCCCTTGAGATATATCTGCAAATATCTCGGAAACGAAGCGAGCTATGGCAAAATGTTAAGAGACCTTTTTTGTAGAGAATTAAGTTTCCTACATTTTATGTTCTATGATATTTTTTGATCAGATGCGTAGTTCTCGAGATATATCAAGATATTTAAAAGTTCCGAAGCCGCACCAACATAATAGAGATACAGAAACACCGTGGCTCCTTTCTTTGAGATAACTCTGCACTATTGCGAGCTGGAAATGCCACTTCCAGTTTAGCTGTGCAGAAGAAGAACAACAAGAAGAAGAAATATCTCGAAATATGTCCGTCAGGCCCCTGCCCTTGAGATATATCTGCAAATATCTCGGAAACGAAGCGAGCTATGGCAAAATGTTGAGAGACCTTTTTTGTAGAGAATTATGTTTCCTACAATTTATGTTCTATGATATTTTTTGATCAGAAGCGTAGTTTTCGAGATATATCGAGATATTTAAAAGTTCCGAAGCCGCACCAACATAATAGAGATACAGAAACACCGTGGCCCCTTTCTTTGAGATAACTCTGCACTAGTGCGAGCCGCAAATGCCACTTCCAGCTTTGCTGCGCAGAAGAAGAACAACAAGAAGAAGAAATATCTCGAAATATGTCCGTCAGGCCAGTTCCTTTGAGCTGAATCTGCAAATATCTCGGAAACGAAACGAGCTATGGCAAAATGTTAAGAGACGTTTTTTGTAGAGAATTATGTTTCCTACAATTTATGTTCTATGATATTTTTTGATCAGAAGCGTAGTTTTCGAGATATATCGAGATACTTAAAAGTTCCGAAGCCGCACCAACATAATAGAGATACAGAAACACCGTGGCCCCTTTCTTTGAGATAACTGTGCACTAGTGCGAGCCGCAAATGCCACTTCCAGCTTAGCTGTGCAGAAGAAGAACAACAAGAAGAAGAAATATCTCGAAATATGTCCGTCAGGCCCCTTCCCTTGAGATAAATCTGCAAATATCTCGGAAACGAAGCGAGCTATGGCAAAATGTTAGGAGACCTTTTTTGTACAGAATTATGTTTCCTACTTTTTATGTTCTATGATATTTTTTGATCAGACGCGTAGTTCTCGAGATATATCAAGATATTTAAAAATTCCGAAGCCGCACCAACATAATAGAGATACAGAAACACCGTGGCCCCTTTCTTTGAGATAACTCTGCACTATTGCGAGCTGTAAATGCCACTTCCAGCTTAGCTGTGCAGAAGAAGAACAACAAGAAGAAGAAATATCTCGAAATATGTCCGTCAGGCCCCTTCCCTTGAGATATATCTGCAAATATCTCGGAAACGAAGCGAGCTATGGCAAAATGTTAAGAGACCTTTTTTGTAGAGAATTATGTTTCCTACAATTTATGTTCTATGATATTTTTTGATCAGAAGCGTAGTTTTCGAGATATATCGAGATATTTAAAAGTTCCGAAGCCGCACCAACATAATAGAGATACAGAAACACCGTGGCCCCTTTCTTTGAGATAACTCTGCACTAGTGCGAGCTGCAAATGCCACTTCCAGCTTAGCTGTGCAGAAGAAGAACAACAAGAAGAAGAAATATCTCGAAATATGTCCGTCAGGCCCCTTAGCTTGAAATAAATCTGCAAATATCTCGGAAACGAAGCGAGCTATGGCAAAATGTTAAGAGACCTTTTTTGTAGAGAATTAAGTTTCCTACTTTTTATGTTCTATGATATTTTTCGATCAGAGGCGTAGTTCTCGAGATATATCAAGATATTTAAAAGTTCCGAAGCCGCACCAACATAATAGAGATACAGAAACACCGTGGCCCCTTTCTGTGAGATAACTCTGCACGATTGCGAGCTGGAAATGCCACTTCCAGTTTAGCTGTGCAGAAGAAGAACAACAAGAAGAAGAAATATCTCGAAATATGTCCATCAGGACCCTTCCCTTGAGATAAATCTGCAAATATCTCGGAAACGAAGCGAGCTATGGCAAAATGCTAAGAGACCTTTTTTGTAGCGAATTATGTTTCCTACAATTTATGTTCTATAATATTTTTTGATCAGAAGCGTAGTTTTCGAGATATATCGAGATATGTAAAAGTTCCGAAGCCGCACCAACATAATAGAGATACAGAAACACCGTGGCCCCTTTCTTTGGGATAACTCTGCACTATGGCGAGCTGCAAATGCCACTTCCAGCTTAGCTGTGCAGAAGAAGAACAACAAGAAGAAGAAATATCTCGGAATATGTCCGTCAGGCCCCTTCCCTTGAGGTAAATCTGCAAATATCTCGGAAACGATGCCAGCTATGGGAAAATGTTAAGAGACCTTTTTTGTAGAGAATTAAGTTTCCTACTTTTTATGTTCTATGATATTTTTTGATCAGATGCGTAGTTCTCGAGATATATCAAGATATTTAAAAGTTCCGAAGCCGCACCTACATAATAGAGATACAGAAACACCGTGGCCCCTTTCTTTGAGATAACTCTGCACGATTGCGAGCTGGAAATGCCACTTCCAGCTTAGCTGTGCAGAAGAAGAACAACAAGAAGAAGAAATATCTCGAAATATGTCCGTCAGGCCCCTTCCCTTGAGATATATCTGCAAATATCTCGGAAACGAAGCGAGCTATGGCAAAATGTTAAGAGACCTTTTTTGTAGAGAATTATGTTTCCTACAATTTATGTTCTATGATATTTTTTGATCAGAAGCGTAGTTTTCGAGATATATCGAGATATTTAAAAGTTCCGAAGCCGCACCAACATAATAGAGATACAGAAACACCGTGGCCCCTTTCTTTGAGATAACTCTGCACTAGTGCGAGCTGCAAATGCCACTTCCAGCTTAGCTGTGCAGAAGAAGAACAACAAGAAGAAGATATATCTCGAAATATGTCCGTCAGGCCCCTTCCCTTGAAATAAATCTGCAAATATCTCGGAAACGAAGCGAGCTATGGCAAAATGTTAAGAGACCTTTTTTGTAGAGAATTAAGTTTCCTACTTTTTATGTTCTATGATATTTTTCGATCAGAGGCGTAGTTCTCGAGATATATCAAGATATTTAAAAGTTCCGAAGCCGCACCAACATAATAGAGATACAGAAACACCGTGGCCCCTTTCTTTGAGATAACTCTGCACGATTGCGAGCTGGAAATGCCACTTCCAGTTTAGCTGTGCAGAAGAAGAACAACAAGAAGAAGAAATATCTCGAAATATGTCCATCAGGACCCTTCCCTTGAGATAAATCTGCAAATATCTCGGAAACGAAGCGAGCTATGGCAAAATGTTAAGAGACTTTTTTTGTAGAGAATTATGTTTCCTACAATTTATGTTCTATGATATTTTTTGATCAGAAGCGTAGTTTTCGAGATATATCGAGATATGTAAAAGTTCCGAAGCCGCACCAACATAATAGAGATACAGAAACACCGTGGCCCCTTTCTTTGGGATAACTCTGCACTATTGCGAGCTGCAAATGCCTCTTCCAGCTTAGCTGGGCAGAAGAAGAACAACAAGAAGAAGAAATATCTCGAAATATGTCCGTCAGGCCGCTTCCCTTGAGATAAATCTGCAAATATCTCGGAAACGAAGCGAGCTATGGCAAAACGTTAAGAGACCTTTTTTGTAGAGAATTAAGTTTCCTACTTTTTATGTTCTATGATATTTTTCGATCAGAGGCGTAGTTCTCGAGATATATCAAGATATTTAAAAGTTCCGAAGCCGCACCAACATAATAGAGATACAGAAACACCGTGGCCCCTTTCTTTGAGATAACTCTGCACTATTGCGAGCTGTAAATGCCACTTCCAGCTTAGCTGTGCAGAAGAAGAACAACAAGAAGAAGAAATATCTCGAAATATGTCCGTCAGGCCCCTTCCCTTGAGATATATCTGCAAATATCTCGGAAACGAAGCGAGCTATAGCAAAATGTTAAGAGACCTTTTTTGTAGAGAATTATGTTTCCTACAATTTATGTTCTATGATATTTTTTGATCAGAAGCGTAGTTTTCGAGATATATCGAGATATTTAAAAGTTCCGAAGCCGCACCAACATAATAGAGATACAGAAACACCGTGGCCCCTTTCTTTGGGATAACTCTGCACTATTGCGAGCTGCAAATGCCACTTCCAGCTTAGCTGTGCCGAAGAAGAACAACAAGAAGAAGAAATATCTCGAAATATGTCCGTCAGGCCCCTTCCCTTGAAATAAATCTGCA
Source organism: Osmia lignaria lignaria (assembly GCF_051020975.1). NCBI lineage: Eukaryota > Metazoa > Arthropoda > Insecta > Hymenoptera > Megachilidae > Osmia > Osmia lignaria. Next base: position 10,682,142 of record NW_027478166.1, read on the forward strand.
AATATCTCGGAAACGAAGCGAGCTATGGCAAAATGTTAACAGACCTTTTTTGTAGAGAATTAAGTTTCCTACTTTTCATGTTCTATGATATTTTTCGATCAGAGGCGTAGTTCTCGAGATATATCAAGATATTTAAAAGTTCCGAAGCCGCACCAACATAATAGAGATACAGAAACACCGTGGCCCCTTTCTTTGAGATAACTCTGCACTATTGCGAGCTGTAAATGCCACCTCCAGCTTAGCTGTGCAGAAGAAGAACAACAAGAAGAAGAAATATCTCGAAATATGTCCGTCAGGCCCCTGCCCTTGAGATATATCTGCAAATATCTCGGAAACGAAGCGAGCTATGGCAAAATGTTAAGAGACCTTTTTTGTAGAGAATTATGTTTCCTACAATTTATGTTCTATGATATTTTTTGATCAGATGCGTAGTTCTCGAGATATATCAAGATATTTAAAAGTTCCGAAACCGCACCAACATAACAGAGATACAGAAACACCGTGGCCCCTTTCTTTGAGATAACTCTGCACTATTGCGAGCTGCAAATGCCACTTCCAGCTTAGCTGTGCAGAAGAAGAACAACAAGAAGAAGAAATATCTCGAAATATGTCCGTCAGGCCCCTGCCCTTGAGATATATCTGCAAATATCTCGGAAACGAAGCGAGCTATGGCAAAATGTTAAGAGAGCTTTTTTGTAGAGAATTATGTTTCCTACAATTTATGTTCTATGATATTTTTTGATCAGAAGCGTAGTTTTCGAGATATATCGAGATATTTAAAGGTTCCGAAGCCGCACCAACATAATAGAGATACAGAAACACCGTGGCCCCTTTCTTTGAGATAACTCTGCACTAGTGCGAGCCGCAAATGCCACTTACAGCTTAGCTGTGCAGAAGAAGAACAACGAGAAGAAGAAATATCTCGAAATATGTCCGTCAGGCCCCTTCCCTTGAGATAAATCTGCAAATATCTCGGAAACGAAGCGAGCTGTGGCAAAATGTTAAGAGACCTTTTTTGTAGACAATTAAGTTTCCTACATTTTATGTTCTATGATATTTTTTGATCAGATGCGTAGTTCTCGAGATATATCAAGATATTTAAAAGTTCCGAAGCCGCACCAACATAATAGAGATACAGAAACACCGTGGCTCCTTTCTTTGAGATAACTCTGCACTATTGCGAGCTGGAAATGCCACTTCCAGTTTAGCTGTGCAGAAGAAGAACAACAAGAAGAAGAAATATCTCGAAATATGTCCGTCAGGCCCCTGCCCTTGAGATATATCTGCAAATATCTCGGAAACGAAGCGAGCTATGGCAAAATGTTGAGAGACCTTTTTTGTAGAGAATTATGTTTCCTACAATTTATGTTCTATGATACTTTTTGATCAGAAGCGTAGTTTTCGAGATATATCGAGATATTTAAAAGTTCCGAAGCCGCACCAACATAATAGAGATACAGAAACACCGTGGCCCCTTTCTTTGAGATAACTCTGCACTAGTGCGAGCCGCAAATGCCACTTCCAGCTTAGCTGTGCAGAAGAAGAACAACAAGAAGAAGAAATATCTCGAAATATGTCCGTCAGGCCCCTTCCCTTGAGATAAATATGCAAATATCTCGGAAACGAAGCGAGCTATGGCAAAATGTTAAGCGACCTTTTTTGTAGAGAATTAAGTGTCCTACTTTTTATGTTCTATGATATTTTTTGATCAGATGCGTAGTTCTCGAGATATATCAAGATATTTAAAAGTTCCGAAGCCCCACCAACATAATAGAGATACAGAAACACCGTGGCCCCTTTCTTTGAGATAACTCTGCACTATTGCGAGCTGCAAATGCCACTTCCAGCTTAGCTGTGCAGAGGAAGAACAACAAGAAGAAGAAATATCTCGAAATATGTCCGTCAGGCCAGTTCCTTTGAGCTGAATCTGCAAATATCTCGGAAACGAAGCGAGCTATTGCAAAATGTTAAGAGACCTTTTTTGTAGAGAATTATGTTTCCTACAATTTATGTTCTATGATATTTTTTGATCAGAAGCGTAGTTTTCGAGATATATCGAGATACTTAAAAGTTCCGAAGCCGCACCAACATAATAGAGATACAGAAACACCGTGGCCCCTTTCTTTGAGATAACTGTGCACTAGTGCGAGCCGCAAATGCCACTTCCAGCTTAGCTGTGCAGAAGAAGAACAACAAGAAGAAGAAATATCTCGAAATATGTCCGTCAGGCCCCTTCCCTTGAGATAAATCTGCAAATATCTCGGAAACGAAGCGAGCTATGGCAAAATGTTAGGAGACCTTTTTTGTACAGAATTATGTTTCCTACTTTTTATGTTCTACGATATTTTTTGATCAGATGCGTAGTTCTCGAGATATATCAAGATATTTAAAAGTTCCGAAACCGCACCAACATAACAGAGATACAGAAACACCGTGGCCCCTTTCTTTGAGATAACTCTGCACTATTGCGAGCTGCAAATGCCACTTCCAGCTTAGCTGTGCAGAAGAAGAACAACAAGAAGAAGAAATATCTCGAAATATGTCCGTCAGGCCCCTGCCCTTGAGATATATCTGCAAATATCTCGGAAACGAAGCGAGCTATGGCAAAATGTTAAGAGACCTTTTTTGTAGAGAATTATGTTTCCTACAATTTATGTTCTATGATATTTTTTGATCAGAAGCGTAGTTTTCGAGATATATCGAGATATTTAAAGGTTCCGAAGCCGCACCAACATAATAGAGATACAGAAACACCGTGGCCCCTTTCTTTGAGATAACTCTGCACTAGTGCGAGCCGCAAATGCCACTTACAGCTTAGCTGTGCAGAAGAAGAACAACGAGAAGAAGAAATATCTCGAAATATGTCCGTCAGGCCCCTTCCCTTGAGATAAATCTGCAAATATCTCGGAAACGAAGCGAGCTATGGCAAAATGTTAAGAGACCTTTTTTGTAGACAATTAAGTTTCCTACATTTTATGTTCTATGATATTTTTTGATCAGATGCGTAGTTCTCGAGATATATCAAGATATTTAAAAGTTCCGAAGCCGCACCAACATAATAGAGATACAGAAACACCGTGGCTCCTTTCTTTGAGATAACTCTGCACTATTGCGAGCTGGAAATGCCACTTCCAGTTTAGCTGTGCAGAAGAAGAACAACAAGAAGAAGAAATATCTCGAAATATGTCCGTCAGGCCCCTGCCCTTGAGATATATCTGCAAATATCTCGGAAACGAAGCGAGCTATGGCAAAATGTTGAGAGACCTTTTTTGTAGAGAATTATGTTTCCTACAATTTATGTTCTATGATACTTTTTGATCAGAAGCGTAGTTTTCGAGATATATCGAGATATTTAAAAGTTCCGAAGCCGCACCAACATAATAGAGATACAGAAACACCGTGGCCCCTTTCTTTGAGATAACTCTGCACTAGTGCGAGCCGCAAATGCCACTTCCAGCTTAGCTGTGCAGAAGAAGAACAACAAGAAGAAGAAATATCTCGAAATATGTCCGTCAGGCCCCTTCCCTTGAGATAAATATGCAAATATCTCGGAAACGAAGCGAGCTATGGCAAAATGTTAAGCGACCTTTTTTGTAGAGAATTAAGTGTCCTACTTTTTATGTTCTATGATATTTTTTGATCAGATGCGTAGTTCTCGAGATATATCAAGATATTTAAAAGTTCCGAAGCCCCACCAACATAATAGAGATACAGAAACACCGTGGCCCCTTTCTTTGAGATAACTCTGCACTATTGCGAGCTGCAAATGCCACTTCCAGCTTAGCTGTGCAGAGGAAGAACAACAAGAAGAAGAAATATCTCGAAATATGTCCGTCAGGCCAGTTCCTTTGAGCTGAATCTGCAAATATCTCGGAAACGAAGCGAGCTATTGCAAAATGTTAAGAGACCTTTTTTGTAGAGAATTATGTTTCCTACAATTTATGTTCTATGATATTTTTTGATCAGAAGCGTAGTTTTCGAGATATATCGAGATACTTAAAAGTTCCGAAGCCGCACCAACATAATAGAGATACAGAAACACCGTGGCCCCTTTCTTTGAGATAACTGTGCACTAGTGCGAGCCGCAAATGCCACTTCCAGCTTAGCTGTGCAGAAGAAGAACAACAAGAAGAAGAAATATCTCGAAATATGTCCGTCAGGCCCCTTCCCTTGAGATAAATCTGCAAATATCTCGGAAACGAAGCGAGCTATGGCAAAATGTTAGGAGACCTTTTTTGTACAGAATTATGTTTCCTACTTTTTATGTTCTATGATATTTTTTGATCAGACGCGTAGTTCTCGAGATATATCAAGATATTTAAAAGTTCCGAAGCCGCACCAACATAATAGAGATACAGAAACACCGTGGCCCCTTTCTTTGAGATATCTCTGCACTATTGCGAGCTGCAAATGCCACTTCCAGCTTAGCTGTGCAGAGGAAGAACAACAAGAAGAAGAAATATCTCGAAATATGTCCGTCAGGCCAGTTCCTTTGAGCTGAATCTGCAAATATCTCGGAAACGAAGCGAGCTATGGCAAAATGTTAAGAGACCTTTTTTGTAGAGAATTATGTTTCCTACAATTTATGTTCTATGATATTTTTTGATCAGAAGCGTAGTTTTCGAGATATATCGAGATACTTAAAAGTTCCGAAGCCGCACCAACATAATAGAGATACAGAAACACCGTGGCCCCTTTCTTTGAGATAACTGTGCACTAGTGCGAGCCGCAAATGCCACTTCCAGCTTAGCTGTGCAGAAGAAGAACAACAAGAAGAAGAAATATCTCGAAATATGTCCGTCAGGCCCCTTCCCTTGAGATAAATCTGCAAATATCTCGGAAACGAAGCGAGCTATGGCAAAATGTTAGGAGACCTTTTTTGTACAGAATTATGTTTCCTACTTTTTATGTTCTACGATATTTTTTGATCAGACGCGTAGTTCTCGAGATATATCAAGATATTTAAAAGTTCCGAAGCCGCACCAACATAATAGAGATACAGAAACACCGTGGCCCCTTTCTTTGAGATATCTCTGCACTATTGCGAGCTGCAAATGCCACTTCCAGCTTAGCTGTGCAGAAGAAGAACAACAAGAAGAAGAAATATCTCGAAATATGTCCGTGAGGCCCCTTCCCTTGAGATAGATCTGCAAATATCTCGGAAACGAAGCGAGCTATGGCAAAATGTTAAGAGACCTTTTTTGTAGAGAATTAAGTTTCCTACTTTTTATGTTCTATGATATTTTTTGATCAGATGCGTAGTTCTCGAGATATATTAAGATATTTAAAAGTTCCGAAGCCGCACCAACATAATAGAGATACAGAAACACCGTGGCCCCTTTCTTTGAGATAACTCTGCACTATTGCGGGCTGCAAATGCCACTTCCAGCTTAGCTGTGCAGAAGAAGAACAACAAGAAGAAGAAGTATCTCGAAATATGTCCGCCAGGCCCCTTCCCTTGAGATAAATCTGCAAATATCTCGGAAACGAAGAGAGCTATGGCAAAATGTTAAGAGACCTTTTTTGTAGAGAATTAAGTTTCCTACTTTTTATGTTCTATGATATTTTTTGATCAGATGCGTAGTTCTCGAGATATATCAAGATATTTAAAAGTTCCGAAGCCGCACCAACATAATAGAGATACAGAAACACCGTGGCCCCTTTCTTTGAGATAACTCTGCACTGTTGCGAGCTGTAAATGCCACTTCCAGCTTAGCTGTGCAGAAGAGGAACAACAAGAAGAAGAAATATCTCGGAATATGTCCGTCAGGCCCCTTCCCTTGAGATAAATCTGTAAATATCTCGGAAACGAAGCGAGCTATGGCAAAATGTTAAGAGACCTTTTTTGTAGAGAATTAAGTTTCCTACTTTTTATGGTCTATGATATTTTTCGATCAGAGGCGTAGTTCTCGAGATATATCAAGATATTTAAAAGTTCCGAGGCCGCACCAACATAATAGAGATACAGAAACACCGTGGCCCCTTTCTTTGAGATAACTCTGCACTATTGCGCGCTGCAAATGCCACTTCCAGCTTAGCTGTGCAGAAGAAGAACAACAAGAAGCAGAAATATCTCGAAATATGTCCGTCAGGCCCCTTCCCTTGAGATAAATCTGCAAATATCTCGGAAACCAAGCGCGCTATGGCAAAATGTTCAGAGACCTTATTTGTAGAGAATTAAGTTTCCTACTTTTTATGTTCTACGATATTTTTTGATCAGATGCGTAGTTCTCGAGATATATCAAGATATTTAAAAGTTCCGAAGCCGCATCAACATAATAGAGATACAGAAACACCGTGGCCCCTTTCTTTGAGATAACTCTGCACTATTGCGAGCTGCAAATGCCACTTCCAGCTTAGCTGTGCAGAAGAAGAACAACAAGAAGAATAAATATCTCGAAATATGTCCGTCAGGCCCCTTCCCTTGAGATAAATCTGCAAATATCTCGGAAACGAAGCGAGCTATGGCAAAATGTTAAGAGACCTTTTTTGTACAGAATTATCTTTCCTACAATTTACGTTCTCCGATATTTTTTGATTAGAAGCGTAGTTTTCGAGATATATCGAGATATTTAAAAGTTCCGAAGCCGCACCAACATAATAGAGATACAGAAACACCGTGGCCCCTTTCTTTGAGATAACTCTGCACTATTGCGACCTGCAAATGCCACTTCCAGCTTAGCTGTGCAGAAGAAGAACAACAAGAAGAAGAAATATCTGGAAATATGTCCGTCAGGCCCCTTCCCTTGAGATAAATCTGCAAATATCTCGGAAACGAAGCGAGCTATGGCAAAACGTTAAGAGACCTTTTTTGTAAAGAATTAGGTTTCCTACTTTTTATGTTCTATGATATTTTTTGATCAGATGCGTAGTTCTCGAGATATATCAAGATATTTAAAAGCTCCGAAGCTGCACCAACATAATAGAGGTACAGAAACACCGTGGCCCCTTTCTTTGAGATAACTCTGCACTATTGCGAGCTGCAAATGCCACTTCCAGCTTAGCTGTGCAGAAGAAGAACAACAAGAAGAAGAAATATCTCGAAATATGTCCGTCAGGCCCCTTCCCTTGAGATAAATCTGCAAATATCTCGGAAACGAAGAGAGCTATGGCAAAATGTTAAGAGACCTTTTTTGTAGAGAATTAAGTTTCCTACTTTTCATGTTCTATGATATTTTTTGATCAGATGCGTAGTTCTCGAGATATATCAAGATATTTAAAAGTTCCGAAGCCGCACCAACATAATAGAGATACAGAAACACCGTGGCCCCTTTCTTTGAGATAACTCTGCACTATTGCGAGCTGTAAATGCCACTTCCAGCTTAGCTGTGCAGAAGAAGAACAACAAGAAGAAGAAGTATCTCGAAATATGTCCGTCAGGCCCCTTCCCTTGAGATATATCTGCAAATATCTCGGAAACGAAGCGAGCTATGGCAAAATGTTAAGAGACCTTTTTTGTAGAGAATTATGCTTCCTACAATTTATGTTGTATGATATTTTAGATCAGAAGCGTAGTTTTCGAGATATATCGAGATATTTAAAAGTTCCGAAGCCGCACCAACATAATAGAGATACAGAAACACCGTGGCCCCTTTCGTTGAGATAACACTGCACTAGTGCGAGCCGCAAATGCCACTTCCAGCTTAGCTGTGCAGAAGAAGAACAACAAGAAGAAGAAATATCTCGAAATATATCCGTCAGGCCCCTTCCCTTGAGATAAATCTGCAAATATCTCGGAAACGAAGCGAGCTATGGCAAAATGTTAAGAGACCTTTTTTGTAGAGAATTAAGTTTCCTACTTTTTATGTTCTATGATATTTTTTGATCAGATGCGTAGTTCTCGGGATATATCAAGATATTTAAAAGTTCCGAAGCCGCACCAACATAATAGGGATACAGAAACACCGTGGCCCCTTTCTTTGAGATAACTCTGCACTAGTGCGAGCCGCAAATGCCACTTCCAGCTTAGCTGTGCAGAGCAAGAACAACAAGAAGAAGAAATATCTCGAAATATGTCCGTCAGGCCCCTTCCCTTGAGATAAATCTGCAAATATCTCGGAAACGAAGCGAGCTATGGCAAAATGTGAAGAGACGTTTTTTGTCGAGAATTATGTTTCCTACAATTTATGTTCTATGATATTTTTTGATCAGAAGCGTAGTTTTCGCGATATATCGAGATATTTAAAAGTTCCGAAGCCGCACCAACATAATAGAGATACAGAAACACCGTGGCCCCTTTCTTTGAGATAACTCTGCACTAGTGCGAGCCGCAAATGCCACTTCCAGCTTAGCTGTGCAGAAGAAGAACAACAAGAAGAAGAAATATCTCGAAATATGTCCGACAGGCCCCTTCCCTTGAGATAAATCTGCAAATATCTCGGAAACGAAGCGAGCTATGGCGAAATGTTAAGAGACCTTTTTTGTAGAGAATCAAGTTTCCTACGTTTTATCTTCTATGATATTTTTTGATCAGATGCGTAGTTCTCGAGATATATCAAGATATTTAAAAGTTCCGAAGCCGCACCAACATAATAGAGATACAGAAATACCGTGGCCCCTCTCTTTGAGATAACTCTGCGCTATTGCGAGCTGCAAATGCCACTTCCAGCTTAGCTGTGCAGAAGAAGAACAACAAGAAGAAGAAACATCTCGAAATATGTCCGTCAGGCCCCTTCCCTTGAGATAAATCTGCAAATATCTCGGAAACGAAGCGAGCTATGGCAAAATGTTAAGAGACCTTTTTTGTAGAGAATTATGTGTCCTACAATTTATGTTCTATGATATTTTTTGATCAGAAGCGTAGTTTTCGAGATATATCGAGATATTTAAAAGTTCCGAAGCCGCACCAACATAATAGAGATACAGAAACACCGTGGCCCCTTTCTTTGAGATAACTCTGCACTAGTGCGAACCGCAAACGCCACTTCCAGCTTAGCTGTGCAGAAGAAGAACAACAAGAAGAAGAAATATCTCGAAATATGTCCGTCAGGCCCCTTCCCTTGAGATAAATATGCAAATATCTCGGAAACGAAGCGAGCTATGGCAAAATGTTCAGAGACCTTTTTTGTAGGGAATTAAGTTTCCTACTTTTTATGTTCTATGATATTTTTTGATCAGATGCGTTGTTCTCGAGATATATCAAGATATTTAAAAGTTCCGAAGCCGCACCAACATAATAGAGATACAGAAACACCGTGGCCCCTTTCTTTGAGATAACTCTGCACTATTGCGAGCTCCAAATGCCACTTCCAGCTTAGCTGTGCAGAAGAAGAACAACAAGAAGAAGAAATATCTCGAAATATGTCTGTCAGGCCCCTTCCCTTGAGATATATCTGCAAATATCTCGGAAACGAAACGAGCTATGGCAAAATGTTGAGAGACCTTTGTTGTGGAGAATTAAGTTTCCTACTTTTTATGTTCTATGATATTTTTTGATCGGATGCGTAGTTCTCGAGATATATCAAGATATTTAAAAGTTCCGAAGCCGCACCAACATAATATAGATACAGAAACACCGTGGCCCCTTTCTTTGAGACAACTCTGCACTATTGCGCGCTGCAAATGCCACTTCCAGCTTAGCTGTGCAGAAGAAGAACAACAAGAAGAAGAAATATCTCGAAATATGCCCGTCAGGCCCCTTCCATTGAGATAAATCTGCAAATATCTCGGAAACGAAGCGAGCTATGGCAAAATGTTTAGAGACCTTTCTTGTAGAGAATTAAGTTTCCTACTTTTTATGTAGTATGATATTTTTTGATCAGATGCGTAGTTCTCGAGATATATCAAGATATTTAAAAGTTCCGAAGCCGCACCAACATAATAGAGATACAGAAACACCGTGGCCCCTTTCTTTGAGATAACTCTGCACTATTGCGCGCTGCAAATGCCACTTCCAGCTTAGCTGTGCAGAGGAAGAACAACAAGAAGAAGAAATATCTCGAAATATGTCCGTCAGGCCCCTTCCCTTGAGATAAATCTGCAAATATCTCGGAAACGAAGCGAGCTATGGCAAAATGTTAAGAGACGTTTTTTGTAGAGAATTAAGTTTCCTACTTTTTATGTTCTATGATATTTTTCGATCAGAGGCGTAGTTCTCGAGATATATCAAGATATTTAAAAGTTCCGAAGCCGCACCAACATAATAGAGATACAGAAACACCGTGGCCCCTTTCTTTGAGATAACTCTGCACTATTGCGAGCTGTAAATGCCACTTCCAGCTTAGCTGTGCAGAAGAAGAACAACAAGAAGAAGAAATATCTCGAAATATGTCCGTCAGGCCCCTTCCCTTGAGATATATCTGCAAATATCTCGGAAACGAAGCGAGCTATGGCAAAATGTTAAGAGACCTTTTTTGTAGAGAATTATGTTTCCTACAATTTATGTTCTATGATATTTTTTGATCAGAAGCGTAGTTTTCGAGATATATCGAGATATTTAAAAGTTCCGAAGCCGCACCAACATAATAGAGATACAGAAACACCGTGGCCCCTTTCTTTGAGATAACTCTGCACTAGTGCGAGCCGCAAATGCCACTTCCAGCTTAGCTGTGCAGAAGAAGAACAACAAGAAGAAGAAATATCTCGAAATATGTCCGTCAGGCCCCTTCCCTTGAGATAAATATGCAAATATCTCGGAAACGAAGCGAGCTATGGCAAAATGTTAAGAGACCTTTTTTGTAGAGAATTAAGTTTCCTACTTTTTATGTTCTATGATATTTTTTGATCAGATGCGTTGTTCTCGAGATATATCAAGATATTTAAAAGTTCCGAAGCCGCACCAACATAATAGAGATACAGAAACACCGTGGCCCCTTTCCTTGAGATAACTCTGCACTATTGCGAACTGCAAATGCCACTCCCAGCTTAGCTGTGCAGAAGAAGAACAACAAGAAGAAGAAATATCTCGAAATATGTCCGTCAGGCCCCTTCCCTTGAGATATATCTGCAAATATCTCGGAAACGAAGCGAGCTATGGCAAAATGTTAAGAGACCTTTTTTGTAGAGAATTAAGTTTCCTACTTTTTATGTTCTATGATATTTTTTGATCAGATGCGTTGTTCTCGAGATATATCAAGATATTTAAAAGTTCCGAAGCCGCACCAACATAATAGAGATACAGAAACACCGTGGCCCCTTTCTTTGAGATAACTCTGCACTATTGCGAGCTCCAAATGCCACTTCCAGCTTAGCTGTGCAGAAGAAGAACAACAAGAAGAAGAAATATCTCGAAATATGTCTGTCAGGCCCCTTCCCTTGAGATATATCTGCAAATATCTCGGAAACGAAACGAGCTATGGCAAAATGTTGAGAGACCTTTTTTGTGGAGAATTAAGTTTCCTACTTTTTATGTTCTATGATATTTTTTGATCGGATGCGTAGTTCTCGAGATATATCAAGATATTTAAAAGTTCCGAAGCCGCACCAACATAATATAGATACAGAAACACCGTGGCCCCTTTCTTTGAGACAACTCTGCACTATTGCGCGCTGCAAATGCCACTTCCAGCTTAGCTGTGCAGAAGAAGAACAACAAGAAGAAGAAATATCTCGAAATATGCCCGTCAGGCCCCTTCCATTGAGATAAATCTGCAAATATCTCGGAAACGAAGCGAGCTATGGCAAAATGTTTAGAGACCTTTCTTGTAGAGAATTAAGTTTCCTACTTTTTATGTAGTATGATATTTTTTGATCAGATGCGTAGTTCTCGAGATATATCAAGATATTTAAAAGTTCCGAAGCCGCACCAACATAATAGAGATACAGAAACACCGTGGCCCCTTTCTTTGAGATAACTCTGCACTATTGCGCGCTGCAAATGCCACTTCCAGCTTAGCTGTGCAGAAGAAGAACAACAAGAAGAAGAAATATCTCGAAATATGTCCGTCAGGCCCCTTCCCTTGAGATAAATATGCAAATATCTCGGAAACGAAGCGAGCTATGGCAAAATGTTAAGAGACCTTTTTTGTAGAGAATTAAGTTTCCTACTTTTTATGTTCTATGATATTTTTTGATCAGATGCGTTGTTCTCGAGATATATCAAGATATTTAAAAGTTCCGAAGCCGCACCAACATAATAGAGATACAGAAACACCGTGGCCCCTTTCTTTGAGATAACTCTGCACTATTGCGAACTGCAAATGCCACTCCCAGCTTAGCAGTGCAGAAGAAGAACAACAAGAAGAAGAAATATCTCGAAATATGTCCGTCAGGCCCCTTCCCTTGAGATATATCTGCAAATATCTCGGAAACGAAGCGAGCTATGGCAAAATGTTAAGAGACCTTTTTTGTAGAGAATTAAGTTTCCTACTTTTTACGTACTATGATATTTTTTGATCGGATGCGTAGTTCTCGAGATATATCAAGATATTTAAAAGTTCCGAAGCCGCACCAACATAATAGAGATACAGAAACACCGTGGCCCCTTTCTTTGAGATAACTCTGCACTATTGCGCGCTGCAAATGCCACTTCCAGCTTAGCTGTGCAGAAGAAGAACAACAAGAAGAAGAAATATCTCGAAATATGCCCGTCAGGCCCCTTCCATTGAGATAAATCTGCAAATATCTCGGAAACGAAGCGAGCTATGGCAAAATGTTAAGAGACCTTTTTTGTAGAGAATTAAGTTTCCTACTTTTTATGTTCTATGATATTTTTTGATCAGATGCGTAGTTCTCGAGATATATCAAGATATTTAAAAGTTCCGAAGCCGCACGAACCTAATAGAGATACAGAAACACCTTGGCCCCATTCTTTGAGATAACTCTGCACTACTGCGAGCTGCAAATGCCACTTCCAGCTTAGCTGTGCAGAAGAAGAACAACAAGAAGAAGAAATATCTCGAAATATGTCCGTCAGACCCCTTCCCTTGAGATAAATCTGCAAATATCTCGGAAACGAAGTGAGCTATGGCAAAATGTTAAGAGACATTTATTGTAGAGAATTAAGTTTCCTACTTTTTATGTTCTATGATATTTTTTGATCAGATGCGTAGTTCTCGAGATATATCGAGATATTTAAAAGTTCCGAAGCCGCACCAACATAATAGAGATACAGAAGCACCGTGGGCCCTTTCTTTGAGATAACTCTGCACTAGTGCGAGCCGCAAATGCCACTTCCAGCTTAGCTGTGCAGAAGAAGAACAACAAGAAGAAGAAATATCTCGAAATATGTCCGTCAGGCCCCTTCCCTTGAGATAAATATGCAAATATCTCGGAAACGAAGCGAGCTATGGCAAAATGTTAAGAGACCTTTTTTGTAGAGAATTAAGTTTCCTACTTTTTATGTTCTATGATATTTTTTGATCAGATGCGTTGTTCTCGAGATATATCAAGATATTTAAAAGTTCCGAAGCCGCACCAACATAATAGAGATACAGAAACACCGTGGCCCCTTTCTTTGAGATAACTCTGCACTATTGCGAGCTGCAAATGCCACTTCCAGCTTAGCTGTGCAGAAGAAGAACAACAAGAAGAAGAAATATCTCGAAATATGTCCGTCAGGCCCCTTCCCTTGAGATAAATCTGCAAATATCTCGGAAACGAAGCGAGCTATGGCAAAATGTTAAGAGACGTTTTTTGTAGAGAATTAAGTTTCCTACTTTTTATGTTCTATGATATTTTTCGATCAGAGGCGTAGTTCTCGAGATATATCAAGATATTTAAAAGTTCCGAAGCCGCACCAACATAATAGAGATACAGAAACACCGTGGCCCCTTTCTTTGAGATAACTCTGCACTATTGCGAGCTGTAAATGCCACTTCCAGCTTAGCTGTGCAGAAGAAGAACAACAAGAAGAAGAAATATCTGGAAATATGTCCGTCAGGCCCCTTCCCTTGAGATATATCTGCAAATATCTCGGAAACGAAGCGAGCTATGGCAAAATGTTCAGAGACCTTTTTTGTAGAGAATTATGTTTCCTACTTTTTATGTAGTATGATATTTTTTGATCAGATGCGTAGTTCTCGAGATATATCAAGATATTTAAAAGTTCCGAAGCCGCACCAACATAATAGAGATACAGAAACACCGTGGCCCCTTTCTTTGAGATAACTCTGCACTATTGCGCGCTGCAAATGCCACTTCCAGCTTAGCTGTGCAGAAGAAGAACAACAAGAAGAAGAAATATCTCGAAATATGTCCGTCAGGCCCCTTCCCTTGAGATAAATCTGCAAATATCTCGGAAACGAAGCGAGCTATGGCAAAATGTTAAGAGACGTTTTTTGTAGAGAATTAAGTTTCCTACTTTTTATGTTCTATGATATTTTTCGATCAGAGGCGTAGTTCTCGAGATATATCAAGATATTTAAAAGTTCCGAAGCCGCACCAACATAATAGAGATACAGAAACACCGTGGCCCCTTTCTTTGAGATAACTCTGCACTATTGCGAGCTGTAAATGCCACTTCCAGCTTAGCTGTGCAGAAGAAGAACAACAAGAAGAAGAAATATCTCGAAATATGTCCGTCAGGCCCCTTCCCTTGAGATATATCTGCAAATATCTCGGAAACGAAGCGAGCTATGGCAAAATGTTAAGAGACCTTTTTTGTAGAGAATTATGTTTCCTACAATTTATGTTCTATGATATTTTTTGATCAGAAGCGTAGTTTTCGAGATATATCGAGATATTTAAAAGTTCCGAAGCCGCACCAACATAATAGAGATACAGAAACACCGTGGCCCCTTTCTTTGAGATAACTCTGCACTAGTGCGAGCCGCAAATGCCACTTCCAGCTTAGCTGTGCAGAAGAAGAACAACAAGAAGAAGAAATATCTCGAAATATGTCCGTCAGGCCCCTTCCCTTGAGATAAATATGCAAATATCTCGGAAACGAAGCGAGCTATGGCAAAATGTTAAGAGACCTTTTTTGTAGAGAATGAAGTTTCCTACTTTTTATGTTCTATGATATTTTTTGATCAGATGCGTTGTTCTCGAGATATATCAAGATATTTAAAAGTTCCGAAGCCGCACCAACATAATAGAGATACAGAAACACCGTGGCCCCTTTCCTTGAGATAACTCTGCACTATTGCGAACTGCAAATGCCACTCCCAGCTTAGCTGTGCAGAAGAAGAACAACAAGAAGAAGAAATATCTCGAAATATGTCCGTCAGGCCCCTTCCCTTGAGATATATCTGCAAATATCTCGGAAACGAAGCGAGCTATGGCAAAATGTTAAGAGACCTTTTTTGTAGAGAATTAAGTTTCCTACTTTTTATGTTCTATGATATTTTTTGATCAGATGCGTTGTTCTCGAGATATATCAAGATATTTAAAAGTTCCGAAGCCGCACCAACATAATAGAGATACAGAAACACCGTGGCCCCTTTCTTTGAGATAACTCTGCACTATTGCGAGCTCCAAATGCCACTTCCAGCTTAGCTGTGCAGAAGAAGAACAACAAGAAGAAGAAATATCTCGAAATATGTCTGTCAGGCCCCTTCCCTTGAGATATATCTGCAAATATCTCGGAAACGAAACGAGCTATGGCAAAATGTTGAGAGACCTTTTTTGTGGAGAATTAAGTTTCCTACTTTTTATGTTCTATGATATTTTTTGATCGGATGCGTAGTTCTCGAGATATATCAAGATATTTAAAAGTTCCGAAGCCGCACCAACATAATATAGATACAGAAACACCGTGGCCCCTTTCTTTGAGACAACTCTGCACTATTGCGCGCTGCAAATGCCACTTCCAGCTTAGCTGTGCAGAAGAAGAACAACAAGAAGAAGAAATATCTCGAAATATGCCCGTCAGGCCCCTTCCATTGAGATAAATCTGCAAATATCTCGGAAACGAAGCGAGCTATGGCAAAATGTTTAGAGACCTTTCTTGTAGAGAATTAAGTTTCCTACTTTTTATGTAGTATGATATTTTTTGATCAGATGCGTAGTTCTCGAGATATATCAAGATATTTAAAAGTTCCGAAGCCGCACCAACATAATAGAGATACAGAAACACCGTGGCCCCTTTCTTTGAGATAACTCTGCACTATTGCGCGCTGCAAATGCCACTTCCAGCTTAGCTGTGCAGAAGAAGAACAACAAGAAGAAGAAATATCTCGAAATATGTCCGTCAGGCCCCTTCCCTTGAGATAAATATGCAAATATCTCGGAAACGAAGCGAGCTATGGCAAAATGTTAAGAGACCTTTTTTGTAGAGAATTAAGTTTCCTACTTTTTATGTTCTATGATATTTTTTGATCAGATGCGTTGTTCTCGATATATATCAAGATATTTAAAAGTTCCGAAGCCGCACCAACATAATAGAGATACAGAAACACCGTGGCCCCTTTCTTTGAGATAACTCTGCACTATTGCGAACTGCAAATGCCACTCCCAGCTTAGCAGTGCAGAAGAAGAACAACAAGAAGAAGAAATATCTCGAAATATGTCCGTCAGGCCCCTTCCCTTGAGATATATCTGCAAATATCTCGGAAACGAAGCGAGCTATGGCAAAATGTTAAGAGACCTTTTTTGTAGAGAATTAAGTTTCCTACTTTTTACGTACTATGATATTTTTTGATCGGATGCGTAGTTCTCGAGATATATCAAGATATTTAAAAGTTCCGAAGCCGCACCAACATAATAGAGATACAGAAACACCGTGGCCCCTTTCTTTGAGATAACTCTGCACTATTGCGCGCTGCAAATGCCACTTCCAGCTTAGCTGTGCAGAAGAAGAACAACAAGAAGAAGAAATATCTCGAAATATGCCCGTCAGGCCCCTTCCATTGAGATAAATCTGCAAATATCTCGGAAACGAAGCGAGCTATGGCAAAATGTTAAGAGACCTTTTTTGTAGAGAATTAAGTTTCCTACTTTTTATGTTCTATGATATTTTTTGATCAGATGCGTAGTTCTCGAGATATATCAAGATATTTAAAAGTTCCGAAGCCGCACGAACCTAATAGAGATACAGAAACACCTTGGCCCCATTCTTTGAGATAACTCTGCACTACTGCGAGCTGCAAATGCCACTTCCAGCTTAGCTGTGCAGAAGAAGAACAACGAGAAGAAGAAATATCTCGAAATATGTCCGTCAGACCCCTTCCCTTGAGATAAATCTGCAAATATCTCGGAAACGAAGCGAGCTATGGCAAAATGTTAAGAGACATTTATTGTAGAGAATTAAGTTTCCTACTTTTTATGTTCTATGATATTTTTTGATCAGATGCGTAGTTCTCGAGATATATCGAGATATTTAAAAGTTCCGAAGCCGCACCAACATAATAGAGATACAGAAGCACCGTGGGCCCTTTCTTTGAGATAACTCTGCACTAGTGCGAGCCGCAAATGCCACTTCCAGCTTAGCTGTGCAGAAGAAGAACAACAAGAAGAAGAAATATCTCGAAATATGTCCGTCAGGCCCCTTCCCTTGAGATAAATATGCAAATATCTCGGAAACGAAGCGAGCTATGGCAAAATGTTAAGAGACCTTTTTTGTAGAGAATTAAGTTTCCTACTTTTTATGTTCTATGATATTTTTTGATCAGATGCGTTGTTCTCGAGATATATCAAGATATTTAAAAGTTCCGAAGCCGCACCAACATAATAGAGATACAGAAACACCGTGGCCCCTTTCTTTGAGATAACTCTGCACTATTGCGAGCTGCAAATGCCACTTCCAGCTTAGCTGTGCAGAAGAAGAACAACAAGAAGAAGAAATATCTCGAAATATGTCTGTCAGACCCCTTCCCTTGAGATAAATCTGCAAATATCTCGGAAACGAAGCGAGCTATGGCAAAATGTTAAGAGACGTTTTTTGTAGAGAATTAAGTTTCCCACTTTTTATGTTCTATGATATTTTTCGATCAGAGGCGTAGTTCTCGAGATATATCAAGATATTTAAAAGTTCCGAAGCCGCACCAACATAATAGAGATACAGAAGCACCGTGGGCCCTTTCTTTGAGATAACTCTGCACTAGTGCGAGCCGCAAATGCCACTTCCAGCTTAGCTGTGCAGAAGAAGAACAACAAGAAGAAGAAATATCTCGAAATATGTCCGTCAGGCCCCTTCCCTTGAGATAAATGTGCAAATATCTCGGAAACGAAGCGAGCTATGGCAAAATGTTAAGAGACCTTTTTTGTAGAGAATTAAGTTTCCTACTTTTTATGTTCTATGATATTTTTTGATCAGATGCGTTGTTCTCGAGATATATCAAGATATTTAAAAGTTCCGAAGCCGCACCAACATAATAGAGATACAGACACACCGTGGCCCCTTTCTTTGAGATAACTCTGCACTATTGCGAGCTGCAAATGCCACTTCCAGCTTAGCTGTGCAGAAGAAGAACAACAAGAAGAAGAAATATCTCGAAATATGTCTGTCAGACCCCTTCCCTTGAGATAAATCTGCAAATATCTCGGAAACGAAGCGAGCTATGGCAAAATGTTAAGAGACGTTTTTTGTAGAGAATTAAGTTTCCTACTTTTTATGTTCTATGATATTTTTCGATCAGATGCGTAGTTCTCGAGATATATCAAGATATTTAAAAGTTCCGAAGCCGCACCAACATAATAGAGATACAGAAACACCGTGGCCCCTTTCTTTGAGATAACTCTGCACTATTGCGCGCTGCAAATGCCACTTCCAGCTTAGCTGTGCAGAAGAAGAACAACAAGAAGAAGAAATATCTCGAAATATGTCCGTCAGGCCCCTTCCCTTGAGATAAATCTGCAAATATCTCGGAAACGAAGCGAGCTATGGCAAAATGTTAAGAGACGTTTTTTGTAGAGAATTAAGTTTCCTACTTTTTATGTTCTATGATATTTTTCGATCAGAGGCGTAGTTTTCGAGATATATCAAGATATTTAAAAGTTCCGAAGCCGCACCAACATAATAGAGATACAGAAACACCGTGGCCCCTTTCTTTGAGATAACTCTGCACTATTGCGAGCTGTAAATGCCACTTCCAGCTTAGCTGTGCAGAAGAAGAACAACAAGAAGAAGAAATATCTGGAAATATGTCCGTCAGGCCCCTTCCCTTGAGATATATCTGCAAATATCTCGGAAACGAAGCGAGCTATGGCAAAATGTTCAGAGACCTTTTTTGTAGAGAATTATGTTTCCTACAATTTATGTTCTATGATATTTTTTGATCAGAAGCGTAGTTCTCGAGATATATCGAGATATTTAAAAGTTCCGAAGCCGCACCAACATAATAGAGATACAGAAACACCGTGGCCCCTTTCTTTGAGATAACTCTGCACTAGTGCGAGCCGCAAATGCCACTTCCAGCTTAGCTGTGCAGAAGAACAACAAGAAGAAGAAATATCTCGAAATATGTCCGTCAGGCCCCTTCCCTTGAGATAAATATGCAAATATCTCGGAAACGAAGCGAGCTATGGCAAAATGTTAAGAGACCTTTTTTGTAGAGAATTAAGTTTCCTACTTTGTATGTTCTATGATATTTTTTGATCAGATGCGTTGTTCTCGAGATATATCAAGATATTTAAAAGTTCCGAAGCCGCACCAACATAATAGAGATACAGAAACACCGTGGCCCCTTTCTTTGAGATAACTCTGCACTATTGCGAGCTGCAAATGCCACTTCCAGCTTAGCTGTGCAGAAGAAGAACAGCAAGAAGAAGAAATATCTCGAAATATGTCTGTCAGACCCCTTCCCTTGAGATAAATCTGCAAATATCTCGGAAACGAAGCGAGCTATGGCAAAATGTTAAGAGACGTTTTTTGTAGAGAATTAACTTTCCTACTTTTTATGTTCTATGATATTTTTCGATCAGAGGCGTAGTTCTCGAGATATATCAAGATATTTAAAAGTTCCGAAGCCGCACCAACATAATAGAGATACAGAAACACCGTGGCCCCTTTCTTTGAGATAACTCTGCACTATTGCGAGCTGTACATGCCACTTCCAGCTTAGCTGTGCAGAAGAAGAACAACAAGAAGAAGAAATATCTCGAAATATGTCCGTCAGGCCCCTTCCCTTGAGATAAATCTGCAAATATCTCGGAAACGAAGCGAGCTATGGCAAAATGTTTAGAGACCTTTCTTGTAGAGAATTAAGTTTCCTACTTTTTATGTAGTATGATATTTTTTGATCAGATGCGTAGTTCTCGAGATATATCAAGATATTTAAAAGTTCCGAAGCCGCACCAACATAATAGAGATACAGAAACACCGTGGCCCCTTTCTTTGAGATAACTCTGCACTATTGCGCGCTGCAAATGCCACTTCCAGCTTAGCTGTGCAGAAGAAGAACAACAAGAAGAAGAAATATCTCGAAATATGTCCGTCAGGCCCCTTCCCTTGAGATAAATCTGCAAATATCTCGGAAACGAAGCGAGCTATGGCAAAATGTTAAGAGACGTTTTTTGTAGAGAATTAAGTTTCCTACTTTTTATGTTCTATGATATTTTTCGATCAGAGGCGTAGTTGTCGAGATATATCAAGATATTTAAAAGTTCCGAAGCCGCACCAACATAATAGAGATACAGAAACACCGTGGCCCCTTTCTTTGAGATAACTCTGCACTATTGCGAGCTGTAAATGCCACTTCCAGCTTAGCTGTGCAGAAGAAGAACAACAAGAAGAAGAAATATCTGGAAATATGTCCGTCAGGCCCCTTCCCTTGAGATATATCTGCAAATATCTCGGAAACGAAGCGAGCTATGGCAAAATGTTCAGAGACCTTTTTTGTAGAGAATTATGTTTCCTACAATTTATGTTCTATGATATTTTTTGATCAGAAGCGTAGTTCTCGAGATATATCGAGATATTTAAAAGTTCCGAAGCCGCACCAACATAATAGAGATACAGAAACACCGTGGCCCGTTTCTTTGAGATAACTCTGCACTATTGCGAGCTGCAAATGCCACTCCCAGCTTAGCTGTGCAGAAGAAGAACAACAAGAAGAAGAAATATCTCGAAATATGTCCGTCAGGCCCCTTCCCTTGAGATATATCTGCAAATATCTCGGAAACGAAGCGAGCTATGGCAAAATGTTAAGAGACCTTTTTTGTAGAGAATTAAGTTTCCTACTTTTTATGTTCTATGATATTTTTTAATCGGATGCGTAGTTCTCGAGATATATCAAGATATTTAAAAGTTCCGAAGCCGCACCAACATAATAGAGATACAGAAACACCGTGGCCCCTATCTTTGAGATAACTCTGCACTACTGCGAGCTGCAAATGCCACTTCCAGCTTAGCTGTGCAGAAGAAGAACAACAAGAAGAAGAAACATCTCGAAATATGTCCGTCAGGCCCCTTCCCTTGAGATAAATCTGCAAATATCTCGGAAACGAAGCGAGCTATGGCAAAATGTTTAGAGACCTTTCCTGTAGAGAATTAAGTTTCCTACTTTTTATGTAGTATGATATTTTTTGATCAGATGCGTAGTTCTCGAGATATATCAAGATATTTAAAAGTTCCGAAGCCGCACCAACATAATAGAGATACAGAAACACCGTGGCCCCTTTCTTTGAGATAACTCTGCACTATTGCGCGCGGCAAATGCCACTTCCAGCTTAGCTGTGCAGAAGAAGAACAACAAGAAGAAGAAATATCTCGAAATATGTCCGTCAGGCCCCTTCCCATGAGATAAATCTGCAAATATCTCGGAAACGAAGCGAGCTATGGCAAAATGTTAAGAGACCTTTTTTGTAGAGAATTAAGTTTCCTACTTTTTATGTTCGATGATATTTTTTGATCAGATGCGTAGTTCTCGAGATATATCAAGATATTTAAAAGTTCCGAAGCCGCACCAACATAGAGATACAGAAACACCGTGGCCCCTTTCTTTGAGATAAGTCTGCACTATTGCGAGCTGCAAATGCCACTTCCAGCTTAGCTGTGCAGAGGAAGAACAACAAGAAGAAGAAATATCTCGAAATATGTCCGTCAGGCCAGTTCCTTTGAGTTGAATCTGCAAATATCTCGGAAACGAAGCGAGCTATGGCAAAATGTTAAGAGACGTTTTTTGTAGAGAATTATGTTTCCTACAATTTATGTTCTATGGTATTTTTTGATCAGAAGCGTAGTTTTCGAGATATATCGAGATATTTAAAAGTTCCGAAGCCGCACCAACATAATAGAGATACAGAAACACCGTGGCCCCTTTCTTTGAGATAACTCTGCACTAGTGCGAGCCGCAAATGCCACTTCCAGCTTAGCTGTGCAGAAGAAGAACAACAAGAAGAAGAAATATCTGGAAATATGTCCGTCAGGCCCCTTGCCTTGAAATATATCTGCAAATATCTCGGAAACGAAGCGAGCTATGGCAAAATGTTAAGAAACCGTTTTTGTAGAGAATTAAGTTTCCTACTTTTTATGTTCTATGATATTTTTTGATCGGACGCGTAGTTCTCGAGATATATCAAGATATTTAAAAGTTCCGAAGCCGCACCAACATAATAGAGATACAGAAACACCGTGGCCCCTTTCGTTGAGATAACTCTGCACTAGTGCGAGCCGCAAATGCCACTTCCAGCTTAACTGTGCAGAAGAAGAACAACAAGAAGAAAAAATATCTCGAAATATGTCCGTCAGGCCCCTTCCCTTGAGATAAATCTGCAAATATCTCGGAAACGAAGCGAGCTATGGCAAAATGTTAAGAGACCTTTTTTGTAGAGAATTAAGTTTCCTACTTTTTATGTTCTATGATATTTTTTGATCAGATGCGTAGTTCTCGAGATATATCAAGATATTTAAAAGTTCCGAAGCCGCACCAACATAATAGAGATACAGAAACACCGTGGCCCCTTTCTTTGAGATAACTCTGCACTATTGCGAGCTGCAAATGCCACTTCCAGCTTAGCTGTGCAGAGGAAGAACAACAAGAAGAAGAAATATCTCGAAATATGTCCGTCAGGCCAGTTCCTTTGAGTTGAATCTGCAAATATCTCGGAAACGAAGCGAGCTATGGCAAAATGTTAAGAGACGTTTTTTGTAGAGAATTATGTTTCCTATAATTTATGTTCTATGATATTTTTTGATCAGAAGCGTAGTTTTCGAGATATATCGAGATATTTAAAAGTTCCGAAGCCGCACCAACATAATAGGGATACAGAAACACCGTGGCCCCTTTCTTTGAGATAACTCTGCACTAGTGCGAGCCGCAAATGCCACTTCCAGCTTAGCTGTGCAGAAGAAGAACAACAAGAAGAAGAAATATCTCGAAATATGTCCGTCAGGCCCCTTCCCTTGAGATAAATCTGCAAATATCTCGGAAACGAAGCGAGCTATGGCAAAATGTTAAGAGACGTTTTTTGTAGAGAATTATATTTTCTACAATTTATGTTCTATGATATTTTTTGATCAGAAGCGTAGTTTTCGCGATATATCGAGATATTTAAAAGTTCCGAAGCCGCACCAACATAATAGAGATACAGAAACACCGTGGCCCCTTTCTTTGAGATAACTCTGCACTAGTGCGAGCCGCAAATGCCACTTCCAGCTTAGCTGTGCAGAAGAAGAACAAGAAGAAGAAATATCTCGAAATATGTCCGACAGGCCCCTTCCCTTGAGATAAATCTGCAAATATCTCGGAAACGAAGCGAGCTATGGCGAAATGTTAAGAGACCTTTTTTGTAGAGAATTAAGTTTCCTACTTTTTATCTTCTATGATATTTTGTGATCAGATGCGTAGTTCTCGAGATATATCAAGATATTTAAAAGTTCCGAAGCCGCACCAACATAATAGAGATACAGAAACACCGTGGCCCCTCTCTTTGAGATAACTCTGTACTATTGCGAGCTGCAAATGCCACTTCCAGCTTAGCTGTGCAGAAGAAGAACAACAAGAAGAAGAAACATCTCGAAATATGTCCGTCAGGCCCCTTCCCTTGAGATAAATCTGCAAATATCTCGGAAACGAAGCGAGCTATGGCAAAATGTTAAGAGACGTTTTTTGTAGAGAATTATGTTTTCTACAATTTATGTTCTATGATATTTTTTGATGAGAAGCGTAGTTTTCGCGATATATCGAGATATTTAAAAGTTCCGAAGCCGCACCAACATAATAGAGATACAGAAACACCGTGGCCCCTTTCTTTGAGATAACTCTGCACTAGTGCGAGCCGCAAATGCCACTTCCAGCTTAGCTGTGCAGAAGAAGAACAACAAGAAGAAGAAATATCTCGAAATATGTCCGACAGGCCCCTTCCCTTGAGATAAATCTGCAAATATCTCGGAAACGAAGCGAGCTATGGCGAAATGTTAAGAGACCTTTTTTGTAGAGAATTAAGTTTCCTACTTTTTATCTTCTATGATATTTTGTGATCAGATGCGTAGTTCTCGAGATATATCAAGATATTTAAAAGTTCCGAAGCCGCACCAACATAATAGAGATACAGAAACACCGTGGCCCCTCTCTTTGAGATAACTCTGCACTATTGCGAGCTGCAAATGCCACTTCCAGCTTAGCTGTGCAGAAGAAGAACAACAAGAAGAAGAAACATCTCGAAATATGTCCGTCAGGCCCCTTCCCTTGAGATAAATCTGCAAATATCTCGGAAACGAAGCGAGCTATGGCAAAATGTTTAGAGACCTTTCCTGTAGAGAATTAAGTTTCCTACTTTTTATGTAGTATGATATTTTTTGATCAGATGCGTAGTTCTCGAGATATATCAAGATATTTAAAAGTTCCGAAGCCGCACCAACATAATAGAGATACAGAAACACCGTGGCCCCTTTCTTTGAGATAACTCTGCACTATTGCGCGCGGCAAATGCCACTTCCAGCTTAGCTGTGCAGAAGAAGAACAACAAGAAGAAGAAATATCTCGAAATATGTCCGTCAGGCCCCTTCCCATGAGATAAATCTGCAAATATCTCGGAAACGAAGCGAGCTATGGCAAAATGTTAAGAGACCTTTTTTGTAGAGAATTAAGTTTCCTACTTTTTATGTTCGATGATATTTTTTGATCAGATGCGTAGTTCTCGAGATATATCAAGATATTTAAAAGTTCCGAAGCCGCACCAACATAGAGATACAGAAACACCGTGGCCCCTTTCTTTGAGATAACTCTGCACTATTGCGAGCTGCAAATGCCACTTCCAGCTTAGCTGTGCAGAGGAAGAACAACAAGAAGAAGAAATATCTCGAAATATGTCCGTCAGGCCAGTTCCTTTGAGTTGAATCTGCAAATATCTCGGAAACGAAGCGAGCTATGGCAAAATGTTAAGAGACGTTTTTTGTAGAGAATTATGTTTCCTACAATTTATGTTCTATGGTATTTTTTGATCAGAAGCGTAGTTTTCGAGATATATCGAGATATTTAAAAGTTCCGAAGCCGCACCAACATAATAGAGATACAGAAACACCGTGGCCCCTTTCTTTGAGATAACTCTGCACTAGTGCGAGCCGCAAATGCCACTTCCAGCTTAGCTGTGCAGAAGAAGAACAACAAGAAGAAGAAATATCTGGAAATATGTCCGTCAGGCCCCTTGCCTTGAAATATATCTGCAAATATCTCGGAAACGAAGCGAGCTATGGCAAAATGTTAAGAAACCGTTTTTGTAGAGAATTAAGTTTCCTACTTTTTATGTTCGATGATATTTTTTGATCAGATGCGTAGTTCTCGAGATATATCAAGATATTTAAAAGTTCCGAAGCTGCACCAACATAATAGAGGTACAGAAACACCGTGGCCTCTTTCTTTGAGATAACTCTGCACTATTGCGAGCTGCAAATGCCACTTCGAGCTTGGCTGTGCAGAAGAAGAACAACAAGAAGAAGAAATATCTCGAAATATGTCCGTCAGGCCAGTTCCTTTGAGTTGAATCTGCAAATATCTCGGAAACGAAGCGAGCTATGGCAAAATGTTAAGAGACGTTTTTTGTAGAGAATTATGTTTCCTACAATTTATGTTCTATGATATTTTTTGATCAGAAGCGTAGTTTTCGAGATATATCGAGATATTTAAAAGTTCCGAAGCAGCACCAACATAATAGAGATACAGAAACACCGTGGCCCCTTTCTTTGAGATAACTCTGCACTAGTGCGAGCCGCAAATGCCACTTCCAGCTTAGCTGTGCAGAAGAAGAACAACAAGAAGAAGAAATATCTCGAAATATGTCCGTCAGGCCCCTGCCCTTGAAATATATCTGCAAATATCTCGGAAACGAAGCGAGCTATGGCAAAATGTTAAGAAACCGTTATTGTAGAGAATTAAGTTTCCTACTTTTTATGTTCTATGATATTTTTTGATCGGACGCGTAGTTCTCGAGATATATCAAGATATTTAAAAGTTCCGAAGCCGCACCAACATAATAGAGATACAGAAACACCGTGGCCCCTTTCGTTGAGATAACTCTGCACTAGTGCGAGCCGCAAATGCCACTTCCAGCTTAACTGTGCAGAAGAAGAACAACAAGAAGAAGAAATATCTCGAAATATGTCCGTCAGGCCCCTTCCCTTGAGATAAATCTGCAAATATCTCGGAAACGAAGCGAGCTATGGCAAAATGTTAAGAGACCTTTTTTGTAGAGAATTAAGTTTCCTACTTTTTATGTTCTATGATATTTTTTGATCAGATGCGTAGTTCTCGAGATATATCAAGATATTTAAAAGTTCCGAAGCCGCACCAACATAATAGAGATACAGAAACACCGTGGCCCCTTTCTTTGAGATAACTCTGCACTAGTGCGAGCCGCAAATGCCACTTCCAGCTTAGCTGTGCAGAAGAAGAACAACAAGAAGAAGAAATATCTCGAAATATGTCCGTCAGGCCCCTTCCCTTGAGATAAATCTGCAAATATCTCGGAAACGAAGCGAGCTATGGCAAAATGTTAAGAGACGTTTTTTGTAGAGAATTATATTTTCTACAATTTATGTTCTATGATATTTTTTGATCAGAAGCGTAGTTTTCGCGATATATCGAGATATTTAAAAGTTCCGAAGCCGCACCAACATAATAGAGATACAGAAACACCGTGGCCCCTTTCTTTGAGATAACTCTGCACTAGTGCGAGCCGCAAATGCCACTTCCAGCTCAGCTGTGCAGAAGAAGAACAAGAAGAAGAAATATCTCGAAATATGTCCGACAGGCCCCTTCCCTTGAGATAAATCTGCAAATATCTCGGAAACGAAGCGAGCTATGGCGAAATGTTAAGAGACCGTTTTTGTAGAGAATTAAGTTTCCTACTTTTTATGTTCTATGATATTTTTTGATCGGACGCGTAGTTCTCGAGATATATCAAGATATTTAAAAGTTCCGAAGCCGCACCAACATAATAGAGATACAGAAACACCGTGGCCCCTTTCGTTGAGATAACTCTGCACTAGTGCGAGCCGCAAATGCCACTTCCAGCTTAACTGTGCAGAAGAAGAACAACAAGAAGAAGAAATATCTCGAAATATGTCCGTCAGGCCCCTTCCCTTGAGATAAATCTGCAAATATCTCGGAAACGAAGCGAGCTATGGCAAAATGTTAAGAGACCTTTTTTGTAGAGAATTAAGTTTCCTACTTTTTATGTTCTATGATATTTTTTGATCAGATGCGTAGTTCTCGAGATATATCAAGATATTTAAAAGTTCCGAAGCCGCACCAACATAATAGAGATACAGAAACACCGTGGCCCCTTTCTTTGAGATAACTCTGCACTATTGCGAGCTGCAAATGCCACTTCCAGCTTAGCTGTGCAGAGGAAGAACAACAAGAAGAAGAAATATCTCGAAATATGTCCGTCAGGCCAGTTCCTTTGAGTTGAATCTGCAAATATCTCGGAAACGAAGCGAGCTATGGCAAAATGTTAAGAGACGTTTTTTGTAGAGAATTATGTTTCCTACAATTTACGTTCTATGATATTTTTTGATCAGAAGCGTAGTTTTCGAGATATATTGAGATATTTAAAAGTTCCGAAGACGCACCAACATAATAGAGATACAGAAACACCGTGGCCCCTTTCTTTGAGATATCTCTGCACTATTGCGAGCTGCAAATGCCACTTCCAGCTTAGCTGTGCAGAAGAAGAACAACAAGAAGAAGAAATATCTCGAAATATGTCCGTCAGGCCACTTCCCTTGAGATAAATCTGCAAATATCTCGGAAACGAAGCGAGCTATGGCAAAATGTTAAGAGACCTTTTTTGTAGAGAATTAAGTTTCCTACTTTTTATGTTCGATGATATTTTTTGATCAGATGCGTAGTTCTCGAGATATATCAAGATATTTAAAAGTTCCGAAGCTGCACCAACATAATAGAGGTACAGAAACACCGTGGCCTCTTTCTTTGAGATAACTCTGCACTATTGCGAGCTGCAAATGCCACTTCGAGCTTGGCTGTGCAGAAGAAGAACAACAAGAAGAAGAAATATCTCGAAATATGTCCGTCAGGCCAGTTCCTTTGAGTTGAATCTGCAAATATCTCGGAAACGAAGCGAGCTATGGCAAAATGTTAAGAGACGTTTTTTGTAGAGAATTATGTTTCCTACAATTTATGTTCTATGATATTTTTTGATCAGAAGCGTAGTTTTCGAGATATATCGAGATATTTAAAAGTTCCGAAGCCGCACCAACATAATAGAGATACAGAAACACCGTGGCCCCTTTCTTTGAGATAACTCTGCACTAGTGCGAGCCGCAAATGCCACTTCCAGCTTAGCTGTGCAGAAGAAGAACAACAAGAAGAAGAAATATCTCGAAATATGTCCGTCAGGCCCCTGCCCTTGAAATATATCTGCAAATATCTCGGAAACGAAGCGAGCTATGGCAAAATGTTAAGAAACCGTTTTTGTAGAGAATTAAGTTTCCTACTTTTTATGTTCTATGATATTTTTTGATCGGACGCGTAGTTCTCGAGATATATCAAGATATTTAAAAGTTCCGAAGCCGCACCAACATAATAGAGATACAGAAACACCGTGGCCCCTTTCGTTGAGATAACTCTGCACTAGTGCGAGCCGCAAATGCCACTTCCAGCTTAACTGTGCAGAAGAAGAACAACAAGAAGAAGAAATATCTCGAAATATGTCCGTCAGGCCCCTTCCCTTGAGATAAATCTGCAAATATCTCGGAAACGAAGCGAGCTATGGCAAAATGTTAAGAGACCTTTTTTGTAGAGAATTAAGTTTCCTACTTTTTATGTTCTATGATATTTTTTGATCAGATGCGTAGTTCTCGAGATATATCAAGATATTTAAAAGTTCCGAAGCCGCACCAACATAATAGAGATACAGAAACACCGTGGCCCCTTTCTTTGAGATAACTCTGCACTATTGCGAGCTGCAAATGCCACTTCCAGCTTAGCTGTGCAGAGGAAGAATAACAAGAAGAAGAAATATCTCGAAATATGTCCGTCAGGCCAGTTCCTTTGAGTTGAATCTGCAAATATCTCGGAAACGAAGCGAGCTATGGCAAAATGTTAAGAGACGTTTTTTGTAGAGAATTATGTTTCCTACAATTTATGTTCTATGATATTTTTTGATCAGAAGCGTAGTTTTCGAGATATATCGAGATATTTAAAAGTTCCGAAGCCGCACCAACATAATAGGGATACAGAAACACCGTGGCCCCTTTCTTTGAGATAACTCTGCACTAGTGCGAGCCGCAAATGCCACTTCCAGCTTAGCTGTGCAGAAGAAGAACAACAAGAAGAAGAAATATCTCGAAATATGTCCGTCAGGCCCCTTCCCTTGAGATAAATCTGCAAATATCTCGGAAACGAAGCGAGCTATGGCAAAATGTTAAGAGACGTTTTTTGTAGAGAATTATATTTGCTACAATTTATGTTCTATGATATTTTTTGATCAGAAGCGTAGTTTTCGCGATATATCGAGATATTTAAAAGTTCCGAAGCCGCACCAACATAATAGAGATACAGAAACACCGTGGCCCCTTTCTTTGAGATAACTCTGCACTAGTGCGAGCCGCAAATGCCACTTCCAGCTTAGCTGTGCAGAAGAAGAACAAGAAGAAGAAATATCTCGAAATATGTCCGACAGGCCCCTTCCCTTGAGATAAATCTGCAAATATCTCGGAAACGAAGCGAGCTATGGCGAAATGTTAAGAGACCTTTTTTGTAGAGAATTAAGTTTCCTACTTTTTATCTTCTATGATATTTTGTGATCAGATGCGTAGTTCTCGAGATATATCAAGATATTTAAAAGTTCCGAAGCCGCACCAACATAATAGAGATACAGAAACACCGTGGCCCCTCTCTTTGAGATAACTCTGCACTATTGCGAGCTGCAAATGCCACTTCCAGCTTAGCTGTGCAGAAGAAGAACAACAAGAAGAAGAAACATCTCGAAATATGTCCGTCAGGCCCCTTCCCTTGAGATAAATCTGCAAATATCTCGGAAACGAAGCGAGCTATGGCAAAATGTTTAGAGACCTTTCTTGTAGAGAATTAAGTTTCCTACTTTTTATGTAGTATGATATTTTTTGATCAGATGCGTAGTTCTCGAGATATATCAAGATATTTAAAAGTTCCGAAGCCGCACCAACATAATAGAGATACAGAAACACCGTGGCCCCTTTCTTTGAGATAACTCTGCACTATTGCGCGCGGCAAATGCCACTTCCAGCTTAGCTGTGCAGAAGAAGAACAACAAGAAGAAGAAATATCTCGAAATATGTCCGTCAGGCCCCTTCCCATGAGATAAATCTGCAAATATCTCGGAAACGAAGCGAGCTATGGCAAAATGTTAAGAGACCTTTTTTGTAGAGAATTAAGTTTCCTACTTTTTATGTTCGATGATATTTTTTGATCAGATGCGTAGTTCTCGAGATATATCAAGATATTTAAAAGTTCCGAAGCCGCACCAACATAATAGAGATACAGAAACACCGTGGCCCCTTTCTTTGAGATATCTCTGCACTATTGCGAGCTGCAAATGCCACTTCCAGCTTAGCTGTGCAGAAGATGAACAACAAGAAGAAGAAATATCTCGAAATATGTCCGTGAGGCCCCTTCCCTTGAGATAAATCTGCAAATATCTCGGAAACCAAGCGAGCTATGGCAAAATGTTAAGAGACCTTATTTGTAGAGAATTAAGTTTCCTACTTTTTATGTTCTATGATATTTTTAGATCAGATGCGTAGTTCTCGAGATATATCAAGATATTTAAAAGTTCCGAAACCGCACCAACATAATAGAGATACAGAAACACCGTGGCCCCTTTCTTTGAAATAACTCTGCACTATTGCGAGCTGGAAATGCCACTTCCAGTTTAGCTGTGCAGAAGAAGAACAACAAGAAGAAGAAATATCTCGGAATATGTTCGTTAGGCCCCTTCCCTTGAGGTAAATCTGCAAATATCTCGGAAACGAAGCGAGCTATGGCAAAATGTTAAGAGACCTTTTTTGTAGAGAATTATGTTTCCTACAATTTAGGTTCTATGATATTTTTTGATCAGAAGCGTAGTTTTCGAGATATATCGAGATATTTAAAAGTTCCGAAGCCGCACCAACATAATAGAGATACAGAAACACCGTGGCCCCTTTCTTTGAGATAACTCTGCACCATTGCGAGCTGCAAATGCCACTTCCAGCTTAGCTGTGCAGAGCAAGAACAACAAGAAGAAGAAATATCTCGAAATATGTCCGTCAGGCCAGTTCCTTTGAGCTGAATCTGCAAATATCTCGGAAACGAAGCGAGCTATGGCAAAATGTTAAGAGACGTTTTTTGTAGAGAATTATGTTTCCTACAATTTATGTTCTATGATATTTTTTGATCAGAAGCGTAGTTTTCGAGATATATCGGGATACTTAAAAGTTCCGAAGCCGCACCAACATAATAGAGATACAGAAACACCGTGGCCCCTTTCTTTGAGATAACTGTGCACTAGTGCGAGCCGCAAATGCCACTTCCAGCTTAGCTGTGCAGAAGAAGAACAACAAGAAGAAGAAATATCTCGAAATATGTCCGTCAGGCCCCTTCCCTTGAGATAAATCTGCAAATATCTCGGAAACGAAGCGAGCTATGGCAAAATGTTAAGAGACCTTTTTTGTAGAGAATTAAGTTTCCTACTTTTTATCTTCTATGATATTTTTTGATCAGATGCGTAGTTCTCGAGATATATCAAGATATTTAAAAGTTCCGAAGCCGCACCAACATAATAGAGATACAGAAACACCGTGGCCCCTTTCTTTGAAATAACTCTGCACTATTGCGAGCTGGAAATGCCACTTCCAGTTTAGCTGTGCAGAAGAAGAACAACAAGAAGAAGAAATATCTCGAAATATGTCCGTCAGGCCACTTCCCTTGAGATAAATCTGCAAATATCTCGGAAACGAAGCGAGCTATGGCAAAATGTTAAGAGACCTTTTTTGTAGAGAATTAAGTTTCCTACTTTTTATGTTCGATGATATTTTTTGATCAGATGCGTAGTTCTCGAGATATATCAAGATATTTAAAAGTTCCGAAGCTGCACCAACATAATAGAGGTACAGAAACACCGTGGCCTCTTTCTTTGAGATAACTCTGCACTATTGCGAGCTGCAAATGCCACTTCGAGCTTAGCTGTGCAGAAGAAGAACAACAAGAAGAAGAAATATCTCGAAATATGTCCGTCAGACCCCTTCCCTTGAGATGAATCTGCAAATATCTCGGAAACGAAGCGAGCTATGGCAAAATGTTAAGAGACCTTTTTTGTAGAGAATAATGTTTCCTACAATTTACGTTCTATGATATTTTTTGA
Organism: Osmia lignaria lignaria; assembly: GCF_051020975.1. NCBI lineage: Eukaryota > Metazoa > Arthropoda > Insecta > Hymenoptera > Megachilidae > Osmia > Osmia lignaria. The sequence continues at coordinate 10,714,743 of NW_027478166.1, forward strand.
TCAGAAGCGTAGTTTTCGAGATATATCGAGATATTTAAAAGTTCCGAAGACGCACCAACATAATAGAGATACAGAAACACCGTGGCCCCTTTCTTTGAGATAACTCTGCACTAGTGCGAGCCGCAAATGCCACTTCCAGCTTAGCTGTGCAGAAGAAGAACAACAAGAAGAAGAAATATCTCGAAATATGTCCGTCAGGCCCCTGCCCTTGAAATATATCTGCAAATATCTCGGAAACGAAGCGAGCTATGGCAAAATGTTAAGAAACCGTTATTGTAGAGAATTAAGTTTCCTACTTTTTATGTTCTATGATATTTTTTGATCGGACGCGTAGTTCTCGAGATATATCAAGATATTTAAAAGTTCCGAAGCCGCACCAACATAATAGAGATACAGAAACACCGTGGCCCCTTTCGTTGAGATAACTCTGCACTAGTGCGAGCCGCAAATGCCACTTCCAGCTTAACTGTGCAGAAGAAGAACAACAAGAAGAAGAAATATCTCGAAATATGTCCGTCAGGCCCCTTCCCTTGAGATAAATCTGCAAATATCTCGGAAACGAAGCGAGCTATGGCAAAATGTTAAGAGACCTTTTTTGTAGAGAATTAAGTTTCCTACTTTTTATGTTCTATGATATTTTTTGATCAGATGCGTAGTTCTCGAGATATATCAAGATATTTAAAAGTTCCGAAGCCGCACCAACATAATAGAGATACAGAAACACCGTGGCCCCTTTCTTTGAGATAACTCTGCACTAGTGCGAGCCGCAAATGCCACTTCCAGCTTAGCTGTGCAGAAGAAGAACAACAAGAAGAAGAAATATCTCGAAATATGTCCGTCAGGCCCCTTCCCTTGAGATAAATCTGCAAATATCTCGGAAACGAAGCGAGCTATGGCAAAATGTTAAGAGACGTTTTTTGTAGAGAATTATATTTTCTACAATTTATGTTCTATGATATTTTTTGATCAGAAGCGTAGTTTTCGCGATATATCGAGATATTTAAAAGTTCCGAAGCCGCACCAACATAATAGAGATACAGAAACACCGTGGCCCCTTTCTTTGAGATAACTCTGCACTAGTGCGAGCCGCAAATGCCACTTCCAGCTCAGCTGTGCAGAAGAAGAACAAGAAGAAGAAATATCTCGAAATATGTCCGACAGGCCCCTTCCCTTGAGATAAATCTGCAAATATCTCGGAAACGAAGCGAGCTATGGCGAAATGTTAAGAGACCGTTTTTGTAGAGAATTAAGTTTCCTACTTTTTATGTTCTATGATATTTTTTGATCGGACGCGTAGTTCTCGAGATATATCAAGATATTTAAAAGTTCCGAAGCCGCACCAACATAATAGAGATACAGAAACACCGTGGCCCCTTTCGTTGAGATAACTCTGCACTAGTGCGAGCCGCAAATGCCACTTCCAGCTTAACTGTGCAGAAGAAGAACAACAAGAAGAAGAAATATCTCGAAATATGTCCGTCAGGCCCCTTCCCTTGAGATAAATCTGCAAATATCTCGGAAACGAAGCGAGCTATGGCAAAATGTTAAGAGACCTTTTTTGTAGAGAATTAAGTTTCCTACTTTTTATGTTCTATGATATTTTTTGATCAGATGCGTAGTTCTCGAGATATATCAAGATATTTAAAAGTTCCGAAGCCGCACCAACATAATAGAGATACAGAAACACCGTGGCCCCTTTCTTTGAGATAACTCTGCACTATTGCGAGCTGCAAATGCCACTTCCAGCTTAGCTGTGCAGAGGAAGAACAACAAGAAGAAGAAATATCTCGAAATATGTCCGTCAGGCCAGTTCCTTTGAGTTGAATCTGCAAATATCTCGGAAACGAAGCGAGCTATGGCAAAATGTTAAGAGACGTTTTTTGTAGAGAATTATGTTTCCTACAATTTACGTTCTATGATATTTTTTGATCAGAAGCGTAGTTTTCGAGATATATTGAGATATTTAAAAGTTCCGAAGACGCACCAACATAATAGAGATACAGAAACACCGTGGCCCCTTTCTTTGAGATATCTCTGCACTATTGCGAGCTGCAAATGCCACTTCCAGCTTAGCTGTGCAGAAGAAGAACAACAAGAAGAAGAAATATCTCGAAATATGTCCGTCAGGCCACTTCCCTTGAGATAAATCTGCAAATATCTCGGAAACGAAGCGAGCTATGGCAAAATGTTAAGAGACCTTTTTTGTAGAGAATTAAGTTTCCTACTTTTTATGTTCGATGATATTTTTTGATCAGATGCGTAGTTCTCGAGATATATCAAGATATTTAAAAGTTCCGAAGCTGCACCAACATAATAGAGGTACAGAAACACCGTGGCCTCTTTCTTTGAGATAACTCTGCACTATTGCGAGCTGCAAATGCCACTTCGAGCTTGGCTGTGCAGAAGAAGAACAACAAGAAGAAGAAATATCTCGAAATATGTCCGTCAGGCCAGTTCCTTTGAGTTGAATCTGCAAATATCTCGGAAACGAAGCGAGCTATGGCAAAATGTTAAGAGACGTTTTTTGTAGAGAATTATGTTTCCTACAATTTATGTTCTATGATATTTTTTGATCAGAAGCGTAGTTTTCGAGATATATCGAGATATTTAAAAGTTCCGAAGCCGCACCAACATAATAGAGATACAGAAACACCGTGGCCCCTTTCTTTGAGATAACTCTGCACTAGTGCGAGCCGCAAATGCCACTTCCAGCTTAGCTGTGCAGAAGAAGAACAACAAGAAGAAGAAATATCTCGAAATATGTCCGTCAGGCCCCTGCCCTTGAAATATATCTGCAAATATCTCGGAAACGAAGCGAGCTATGGCAAAATGTTAAGAAACCGTTTTTGTAGAGAATTAAGTTTCCTACTTTTTATGTTCTATGATATTTTTTGATCGGACGCGTAGTTCTCGAGATATATCAAGATATTTAAAAGTTCCGAAGCCGCACCAACATAATAGAGATACAGAAACACCGTGGCCCCTTTCGTTGAGATAACTCTGCACTAGTGCGAGCCGCAAATGCCACTTCCAGCTTAACTGTGCAGAAGAAGAACAACAAGAAGAAGAAATATCTCGAAATATGTCCGTCAGGCCCCTTCCCTTGAGATAAATCTGCAAATATCTCGGAAACGAAGCGAGCTATGGCAAAATGTTAAGAGACCTTTTTTGTAGAGAATTAAGTTTCCTACTTTTTATGTTCTATGATATTTTTTGATCAGATGCGTAGTTCTCGAGATATATCAAGATATTTAAAAGTTCCGAAGCCGCACCAACATAATAGAGATACAGAAACACCGTGGCCCCTTTCTTTGAGATAACTCTGCACTATTGCGAGCTGCAAATGCCACTTCCAGCTTAGCTGTGCAGAGGAAGAATAACAAGAAGAAGAAATATCTCGAAATATGTCCGTCAGGCCAGTTCCTTTGAGTTGAATCTGCAAATATCTCGGAAACGAAGCGAGCTATGGCAAAATGTTAAGAGACGTTTTTTGTAGAGAATTATGTTTCCTACAATTTATGTTCTATGATATTTTTTGATCAGAAGCGTAGTTTTCGAGATATATCGAGATATTTAAAAGTTCCGAAGCCGCACCAACATAATAGGGATACAGAAACACCGTGGCCCCTTTCTTTGAGATAACTCTGCACTAGTGCGAGCCGCAAATGCCACTTCCAGCTCAGCTGTGCAGAAGAAGAACAAGAAGAAGAAATATCTCGAAATATGTCCGACAGGCCCCTTCCCTTGAGATAAATCTGCAAATATCTCGGAAACGAAGCGAGCTATGGCGAAATGTTAAGAGACCGTTTTTGTAGAGAATTAAGTTTCCTACTTTTTATGTTCTATGATATTTTTTGATCGGACGCGTAGTTCTCGAGATATATCAAGATATTTAAAAGTTCCGAAGCCGCACCAACATAATAGAGATACAGAAACACCGTGGCCCCTTTCGTTGAGATAACTCTGCACTAGTGCGAGCCGCAAATGCCACTTCCAGCTTAACTGTGCAGAAGAAGAACAACAAGAAGAAGAAATATCTCGAAATATGTCCGTCAGGCCCCTTCCCTTGAGATAAATCTGCAAATATCTCGGAAACGAAGCGAGCTATGGCAAAATGTTAAGAGACCTTTTTTGTAGAGAATTAAGTTTCCTACTTTTTATGTTCTATGATATTTTTTGATCAGATGCGTAGTTCTCGAGATATATCAAGATATTTAAAAGTTCCGAAGCCGCACCAACATAATAGAGATACAGAAACACCGTGGCCCCTTTCTTTGAGATAACTCTGCACTATTGCGAGCTGCAAATGCCACTTCCAGCTTAGCTGTGCAGAGGAAGAACAACAAGAAGAAGAAATATCTCGAAATATGTCCGTCAGGCCAGTTCCTTTGAGTTGAATCTGCAAATATCTCGGAAACGAAGCGAGCTATGGCAAAATGTTAAGAGACGTTTTTTGTAGAGAATTATGTTTCCTACAATTTACGTTCTATGATATTTTTTGATCAGAAGCGTAGTTTTCGAGATATATTGAGATATTTAAAAGTTCCGAAGACGCACCAACATAATAGAGATACAGAAACACCGTGGCCCCTTTCTTTGAGATATCTCTGCACTATTGCGAGCTGCAAATGCCACTTCCAGCTTAGCTGTGCAGAAGAAGAACAACAAGAAGAAGAAATATCTCGAAATATGTCCGTCAGGCCACTTCCCTTGAGATAAATCTGCAAATATCTCGGAAACGAAGCGAGCTATGGCAAAATGTTAAGAGACCTTTTTTGTAGAGAATTAAGTTTCCTACTTTTTATGTTCGATGATATTTTTTGATCAGATGCGTAGTTCTCGAGATATATCAAGATATTTAAAAGTTCCGAAGCTGCACCAACATAATAGAGGTACAGAAACACCGTGGCCTCTTTCTTTGAGATAACTCTGCACTATTGCGAGCTGCAAATGCCACTTCGAGCTTGGCTGTGCAGAAGAAGAACAACAAGAAGAAGAAATATCTCGAAATATGTCCGTCAGGCCAGTTCCTTTGAGTTGAATCTGCAAATATCTCGGAAACGAAGCGAGCTATGGCAAAATGTTAAGAGACGTTTTTTGTAGAGAATTATGTTTCCTACAATTTATGTTCTATGATATTTTTTGATCAGAAGCGTAGTTTTCGAGATATATCGAGATATTTAAAAGTTCCGAAGCCGCACCAACATAATAGAGATACAGAAACACCGTGGCCCCTTTCTTTGAGATAACTCTGCACTAGTGCGAGCCGCAAATGCCACTTCCAGCTTAGCTGTGCAGAAGAAGAACAACAAGAAGAAGAAATATCTCGAAATATGTCCGTCAGGCCCCTGCCCTTGAAATATATCTGCAAATATCTCGGAAACGAAGCGAGCTATGGCAAAATGTTAAGAAACCGTTTTTGTAGAGAATTAAGTTTCCTACTTTTTATGTTCTATGATATTTTTTGATCGGACGCGTAGTTCTCGAGATATATCAAGATATTTAAAAGTTCCGAAGCCGCACCAACATAATAGAGATACAGAAACACCGTGGCCCCTTTCGTTGAGATAACTCTGCACTAGTGCGAGCCGCAAATGCCACTTCCAGCTTAACTGTGCAGAAGAAGAACAACAAGAAGAAGAAATATCTCGAAATATGTCCGTCAGGCCCCTTCCCTTGAGATAAATCTGCAAATATCTCGGAAACGAAGCGAGCTATGGCAAAATGTTAAGAGACCTTTTTTGTAGAGAATTAAGTTTCCTACTTTTTATGTTCTATGATATTTTTTGATCAGATGCGTAGTTCTCGAGATATATCAAGATATTTAAAAGTTCCGAAGCCGCACCAACATAATAGAGATACAGAAACACCGTGGCCCCTTTCTTTGAGATAACTCTGCACTATTGCGAGCTGCAAATGCCACTTCCAGCTTAGCTGTGCAGAGGAAGAATAACAAGAAGAAGAAATATCTCGAAATATGTCCGTCAGGCCAGTTCCTTTGAGTTGAATCTGCAAATATCTCGGAAACGAAGCGAGCTATGGCAAAATGTTAAGAGACGTTTTTTGTAGAGAATTATGTTTCCTACAATTTATGTTCTATGATATTTTTTGATCAGAAGCGTAGTTTTCGAGATATATCGAGATATTTAAAAGTTCCGAAGCCGCACCAACATAATAGGGATACAGAAACACCGTGGCCCCTTTCTTTGAGATAACTCTGCACTAGTGCGAGCCGCAAATGCCACTTCCAGCTTAGCTGTGCAGAAGAAGAACAACAAGAAGAAGAAATATCTCGAAATATGTCCGTCAGGCCCCTTCCCTTGAGATAAATCTGCAAATATCTCGGAAACGAAGCGAGCTATGGCAAAATGTTAAGAGACGTTTTTTGTAGAGAATTATATTTGCTACAATTTATGTTCTATGATATTTTTTGATCAGAAGCGTAGTTTTCGCGATATATCGAGATATTTAAAAGTTCCGAAGCCGCACCAACATAATAGAGATACAGAAACACCGTGGCCCCTTTCTTTGAGATAACTCTGCACTAGTGCGAGCCGCAAATGCCACTTCCAGCTTAGCTGTGCAGAAGAAGAACAAGAAGAAGAAATATCTCGAAATATGTCCGACAGGCCCCTTCCCTTGAGATAAATCTGCAAATATCTCGGAAACGAAGCGAGCTATGGCGAAATGTTAAGAGACCTTTTTTGTAGAGAATTAAGTTTCCTACTTTTTATCTTCTATGATATTTTGTGATCAGATGCGTAGTTCTCGAGATATATCAAGATATTTAAAAGTTCCGAAGCCGCACCAACATAATAGAGATACAGAAACACCGTGGCCCCTCTCTTTGAGATAACTCTGCACTATTGCGAGCTGCAAATGCCACTTCCAGCTTAGCTGTGCAGAAGAAGAACAACAAGAAGAAGAAACATCTCGAAATATGTCCGTCAGGCCCCTTCCCTTGAGATAAATCTGCAAATATCTCGGAAACGAAGCGAGCTATGGCAAAATGTTTAGAGACCTTTCTTGTAGAGAATTAAGTTTCCTACTTTTTATGTAGTATGATATTTTTTGATCAGATGCGTAGTTCTCGAGATATATCAAGATATTTAAAAGTTCCGAAGCCGCACCAACATAATAGAGATACAGAAACACCGTGGCCCCTTTCTTTGAGATAACTCTGCACTATTGCGCGCGGCAAATGCCACTTCCAGCTTAGCTGTGCAGAAGAAGAACAACAAGAAGAAGAAATATCTCGAAATATGTCCGTCAGGCCCCTTCCCATGAGATAAATCTGCAAATATCTCGGAAACGAAGCGAGCTATGGCAAAATGTTAAGAGACCTTTTTTGTAGAGAATTAAGTTTCCTACTTTTTATGTTCGATGATATTTTTTGATCAGATGCGTAGTTCTCGAGATATATCAAGATATTTAAAAGTTCCGAAGCCGCACCAACATAATAGAGATACAGAAACACCGTGGCCCCTTTCTTTGAGATATCTCTGCACTATTGCGAGCTGCAAATGCCACTTCCAGCTTAGCTGTGCAGAAGATGAACAACAAGAAGAAGAAATATCTCGAAATATGTCCGTGAGGCCCCTTCCCTTGAGATAAATCTGCAAATATCTCGGAAACCAAGCGAGCTATGGCAAAATGTTAAGAGACCTTATTTGTAGAGAATTAAGTTTCCTACTTTTTATGTTCTATGATATTTTTAGATCAGATGCGTAGTTCTCGAGATATATCAAGATATTTAAAAGTTCCGAAACCGCACCAACATAATAGAGATACAGAAACACCGTGGCCCCTTTCTTTGAAATAACTCTGCACTATTGCGAGCTGGAAATGCCACTTCCAGTTTAGCTGTGCAGAAGAAGAACAACAAGAAGAAGAAATATCTCGGAATATGTTCGTTAGGCCCCTTCCCTTGAGGTAAATCTGCAAATATCTCGGAAACGAAGCGAGCTATGGCAAAATGTTAAGAGACCTTTTTTGTAGAGAATTATGTTTCCTACAATTTAGGTTCTATGATATTTTTTGATCAGAAGCGTAGTTTTCGAGATATATCGAGATATTTAAAAGTTCCGAAGCCGCACCAACATAATAGAGATACAGAAACACCGTGGCCCCTTTCTTTGAGATAACTCTGCACCATTGCGAGCTGCAAATGCCACTTCCAGCTTAGCTGTGCAGAGCAAGAACAACAAGAAGAAGAAATATCTCGAAATATGTCCGTCAGGCCAGTTCCTTTGAGCTGAATCTGCAAATATCTCGGAAACGAAGCGAGCTATGGCAAAATGTTAAGAGACGTTTTTTGTAGAGAATTATGTTTCCTACAATTTATGTTCTATGATATTTTTTGATCAGAAGCGTAGTTTTCGAGATATATCGAGATACTTAAAAGTTCCGAAGCCGCACCAACATAATAGAGATACAGAAACACCGTGGCCCCTTTCTTTGAGATAACTGTGCACTAGTGCGAGCCGCAAATGCCACTTCCAGCTTAGCTGTGCAGAAGAAGAACAACAAGAAGAAGAAATATCTCGAAATATGTCCGTCAGGCCCCTTCCCTTGAGATAAATCTGCAAATATCTCGGAAACGAAGCGAGCTATGGCAAAATGTTAAGAGACCTTTTTTGTAGAGAATTAAGTTTCCTACTTTTTATCTTCTATGATATTTTTTGATCAGATGCGTAGTTCTCGAGATATATCAAGATATTTAAAAGTTCCGAAGCCGCACCAACATAATAGAGATACAGAAACACCGTGGCCCCTTTCTTTGAAATAACTCTGCACTATTGCGAGCTGGAAATGCCACTTCCAGTTTAGCTGTGCAGAAGAAGAACAACAAGAAGAAGAAATATCTCGAAATATGTCCGTCAGGCCACTTCCCTTGAGATAAATCTGCAAATATCTCGGAAACGAAGCGAGCTATGGCAAAATGTTAAGAGACCTTTTTTGTAGAGAATTAAGTTTCCTACTTTTTATGTTCGATGATATTTTTTGATCAGATGCGTAGTTCTCGAGATATATCAAGATATTTAAAAGTTCCGAAGCTGCACCAACATAATAGAGGTACAGAAACACCGTGGCCTCTTTCTTTGAGATAACTCTGCACTATTGCGAGCTGCAAATGCCACTTCGAGCTTAGCTGTGCAGAAGAAGAACAACAAGAAGAAGAAATATCTCGAAATATGTCCGTCAGACCCCTTCCCTTGAGATGAATCTGCAAATATCTCGGAAACGAAGCGAGCTATGGCAAAATGTTAAGAGACCTTTTTTGTAGAGAATAATGTTTCCTACAATTTACGTTCTATGATATTTTTTGATCAGAAGCGTAGTTTTCGAGATATATCGAGATATTTAAAAGTTCCGAAGACGCACCAACATAATAGAGATACAGAAACACCGTGGCCCCTTTCTTTGAGATATCTCTGCACTATTGCGAGCTGCAAATGCCACTTCCAGCTTAGCTGTGCAGAAGAAGAACAACAAGAAGAAGAAATATCTCGAAATATGTCCGTCAGGCCACTTCCCTTGAGATAAATCTGCAAATATCTCGGAAACGAAGCGAGCTATGGCAAAATGTTAAGAGACCTTTTTTGTAGAGAATTAAGTTTCCTACTTTTTATGTTCTATGATATTTTTTGATCAGACGCGTAGTTCTCGAGATATATCAAGATATTTAAAAGTTCCGAAGCCGCACCAACATAATAGAGATACAGAAACACCGTGGCCCCTTTCGTTGAGATAACTCTGCACTAGTGCGAGCCGCAAATGCCACTTCCAGCTTAGCTGTGCAGAAGAAGAACAACAAGAAGAAGAAATATCTCGAAATATGTCCGTCAGGCCAGTTCCTTTGAGCTGAATCTGCAAATATCTCGGAAACGAAGCGAGCTATGGCAAAATGTTAAGAGACGTTTTTTGTAGAGAATTATGTTTTCTACAATTTATGTTCTATGATATTTTTTGATCAGAAGCGTAGTTTTCGAAATATATCGAGATATTTAAAAGTTCCGAAGCCGCACCAAAATGATAGAGATACAGAAACACCGTGGCCCCTTTCTTTGAGATAACTCTGCACTAGTGCGAGCCGCAAATGCCACTTCCAGCTTAGCTGTGCAGAAGAAGAACAACAAGAAGAAGAAATATCTCGAAATATGTCCGTCAGGCCCCTTCCCTTGAGATAAATCTGCAAATATCTCGGAAACGAAGCGAGCTATGGCAAAATGTTAAGAGACCTTTTTTGTAGAGAATTAAGTTTCCTACTTTTTATGTTCTATGATATTTTTTGATCAGATGCGTAGTTCTCGAGATATATCAAGATATTTAAAAGTTCCGAAGCCGCACCAACATAATAGAGATACAGAAACACCGTGGCCCCTTTCTTTGAGATAACTCTGCACTGTTGCGAGCCGTAAATGCCACTTCCAGCTTAGCTGTGCAGAAGAAGAACAACAAGAAGAAGAAATATCTCGAAATATGTCCGTCAGGCCCCTTCCCTTGAGATATATCTGCACATATCTCGGAAACGAAGCGAGCTATGGCAAAATGTTAAGAGACGTTTTTTGTAGAGAATTATGTTTCCTACAATTAATGTTCTATGATATTTTTTGATCAGAAGCGTAGTTTTCGAGATATATCGAGATATTTAAAAGTTCCGAAGCCGCACCAACATAATAGGGATACAGAAACACCGTGGCCCCTTTCTTTGAGATAACTCTGCACTAGTGCGAGCCGCAAATGCCACTTCCAGCTTAGCTGTGCAGAAGAAGAACAACAAGAAGAAGAAATATCTCGAAAAATGTCCGTCAGGCCCCTTCCCTTGAGATAAATCTGCAAATATCTCGGAAACCAAGCGAGCTATGGCAAAATGTTAAGAGACCTTTTTTGTAGAGAATTATGTTTTCTACAATTTATGTTCTATGATATTTTTTGATCAGAAGCGTAGTTTTCGAGATATATCGAGATATTTAAAAGTTCCGAAGCCGCACCAACATAATAGAGATACAGAAACACCGTGGCCCCTTTCTTTGAGATAACTCTGCACTAGTGCGAGCTGCAAATGCCACTTCCAGCTTAGCTGTGCAGAAGAAGAACAACAAGAAGAAGAAATATCTCGAAATATGTCCGTCAGGCCCCTTCCCTTGAGATAAATCTGCAAATATCTCGGAAACGAAGCGAGCTATGGCAAAATGTTAAGAGACCTTTTTTGTAGAGAATTAAGTTTCCTACTTTTTATGTTCTATGATATTTTTTGATCAGATGCGTAGTTCTCGAGATATATCAAGATATTTAAAAGTTCCGAAGCCGCACCAACATAATAGAGATACAGAAACACCGTGGCCCCTTTCTTTGAGATAACTCTGCACTAGTGCGAGCCGCAAATGCCACTTCCAGCTTAGCTGTGCAGAAGAAGAACAACAAGAAGAAGAAATATCTCGAAATATGTCCGACAGGCCCCTTCCCTTGAGATAAATCTGCAAATATCTCGGAAACGAAGCGAGCTATGGCGAAATGTTAAGAGACCTTTTTTGTAGAGAATTAAGTTTCCTACTTTTTATCTTCTATGATATTTTTTGATCAGATGCGTAGTTCTCGAAATATATCAAGATATTTAAAAGTTCCGAAGCCGCACCAACATAATAGAGATACAGAAACACGGTGGCCCCTCTCTTTGAGATAACTCTGCACTATTGCGAGCTGCAAAAGCCACTTCCAGCTTAGCTGTGCAGAAGAAGAACAACAAGAAGAAGAAATATCTCAAAATATGTCCGTCAGGCCAGTTCCTTTGAGCTGAATCTGCAAATATCTCGGAAACGAAGCGAGCTATGGCAAAATGTTAAGAGACGTTTTTTGTAGAGAATTATGTTTCCTACAATTTATGTTCTATGATATTTTTTGATCAGAAGCGTAGTTTTCGAGATATATCGAGATATTTAAAAGTTCCGAAGCCGCACCAACATAATAGAGATACAGAAACACCGTGGCCCCTTTCTTTGAGATAACTCTGCACTAGTGCGAGCCGCAAATGCCACTTCCAGCTTAGCTGTGCAGAAGAAGAACAACAAGAAGATGAAATATCTCGAAATATGTCCGTCAGGCCCCTTCCCTTGAGATAAATCTGCAAATATCTCGGAAACGAAGCGAGCTATGGCAAAATGTTAAGAGACCTTTTTTGTAGAGAATTAAGTTTCCTACTTTTTATCTTCTATGATATTTTTTGATCAGATGCGTAGTTCTCGAGATATATCAAGATATTTAAAAGTTCCGAAGCCGCACCAACATAATAGAGATACAGAAACACCGTGGCCCCTCTCTTTGAGATAACTCTGCACTATTGCGAGCTGCAAATGCCACTTCCAGCTTAGCTGTGCAGAGGAAGAACAACAAGAAGAAGAAATATCTCGAAATACGTCCGTCAGGCCTCTTCCCTTGAGATAAATCTGCAAATATCTCGGAAACGAAGCGGGCTATGGCAAAATGTTTAGAGACCTTTCTTGTAGAGAATTAAGTTTCCTACTTTTTATGTAGTATGATATTTTTAGATCAGATGCGTAGTTCTCGAGATATATCAAGATATTTAAAAGTTCCGAAGTCGCACCAACATAATAGAGATACAGAAACACCGTGGCCCCTTTCTTTGAGATAACTCTGCACTATTGCGAGCTGCAAATGCCACTTCCAGCTTAGCTGTGCAGAAGAAGAACAACAAGAAGAAGAAATATCTCGAAATATGTCCGTCAGGCCCCTTCCCTTGTGATAAATCTGCAAATATCTCGGAAACGAAGCGAGCTATGGCAAAATGTTAAGCGACTTTATTTGTAGAGAATTAAGTTTCCTACTTTTTACGTTCTATGACATTTTTTAATCAGATGCGTAGTTTTCGAGATATATCAAGATATTTAAAAGTTCCGAAGCCGCACCAACATAATAGAGATACAGAAACACCGTGGCCCCTTTCTTTGAGATAACTCTGCACTATTGCGCGCTGCAAATGCCACTTCCAGCTTGGCTGTGCAGAAGAAGAACAACAAGAAGAAGAAATATCTGGAAATATGTCCGTCAGGCCCCTTCCCTTGAGATAAATCTGCAAATATCTCGGAAACGAAGCGAGCTATGGCAAAATGTTAAGAGACCTTATTTGTAGAGAATTAAGTTTCCTACTTTTTATGTTCTACGATATTTTTTGATCAGATGCGTAGTTCTCGAGATATATCAAGATATTTAAAAGTTCCGAAGCCGCACCAACATAATAGAGATACAGAAACACCGTGGCCCCTTTCTTTCAGATAACTCTGCACTATTGCGAGCTGGAAATGCCACTTCCAGTTTAGCTGTGCAGAAGAAGAACAACAAGAAGAAGAAATATCTCGAAATATGTCCGTCAGGCCCCCTCCCTTGAGATAAATCTGCATATATCTCGGAAACGAAGCGAGCTATGGCAAAATGTTAAGAGACCTTATTTGTGGAGAATTAAGTTTCCTACTTTTTATGTTCTATGATATTATTTGATCAGATGCGTAGTTCTCGAGATATATCAAGATATTTAAAAGTTCCGAAGCCGCACCAACATAATAGAGATACAGAAACACCGTGGCCCCTTTCTTTCAGATAACTCTGCACTATTGCGAGCTGGAAATGCCACTTCCAGTTTAGCTGTGCAGAAGAAGAACAACAAGAAGAAGAAATATCTCGAAATATGTCCGTCAGGCCCCCTCCCTTGAGATAAATCTGCATATATCTCGGAAACGAAGCGAGCTATGGCAAAATGTTGAGAGACCTTTTTTGTAGAGAATTAAGTTTTCTACTTTTTATGTTCTATGATATTTTTTGATCAGATGCGTAGTTCTCGAGATATATCAAGATATTTAAAAGTTCCGAAGCCGCACCAACATAATAGAGATACAGAAACACCGTGGCCCCTTTCTTTGAGATAACTCGGCACTACTGCGAGCTGGAAATGCCACTTCCAGTTTAGCTGTGCAGAAGAAGAACAACAAGAAGAAGAAATATCTCGAAATATGTCCGTCAGGCCCCTTCCCTTGAGATAAATCTGCAAGTATCTTGGAAAGGAAGCGAGCTATGGCAAAATGTTAAGAGACCTTTTTTGTAGAGAATTAAGTTTCCTACTTTTTATCTTCTATGATATTTTTTGATCGGATGCGTAGTTCTCGAGATATATCGAGATATTTAAAAGTGCCGAAGCCGCACCAACATAATAGAGATGCAGAAACACCGTGGCCCCTTTCTTTGGGATAACTCTGCACTATTGCGAGCTGGAAATGCCACTTCCAGTTTAGCTGTGCAGAAGAAGAACAACAAGAAGAAGAAATATCTCGAAATATGTCCGTCAGGACCCTTCCCTTGAGATAAATCTGCAAATATCTCGGAAACGAAGCGAGCTATTGCAAAACGTTAAGAGACCTTTTTTGTAGAGAATTAAGTTTCCTACTTTTTATGTTGTATGATATTTTTTGATCAGATGCGTAGTTCTCGAGATATATCAAGATATTTAAAAGCTCCGAAGCTGCACCAACATAATAGAGGTACAGAAACACCGTGGCCCCTTTCTTTGAGATAACTCTGCACTATTGCGAGCTGCAAATGCCACTTCCAGCTTAGCTGTGCAGAAGAAGAACAACAAGAAGAAGAAATATCTCGAAATATGTCCGTCAGGCCCCTTCCCTTGAGATAAATCTGCAAATATCTCGGAAACGAAGCGAGCTATGGCAAAATGTTAAGAGACGTTTTTTGTAGAGAATTAAGTTTCCTACTTTTTATGTTCTATGATATTTTTTGATCAGATGCGTAGTTCTCGAGATATATCAAGATATTTAAAAGTTCCGAAGCCGCACTAACATAATAGAGATACAGAAACACCGTGGCCCCTTTCTTTGAGATAACTCTGCACTATTGCGCGCTGCAAATGCCACTTCCAGCTTGGCTGTGCAGAAGAAGAACAACAAGAAGAAGAAATATCTCGAAATATGTCCGTCAGGCCCCTTCCCTTGAGATAAATCTGCAAATATCTCGGAAACGAAGCGAGCTATGGCAAAATCTTAAGAGACCTTTTTTGTAGAGAATTATGTTTCCTACAATTTACGTTCTCTGATATTTTTTGATCAGAAGCGTAGTTTTCGAGATATATCGAGATATTTAAAAGTTCCGAAGCCGCACCAACATAATAGAGATACAGAAACATCGTGGCCCCTTTCTTTGGGATAACTCTGCACTATTGCGAGCTGGAAATGCCACTTCCAGTTTAGCTGTGCAGAAGAAGAACAACAAGAAGAAGAAATATCTCGAAATATGTCCGTCAGGACCCTTCCCTTGAGATAAATCTGCAAATATCTCGGAAACGAAGCGAGCTATTGCAAAACGTTAAGAGACCTTTTTTGTAGAGAATTAAGTTTCCTACTTTTTATGTTCTATGATATTTTTCGATCAGAGGCGTAGTTCTAGAGATATATCAAGATATTTAAAAGTTCCGAAGCCGCACCAACATAATAGAGATACAGAAACACCGTGGCCCCTTTCTTTGAGATTACTCTGCACGACTGCGAGCTGGAAATGCCACTTCCAGTTTAGCTGTGCAGAAGAAGAACAACAAGAAGAAGAAATATCTCGAAATATGTCCATCAGGACCCTTCCCTTGAGATAAATCTGCAAATATCTCGGAAACGAAGCGAGCTATGGCAAAATGTTCAGAGACCTTTTTCGTAGAGAATTATGTTTCCTACAATTTATGTTCTATGATATTTTTTGATCAGAAGCGTAGTTTTCGAGATATATCGAGATATTTAAAAGTGCCGAAGCCGCACCAACATAATAGAGATACAGAAATACCGTGGCCCCTTTCTTTGGGATAACTCTGCACTATTGCGAGCTGCAAATGCCACTTCCAGCTTAGCTGTGCAGAAGAAGAACAACAAGAAGAAGAAATATCTCGAAATATGTCCGTCAGGCCCCTTCCCTTGAGATAAATCTGCAAATATCTCGGAAACGAAGCGAGCTATGGCAAAATGTTAAGAGACGTTTTTTGTAGAGAATTAAGTTTCCTACTTTTTATGTTCTATGATATTTTTTGATCAGATGCGTAGTTCTCGAGATATATCAAGATATTTAAAACTTCCGAAGCCGCACTAACATAATAGAGATACAGAAACACCGTGGCCCCTTTCTTTGAGATAACTCTGCACTATTGCGCGCTGCAAATGCCACTTCCAGCTTGGCTGTGCAGAAGAAGAACAACAAGAAGAAGAAATATCTGGAAATATGTCCGTCAGGCCCCTTCCCTTGAGATAAATCTGCAAATATCTCGGAAACGAAGCGAGCTATTGCAAAACGTTAAGAGACCTTTTTTGTAGAGAATTACGTTTCCTACTTTTTATGTTCTATGATATTTTTTGATCAGATGCGTAGTTCTCGAGATATATCAAGATATTTAAAAGTTCCGAAGCCGCACCAACATAATAGAGATACAGAAACACCGTGGCCCCTTTCTTTGAGATAACTCAGCACTACTGCGAGCTGCAAATGCCACTTCCAGCTTAGCTGTGCAGAAGAAGAACAACAAGAAGAAGAAATATCTCGAAATATGTCCGTCAGGCCCCTTCCCTTGAGATAAATCTGCAAATATCTCGGAAACGAAGCGAGCTATGGCAAAATGTTAAGAGACCTTTTTTGTAGAGAATTATGTTTCCTACAATTTACGTTCTCTGATATTTTTTGATCAGATGCGTAGTTCTCGAGATATATCAAGATATTTAAAAGTTCCGAAGCCGCACCAACATAATAGAGATACAGAAATACCGTGGCCCCTTTCTTTGAGATAACTCTGCACTACTGCGAGCTGCAAATGCCACATCCAGCTTAGCTGTGCAGAAGAAGAACAACAAGAAGAAGAAATATCTCGAAATATGTCCGTCAGGCCCCTTCCCTTGAGATAAATCTGCAAATATCTCGGAAACGAAGCGAGCTATGGCAAAATGTTAAGAGACCTTTTTTGTAGAGAATTATGTTTCCTACAATTTACGTTCTCTGATATTTTTTGATCAGAAGCGTAGTTTTCGAGATATATCGAGATATTTAAAAGTTCCGAAGCCGCACCAACATAATAGAGATACAGAAACACCGTGGCCCCTTTCTTTGAGATAACTCTGCACTATTGCGACCTGCAAATGCCACTTCCAGCTTAGCTGTGCAGAAGAAGAACAACAAGAAGAAGAAATATCTCGAAATATGTCCCTCAGGCCCCTTCCCTTGAGATAAATCTGCAAATATCTCGGAAACCAAGCGAGCTATGGCAAAATGTTAAGAGACCTTATTTGTAGAGAATTAAGTTTCCTACTTTTTATGTTCTACGATATTTTTTGATCAGATGCGTAGTTCTCGAGATATATCAAGATATTTAAAAGTTCCGAAGCCGCACCAACATAATAGAGATACAGAAACACCGTGGCCCCTTTCTTTGAGATAACTCTGCACTATTGCGAGCTGCAAATGCCACTTCCAGCTTAGCTGTGCAGAGGAAGAACAACAAGAAGAAGAAATATCTCGAAATATGTCCGTCAGGCCAGTTCCTTTGAGCTGAATCTGCAAATACCTCGGAAACGAAGCGAGCTATGGCAAAATCTTAAGAGACCTTTTTTGTAGAGAATTATGTTTCCTACAATTTACGTTCTCTGATATTTTTTGATCAGAAGCGTAGTTTTCGAGATATATCGAGATATTTAAAAGTTCCGAAGCCGCACCAACATAATAGAGATACAGAAACATCGTGGCCCCTTTCTTTGGGATAACTCTGCACTATTGCGAGCTGGAAATGCCGCTTCCAGTTTAGCTGTGCAGAAGAAGAACAACAAGAAGAAGAAATATCTCGAAATATGTCCGTCAGAACCCTTCCCTTGAGATAAATCTGCAAATATCTCGGAAACGAAGCGAGCTATTGCAAAACGTTAAGAGACCTTTTTTGTAGAGAATTAAGTTTCCTACTTTTTATGTTCTATGATATTTTTCGATCAGAGGCGTAGTTCTCGAGATATATCAAGATATTTAAAAGTTCCGAAGCCGCACCAACATAATAGAGATACAGAAACACCGTGGCCCCTTTCTTTGAGATTACTCTGCACGATTGCGAGCTGGAAATGCCACTTCCAGTTTAGCTGTGCAGAAGAAGAACAACAAGAAGAAGAAATATCTCGAAATATGTCCATCAGGACCCTTCCCTTGAGATAAATCTGCAAATATCTCGGAAACGAAGCGAGCTATGGCAAAATGTTAAGAGACCTTTTTCGTAGAGAATTATGTTTCCTACAATTTATGTTCTATGATATTTTTTGATCAGAAGCGTAGTTTTCGAGATATATCGAGATATTTAAAAGTGCCGAAGCCGCACCAACATAATAGAGATACAGAAATACCGTGGCCCCTTTCTTTGGGATAACTCTGCACTATTGCGAGCTGGAAATGCCACTTCCAGTTTAGCTGTGCAGAAGAAGAACAACAAGAAGAAGAAATATCTCGAAATATGTCCGTCAGGACCCTTCCCTTGAGATAAATCTGCAAATATCTCGGAAACGAAGCGAGCTATTGCAAAACGTTAAGAGACCTTTTTTGTAGAGAATTAAGTTTCCTACTTTTTATGTTCTATGATATTTTTCGATCAGAGGCGTAGTTCTCGAGATATATCAAGATATTTAAAAGTTCCGAAGCCGCACCAACATAATAGAGATACAGAAACACCGTGGCCCCTTTCTTTGAGATTACTCTGCACGATTGCGAGCTGGAAATGCCACTTCCAGTTTAGCTGTGCAGAAGAAGAACAACAAGAAGAAGAAATATCTCGAAATATGTCCATCAGGACCCTTCCCTTGAGATAAATCTGCAAATATCTCGGAAACGAAGCGAGCTATGGCAAAATGTTAAGAGACCTTTTTCGTAGAGAATTATGATTCCTACAATTTATGTTCTATGATATTTTTTGATCAGAAGCGTAGTTTTCGAGATATATCGAGATATTTAAAAGTGCCGAAGCCGCACCAACATAATAGAGATACAGAAATACCGTGGCCCCTTTCTTTGGGATAACTCTGCACTATTGCGAGCTGGAAATGCCACTTCCAGTTTAGCTGTGCAGAAGAAGAACAACAAGAAGAAGAAATATCTCGAAATATGTCCGTCAGGACCCTTCCCTTGAGATAAATCTGCAAATATCTCGGAAACGAAGCGAGCTATGGCAAAATGTTAAGAGACCTTTTTTGTAGAGAATTAAGTTTCCTACTTTTTATGTTCTATGATATTTTTTGATCAGATGCGTAGTTCTCGAGATATATCAAGATATTTAAAAGTTCCGAAGCCGCACCAACATAATAGAGATACAGAAACACCGTGGCCCCTTTCTTTGAGATAACTCTGCACTACTGCGAGCTGCAAATGCCACATCCAGCTTAGCTGTGCAGAAGAAGAACAACAAGAAGAAGAAATATCTCGAAATATGTCCGTCAGGCCCCTTCCCTTGAGATAAATCTGCAAATATCTCGGAAACGAAGCGAGCTATGGCAAAATGTTAAGAGACCTTTTTTGTAGAGAATTATGTTTCCTACAATTTACGTTCTCTGATATTTTTTGATCAGAAGCGTAGTTTTCGAGATATATCGAGATATTTAAAAGTTCCGAAGCCGCACCAACATAATAGAGATACAGAAACACCGTGGCCCCTTTCTTTGAGATAACTCTGCACTATTGCGACCTGCAAATGCCACTTCCAGCTTAGCTGTGCAGAAGAAGAACAACAAGAAGAAGAAATATCTCGAAATATGTCCCTCAGGCCCCTTCCCTTGAGATAAATCTGCAAATATCTCGGAAACCAAGCGAGCTATGGCAAAATGTTAAGAGACCTTATTTGTAGAGAATTATGTTTCCTACTTTTTATGTTCTACGATATTTTTTGATCAGATGCGTAGTTCTCGAGATATATCAAGATATTTAAAAGTTCCGAAGCCGCACCAACATAATAGAGATACAGAAACACCGTGGCCCCTTTCTTTGAGATAACTCTGCACTATTGCGAGCTGCAAATGCCACTTCCAGCTTAGCTGTGCAGAGGAAGAACAACAAGAAGAAGAAATATCTCGAAATATGTCCGTCAGGCCAGTTCCTTTGAGCTGAATCTGCAAATACCTCGGAAACGAAGCGAGCTATGGCAAAATCTTAAGAGACCTTTTTTGTAGAGACTTATGTTTCCTACAATTTACGTTCTCTGATATTTTTTGATCAGAAGCGTAGTTTTCGAGATATATCGAGATATTTAAAAGTTCCGAAGCCGCACCAACATAATAGAGATACAGAAACATCGTGGCCCCTTTCTTTGGGATAACTCTGCACTATTGCGAGCTGGAAATGCCGCTTCCAGTTTAGCTGTGCAGAAGAAGAACAACAAGAAGAAGAAATATCTCGAAATATGTCCGTCAGAACCCTTCCCTTGAGATAAATCTGCAAATATCTCGGAAACGAAGCGAGCTATTGCAAAACGTTAAGAGACCTTTTTTGTAGAGAATTATGTTTCCTACTTTTTATGTTCTATAATATATTTTCGATCAGAGGCGTAGTTCTCGAGATATATCAAGATATTTAAAAGTTCCGAAGCCGCACCAACATAATAGAGATACAGAAACACCGTGGCCCCTTTCTTTGAGATTACTCTGCACGATTGCGAGCTGGAAATGCCACTTCCAGTTTAGCTGTGCAGAAGAAGAACAACAAGAAGAAGAAATATCTCGAAATATGTCCATCAGGACCCTTCCCTTGAGATAAATCTGCAAATATCTCGGAAACGAAGCGAGCTATGGCAAAATGTTAAGAGACCTTTTTCGTAGAGAATTATGTTTCCTACAATTTATGTTCT
The DNA here is from genome assembly GCF_051020975.1 of Osmia lignaria lignaria. NCBI lineage: Eukaryota > Metazoa > Arthropoda > Insecta > Hymenoptera > Megachilidae > Osmia > Osmia lignaria. The sequence continues at coordinate 10,735,651 of NW_027478166.1, forward strand.
ATGATATTTTTTGATCAGAAGCGTAGTTTTCGAGATATATCGAGATATTTAAAAGTGCCGAAGCCGCACCAACATAATAGAGATACAGAAACACCGTGGCCCCTTTCTTTGGGATAACTCTGCACTATTGCGAGCTGTAAATGCCACTTCCAGCTTAGCTGTGCAGAAGAAGAACAACAAGAAGAAGAAATATCTCGAAATATGTCCGTCAGGCCCCTTCCCTTGAGATATATCTGCAAATATCTCGGAAACAAAGCGAGCTATGGCAAAATGTTAAGAGACCTTTTTTGTAGAGAATTATGTTTCCTACAATTTATGTTCTATGATATTTTTTGATCAGAAGCGTAGTTTTCGAGATATATCGAGATATTTAAAAGTTCCGAAGCCGCACCAACATAATAGAGATACAGAAACACCGTGGCCCCTTTCTTTCAGATAACTATGCACTATTGCGAGCTGCAAATGCCACTTCCAGCTTAGCTGTGCAGAAGAAGAACAACAAGAAGAAGAAATATCTCGAAATATGTCCGTCAGGCCCCTTACCTTGAGATAAATCTGCAAATATCACGGAAACGAAGCGAGCTATGGCAAAATGTTAAGAGACCTTTTTTGTAGAGAATTAAGTTTCCTACTTTTTATCTTCTATGATATTTTCTGACCAGATTCGTAGTTCTCGAGATATATCAAGATATTTAAAAGTTCCGAAGCCGCACCAACATAATAGAGATACAGAAACACCGTGGCCCCTCTCTTTGAGATAACTCTGCACAATTGCGAGCTGCAAATGCCACTTCCAGCTTAGCTGTGCAGAAGAAGAACAACAAGAAGAAGAAATATCTCGAAATATGTCCGTCAGGCCCCTTCCCTTGAGATAAATCGGCAAGTATCTCGGAAACGAAGCGAGCTATGGCAAAATGTTAAGAGACCTTTTTTGTAGAGAATTATGTTTCCTACAATTTATGTTCTATGATATTTTTTGATGAGATGCGTAGTTTTCGAGATATATCAAGATATTTAAAAGTTCCGAAGCCGCACCAACATAATAGAGATACAGAAACACCGTGGCCCCTCTCTTTGAGATAACTCTGCACTATTGCGAGCTGGAAATGCCACTTCCAGTTTAGCTGTGCAGAAGAAGAACAACAAGAAGAAGAAATATCTCGAAATATGTCCATCAGGACCCTTCCCTTGAGATAAATCTGCAAATATCTCGGAAACGAAGCGAGCTATGGCAAAATGTTAAGAGACACTTTTTGTAGAGAATTATGTTTCCTACAATTTATGTTGTATGATATTTTTTGATCAGTAGCGTAGTTTTCGAGATATATCGAGATATTTAAAAGTTCCGAAGCCGCATCAACATAATAGAGATACAGAAACACCGTGGCCCCTTTCTTTCAGATAACTATGCACTATTGCGAGCTGTAAATGCCACTTCCAGCTTAGCTGTGCAGGAGAAGAACAACAAGAAGAAGAAATATCTCGAAATATGTCCGTCAGGCCCCTTCCCTTGAGATATATCTGCAAATATCTCGGAAACGAAGCGAGCTATGGCAAACTGTTAAGAGACCTTTTTTGTAGAGAATTATGTTTCCTACAATTTATGTTCTATGATATTTTTTGATCAGAAGCGTAGTTTTCGAGATATATCGAGATATTTAAAAGTTCCGAAGCCGCACCAACATAATAGAGATACAGAAACACCGTGGCCCCTTTCTTTGGGATAACTCTGCACTATTGCGAATTGGAAATGCCACTTCCAGTTTAGCTGTGCAGAAGAAGAACAACAAGAAGAAGAAATATCTCGAAATATGTCCGTCAGGACCCTTCCCTTGAGATAAATCTGCAAATATCTCGGAAACAAAGCGAGCTATTGCAAAACGTTAAGAGACCTTTTTTGTAGAGAATTAAGTTTCCTACTTTCTATGTTCTATGATATTTTTTGATCAGATGCGTAGTTCTCGAGATATATCAAGATATTTAAAAGTTCCGAAGCTGCACCAACATAATAGAGGTGCAGAAACACCGTGGCCTCTTTCTTTGAGATAACTCTGCACTATTGCGAGCTGCAAATGCCACTTCCAGCTTAGCTGTGCAGAAGAGGAACAACAAGAAGAAGAAATATCTCGGAATATGTCCGTCAGGCCCCTTCCCTTGAGATATATCTGCAAATATCTCGGAAACGATGCCAGCTATGGCAAAATGTTAAGAGACCTTTTTTGTAGAGAATTAAGTTTCCTACTTTTTATCTTCTATGATATTTTCTGACCAGATTCGTAGTTCTCGAGATATATCAAGATATTTAAAAGTTCCGAAGCCGCACCAGCATAATAGAGATACAGAAACACCGTGGCCCCTCTCTTTGAGATAACTCTGCACAATTGCGAGCTGCAAATGCCACTTCCAGCTTAGCTGTGCAGAAGAAGAACAACAAGAAGAAGAAATATCTCGAAATATGTCCGTCAGGCCCCTTCCCTTGAGATAAATCGGCAAGTATCTCGGAAACGAAGCGAGCTATGCCAAAATTTTAAGAGACCTTATTTGTAGACAATTACGTTTCCTACTTTTTATGTTCTATGATATTTTTTGATCAGATGCGTAGTTCTCGAGATATATCAAGATATTTAAAAGTTCCGAAGCCGCACCAACATAATAGAGATACAGAAACACCGTGGCCCCTCTCTTTGAGATAACTCTGCACAATTGCGAGCTGCAAATGCCACTTCCAGCTTAGCTGTGCAGAAGAAGAACAACAAGAAGAAGAAATATCTCGAAATATGTCCGTCAGGCCCCTTCCCTTGAGATAAATCGGCAAGTATCTCGGAAACGAAGCGAGCTATCGCAAAATGTTAAGAGACCTTTTTTGTAGAGAATTATGTTTCCTACAATTTATGTTCTATGATATTTTTTGATCAGATGCGTAGTTCTCGAGATATATCAAGATATTTAAAAGTTCCGAAGCCGCACCAACATAATAGAGATACAGAAACACCGTGGCCCCTCTCTTTGAGATAACTCTGCACTATTGCGAGCTGGAAATGCCACTTCCAGTTTAGCTGTGCAGAAGAAGAACAACAAGAAGAAGAAATATCTCGAAATATGTCCGTCAGGACCCTTCCCTTGAGATAAATCTGCAAATATCTCGGAAACAAAGCGAGCTATTGCAAAACGTTAAGAGACCTTTTTTGTAGAGAATTAAGTTTCCTACTTTTTATGTTCTATGATATTTTTTGATCAGATGCGTAGTTCTCGAGATATATCAAGATATTTAAAAGTTCCGAAGCCGCACCAACATAATAGAGATACAGAAACACCGTGGCCCCTTTCTTTGAGATAACTCTGCACTATTGCGAGCTGTAAATGCCACTTCCAGCTTAGCTGTGCAGAAGAAGAACAACAAGAAGAAGAAATATCTCGAAATATGTCCGTCAGGCCCCTTCCCTTGAGATAAATCGGCAAGTATCTCGGAAACGAAGCGAGCTATGGCAAAATGTTTAGAGACCTTTTTTGTAGACAATTATGTTTCCTACAATTTATGTTCTATGATATTTTTTGATCAGATGCGTAGTTCTCGAGATATATCAAGATATTTAAAAGTTCCGAAGCCGCACCAACATAATAGAGATACAGAAACACCGTGGCCCCTCTCTTTGAGATAACTCTGCACTATTGCGAGCTGGAAATGCCACGTCCAGTTTAGCTGTGCAGAAGAAGAACAACAAGAAGAAGAAATATCTCGAAATATGTCCGTCAGGCCCCTTCCCTTGAGGTAAATCTGCAAATATCTCGGAAACGAAGCGAGCTATGGCAAAATGTTAAGAGACCTTTTTTGTAGAGAATTATGTTTCCTACTTTTTATGTTCTATGATATTTTTTGATCAGACGCGTAGTTCTCGAGATATATCAAGATATTTAAAAGTTCCGAAGCCGCACCAACATAATAGAGATACAGAAACACCGTGGCCCCTCTCTTTGAGATAACTCTGCACTATTGCGAGCTGGAAATGCCACTTCCACTTTAGCTGTGCAGAAGAAGAACACCAAGAAGAAGAAATATCTCGAAATATGTCCGTTAGGCCCCTTCCCTTGAGATAAATCTGCAAATATCTCGGAAACGAAGCGAGCTATGGCAAAATGTTAAGAGACTTTTTTGTAGAGAATTAAGTTTCCTACTTTTTATGTTCTATGATATTTTTTGATCAGACGCGTAGTTCTCGAGATATATCAAGATATTTAAAAGTTCCGAAGCCGCACCAACATAATAGAGATACAGAAACACCGTGGCCCCTTTCTTTGAGATAACTCTGCACTATTGCGAGCTGCAAATGCCACTTCCAGCTTAGCTGTGCAGAAGAAGAACAACAAGAAGAAGAAATATCTCGAAATATGTCCGTCAGGCCCCTTCCCTTGAGATAAATCTGCAAATATCTCGGAAACGAAGAGAGCTATGGCAAAATGATAAGAGACCTTTTTTGTAGAGAAATAAGTTGCCTACTTTTTATGTTCTATGATATTTTTTGATCAGATGCGTAGTTCTCGAGATATATCAAGATATTTAAAAGTTCCGAAGCCGCACCAACATAATAGAGATACAGAAAGACCGTGGCCCCTTTCTTTGAGATAACTCTGCACTATTGCGAGCTGCAAATGCCACTTCCAGCTTAGCTGTGCAGAGGAAGAACAACAAGAAGAAGAAATATCTCGAAATATGTCCGTCAGGCCAGTTCCTTTGAGCTGAATCTGCAAATACCTCGGAAACGAAGCGAGCTATGGCAAAATGTTAAGAGACGTTTTTTGTAGAGAATTATGTTTCCTACAATTTATGTTCTATGATATTTTTTGATCAGAAGCGTAGTTTTCGAGATATATCGAGATATTTAAAAGTTCCGAAGCCGCACCAACATAATAGAGATACAGAAACACCGTGGCCCCTTTCTTTGAGATAACTCTGCACTAGTGCGAGCCGCAAATGCCACTTCCAGCTTAGCTGTGCAGAAGAAGAACAACAAGAAGAAGAAATATCTCGAAATATGTCCGTCAGGCCCCTTCCCTTGAGATAAATCTGCAAATATCTCGGAAACGAAGCGAGCTATTGGAAAATGTTAAGAGACCTTTTTTGTACAGAATTGAGTTTCCTACTTTTTATGTTCTATGATATTTTTTGATCAGACGCGTAGTTCTCGAGATATATCAAGATATTTAAAAGTTCCGAAGCCGCACCAACATAATAGAGATACAGAAACACCGTGGCCCCTTTCTTTGAGATAACTCTCCACTATTGCGAGCTGCAAATGCCACTTCCAGCTTAGCTGTGCAGAAGAAGAACAACAAGAAGAAGAAATATCACGAAATATGTCCGTCAGGCCCCTTCCCTTGAGATAAATCTGCAAATATCTCGGAAACGAAGAGAGCTATGGCAAAATGATAAGAGACCTTTTTTGTAGAGAAATAAGTTGCCTACTTTTTATGTTCTATGATATTTTTTGATCAGATGCGTAGTTCTCGAGATATATCAAGATATTTAAAAGTTCCGAAGCCGCGCCAACATAATAGAGATACAGAAACACCGTGGCCCCTTTCTTTGAGATAACTCTGCACTATTGCGAGCTGCAAATGCCACTTCCAGCTTAGCTGTGCAGAGGAAGAACAACAAGAAGAAGAAATATCTCGAAATATGCCCGTCAGGCCAGTTCCTTTGAGCTGAATCTGCAAATATCTCGGAAACGAAGCGAGCTATGGCAAAATGTTAAGAGACGTTTTTTGTAGAGAATTATGTTTCCTACAATTTATGTTCTATGATATTTTTTGATCAGAAGCGTAGTTTTCGAGATATATCGAGATATTTAAAAGTTCCGAAGCCGCACCAACATAATAGAGATACAGAAACACCGTGGCCCCTTTCTTTGAGATAACTCTGCACTAGTGCGAGCCGCAAATGCCACTTCCAGCTTAGCTGTGCAGAAGAAGAACAACAAGAAGAAGAAATATCTCGAAATATGTCCGTCAGGCCCCTTCCCTTGAGATAAATCTGCAAATATCTCGGAAACGAAGCGAGCTATTGCAAAATGTTAAGAGACCTTTTTTGTAGAGAATTGAGTTTCCTACTTTTTATGTTCTATGATATTTTTTGATCAGATGCGTAGTTCTCGAGATATATCAGGATATTTAAAAGTTAAGAAGCCGCACCAACATAATAGAGATACAGAAACACCGTGGCCCCTCTCTTTGAGATAACTCTGCACTATTGCGAGCTGGAAATGCCACTTCCAGTTTAGCTGTGCAGAAGAAGAACAACAAGAAGAAGAAATATCTCGAAATATGTCCGTTAGGCCCATTCCCTTGAGATAAATCTGCAAATATCTCGGAAACGATGCGAGCTATGGCAAAATGTTAACAGACTTTTTTGTAGAGAATTAAGTTTCCTACTTTTTATGTTCTATGATATTTTTTGATCAGACGCGTAGTTTTCGAGATATATCGAGATATTTAAAAGTTCCGAAGCCGCACCAACATAATAGAGATACAGAAACACCGTGGCCCCTTTCTTTGAGATAACTCTGCACTAGTGCGAGCCGCAAATGCCACTTCCAGCTTAGCTGTGCAGAAGAAGAACAACAAGAAGAAGAAATATCTCGAAATATGTCCGTCAGGCCCCTTCCCTTGAGATAAATCTGCAAATATCTCGGAAACGAAGCGAGCTATTGCAAAATGTTAAGAGAACTTTTTTGTAGAGAATTGAGTTTCCTACTTTTTATGTTCTATGATATTTTTTGATCAGACGCGTAGTTCTCGAGATATATCAAGATATTTAAAAGTTCCGAAGCCGCACCAACATAATAGAGATACAGAAACACCGTGGCCCCTTTCTTTGAGATAACTCTGCACTATTGCGAGCTGCAAATGCCACTTCCAGCTTAGCTGTGCAGAAGAAGAACAACAAGAAGAAGAAATATCTCGAAATATGTTCGTCAGGCCCCTTCCCTTGAGATAAATCTGCAAATATCTCGGGAACGAAGAGAGCTATGGCAAAATGATAAGAGACCTTTTTTGTAGAGAAATAAGTTGCCTACTTTATATGTTCTATGATATTTTTTGATCAGATGCGTAGTTCTCGAGATATATCAAGATATTTAAAAGTTCCGAAGCCGCACCAACATAATAGAGATACAGAAACACCGTGGCCCCCTTCTTTGAGATAACTCTGCACTATTGCGAGCTGCAAATGCCACTTCCAGCTTAGCTGTGCAGAGGAAGAACAACAAGAAGAAGAAATATCTCGAAATATGCCCGTCAGGCCAGTTCCTTTGAGCTGAATCTGCAAATATCTCGGAAACGAAGCGAGCTATGGCAAAATGTTAAGAGACGTTTTTTGTAGAGAATTATGTTTCCTACAATTTATGTTCTATGATATTTCTTGATCAGAAGCGTAGTTTTCGAGATATATCGAGATATTTAAAAGTTCCGAAGCCGCACCAACATAATAGAGATACAGAAACACCGTGGCCCCTTTCTTTGAGATAACTCTGCACTAGTGCGAGCCGCAAATGCCACTTCCAGTTTAGCTGTGCAGAAGAAGAACAACAAGAAGAAGAAATATCTCGAAATATGTCCGTTAGGCCCATTCCCTTGAGATAAATCTGCAAATATCTCGGAAACGATGCGAGCTATGGCAAGATGTTAACAGACTTTTTTGTAGAGAATTAAGTTTCCTACTTTTTATGTTCTATGATATTTTTTGATCAGACGCGTAGTTTTCGAGATATATCGAGATATTTAAAAGTTCCGAAGCCGCACCAACATAATAGAGATACAGAAACACCGTGGCCCCTCTCTTTGAGATAACTCTGCACTATTGCGAGCTGGAAATGCCACTTCCAGTTTAGCTGTGCAGAAGAAGAACAACAAGAAGAAGAAATATCTCGAAATATGTCCGTTAGGCCCATTCCCTTGAGATAAATCTGCAAATATCTCGGAAACGAAGCGAGCTATGGCAAAATGTTAACAGACTTTTTTGTAGAGAATTATGTTTCCTACTTTTTATGTTCTATGATATTTTTTGATCAGACGCGTAGTTCTCGAGATATATCAAGATATTTAAAAGTTCCGAAGCCGCACCAACATAATAGAGATACAGAAACACCGTGGCCCCTTTCTTTGAGATAACTCTGCACTATTGCGAGCTGCAAATGCCACTTCCAGCTTAGCTGTGCAGAAGAAGAACAACAAGAAGAAGAAATATCTCGAAATATGTCCGTCAGGCCCCTTACCTTGAGATAAATCTGCAAATATCTCGGAAACGAAGCGAGCTATTGCAAAATGTTAAGAGACCTTTTTTGTAGAGAATTGAGTTTCCTACTTTTTATGTTCTATGATATTTTTTGATCAGACGCGTAGTTCTCGAGATATATCAAGATATTTAAAAGTTCCGAAGCCGCACCAACATAATAGAGATACAGAAACACCGTGGCTCCTTTCTTTGAGATAACTCTGCACTATTGCGACCTGGAAATGCCACTTCCAGCTTAGCTGTGCAGAAGAAGAACAACAAGAAGAAGAAATATCTCGAAATATGTCCGTCAGGCCCCTTCCCTTGAGATATATCTGCAAATATCTCGGAAACGAAGCGAGCTATGGCAAAATGTTAAGAGAGCTTTTTTGTAGAGAATTATGTTTCCTACAATTTATGTTCTATGATATTTTTTGATCAGAAGCGTAGTTTTCGAGATATATCGAGATATTTAAAAGTTCCGAAGCCGCACCAACATAATAGAGATACAGAAACACCGTGGCCCCTGTCTTTGAGATAACTCTGCACTATTGCGAGCTGGAAATGCCACGTCCAGTTTAGCTGTGCAGAAGAAGAACAACAAGAAGAAGAAATATCTCGAAATATGTCCGTCAGGCCCCTTCCCTTGAGATAAATCTGCAAATATCTCGGAAACGAAGCGAGCTATGGCAAAATGTTAAGAGACGTTTTTTGTAGAGAATTAAGTTTCCTACTTTTTATGTTCTATGATATTTTTTGATCAGATGCGTAGTTCTCGAGATATATCAAGATATTTAAAAGTTCCGAAGCCGCACCAACATAATAGAGATACAGAAACACCGTGGCCCCTTTCTTTCAGATAGCTATGCACTATTGCGAGCTGCAAATGCCACTTCCAGCTTAGCTGTGCAGAAGAAGAACAACAAGAAGAAGAAATATCTCGAAATATGTCCGTCAGGCCCCTTACCTTGAGATAAATCTGCAAATATCTCGGAAACGAAGCGAGCTATGGCAAAATGTTAAGAGACCTTATTTGTAGAGAATTAAGTTTCCTACCTTTTATCTTCTATGATATTTTCTGATCAGATGCGTAGTTCTCGAGATATATCAAGATATTTAAAAGTTCCGAAGCCGCACCAACCTAATAGAGATACAGAAACACCGTGGCCCCTCTCTTTGAGATAACTCTGCACAATTGCGAGCTGCAAATGCCACTTCCAGCTTAGCTGTGCAGAAGAGGAACAACAAGAAGAAGAAATATCTCGAAATATGTCCGTCAGGCCCCTTCCCTTGAGATAAATCTGCAAATATCTCGGAAACGAAGCGAGCTATGGCAAAATGTTAAGAGACCTTTTTTGTAGAGAATTATGTTTCCTACTTTTTATGTTCTATGATATTTTTTGATCAGACGCGTAGTTCTCGAGATATATCAAGATATTTAAAAGTTCCGAAGCCGCACCAACATAATAGAGATACAGAAACACCGTGGCTCCTTTCTTTGAGATAACTCTGCACTATTGCGACCTGGAAATGCCACTTCCAGCTTAGCTGTGCAGAAGAAGAACAACAAGAAGAAGAAATATCTCGAAATATGTCCGTCAGGCCCCTTCCCTTGAGATATATCTGCAAATATCTCGGAAACGAAGCGAGCTATGGCAAAATGTTAAGAGAGCTTTTTTGTAGAGAATTATGTTTCCTACAATTTATGTTCTATGATATTTTTTGATCAGAAGCGTAGTTTTCGAGATATATCGAGATATTTAAAAGTTCCGAAGCCGCACCAACATAATAGAGATACAGAAACACCGTGGCCCCTGTCTTTGAGATAACTCTGCACTATTGCGAGCTGGAAATGCCACGTCCAGTTTAGCTGTGCAGAAGAAGAACAACAAGAAGAAGAAATATCTCGAAATATGTCCGTCAGGCCCCTTCCCTTGAGATAAATCTGCAAATATCTCGGAAACGAAGCGAGCTATGGCAAAATGTTAAGAGACGTTTTTTGTAGAGAATTAAGTTTCCTACTTTTTATGTTCTATGATATTTTTTGATCAGATGCGTAGTTCTCGAGATATATCAAGATATTTAAAAGTTCCGAAGCCGCACCAACATAATAGAGATACAGAAACACCGTGGCCCCTTTCTTTCAGATAGCTATGCACTATTGCGAGCTGCAAATGCCACTTCCAGCTTAGCTGTGCAGAAGAAGAACAACAAGAAGAAGAAATATCTCGAAATATGTCCGTCAGGCCCCTTACCTTGAGATAAATCTGCAAATATCTCGGAAACGAAGCGAGCTATGGCAAAATGTTAAGAGACCTTATTTGTAGAGAATTAAGTTTCCTACCTTTTATCTTCTATGATATTTTCTGATCAGATGCGTAGTTCTCGAGATATATCAAGATATTTAAAAGTTCCGAAGCCGCACCAACCTAATAGAGATACAGAAACACCGTGGCCCCTCTCTTTGAGATAACTCTGCACAATTGCGAGCTGCAAATGCCACTTCCAGCTTAGCTGTGCAGAAGAGGAACAACAAGAAGAAGAAATATCTCGAAATATGTCCGTCAGGCCCCTTCCCTTGAGATAAATCTGCAAATATCTCGGAAACGAAGCGAGCTATGGCAAAATGTTAAGAGACCTTTTTTGTAGAGAATTATGTTTCCTACTTTTTATGTTCTATGATATTTTTTGATCAGACGCGTAGTTCTCGAGATATATCAAGATATTTAAAAGTTCCGAAGCCGCACCAACATAATAGAGATACAGAAACACCGTGGCTCCTTTCTTTGAGATAACTCTGCACTATTGCGACCTGGAAATGCCACTTCCAGCTTAGCTGTGCAGAAGAAGAACAACAAGAAGAAGAAATATCTCGAAATATGTCCGTCAGGCCCCTTCCCTTGAGATATATCTGCAAATATCTCGGAAACGAAGCGAGCTATGGCAAAATGTTAAGAGAGCTTTTTTGTAGAGAATTATGTTTCCTACAATTTATGTTCTATGATATTTTTTGATCAGAAGCGTAGTTTTCGAGATATATCGAGATATTTAAAAGTTCCGAAGCCGCACCAACATAATAGAGATACAGAAACACCGTGGCCCCTGTCTTTGAGATAACTCTGCACTATTGCGAGCTGGAAATGCCACGTCCAGTTTAGCTGTGCAGAAGAAGAACAACAAGAAGAAGAAATATCTCGAAATATGTCCGTCAGGCCCCTTCCCTTGAGATAAATCTGCAAATATCTCGGAAACGAAGCGAGCTATGGCAAAATGTTAAGAGACGTTTTTTGTAGAGAATTAAGTTTCCTACTTTTTATGTTCTATGATATTTTTTGATCAGATGCGTAGTTCTCGAGATATATCAAGATATTTAAAAGTTCCGAAGCCGCACCAACATAATAGAGATACAGAAACACCGTGGCCCCTTTCTTTCAGATAGCTATGCACTATTGCGAGCTGCAAATGCCACTTCCAGCTTAGCTGTGCAGAAGAAGAACAACAAGAAGAAGAAATATCTCGAAATATGTCCGTCAGGCCCCTTACCTTGAGATAAATCTGCAAATATCTCGGAAACGAAGCGAGCTATGGCAAAATGTTAAGAGACCTTATTTGTAGAGAATTAAGTTTCCTACTTTTTATCTTCTATGATATTTTCTGATCAGATGCGTAGTTCTCGAGATATATCAAGATATTTAAAAGTTCCGAAGCCGCACCAACATAATAGAGATACAGAAACACCGTGGCCCCTCTCTTTGAGATAACTCTGCACAATTGCGAGCTGCAAATGCCACTTCCAGCTTAGCTGTGCAGAAGAGGAACAACAAGAAGAAGAAATATCTCGAAATATGTCCGTCAGGCCCCTTCCCTTGAGATAAATCTGCAAATATCTCGGAAACGAAGCGAGCTATGGCAAAATGTTAAGAGACCTTTTTCGTAGAGAATTATGTTTCCTACTTTTTATGTTCTATGATATTTTTTGATCAGACGCGTAGTTCTCGAGATATATCAAGATATTTAAAAGTTCCGAAGCCGCACCAACATAATAGAGATACAGAAACACCGTGGCCCCTTTCTTTGAGATAACTCTGCACTATTGCGACCTGGAAATGCCACTTCCAGCTTAGCTGTGCAGAAGAAGAACAACAAGAAGAAGAAATATCTCGAAATATGTCCGTCAGGCCCCTTCCCTTGAGATATATCTGCAAATATCTCGGAAACGAAGCGAGCTATGGCAAAATGTTAAGAGATGTTTTTTGTAGAGAATTAAGTTTCCTACTTTTTATGTTCTATGATATTTTTTGATCAGATGCGTAGTTCTCGAGATATATCAAGATATTTAAAAGTTCCGAAGCCGCACCAACATAATAGAGATACAGAAACACCGTGGCCCCTTTCTTTCAGATAGCTATGCACTATTGCGAGCTGCAAATGCCACTTCCAGCTTAGCTGTGCAGAAGAAGAACAACAAGAAGAAGAAATATCTCGAAATATGTCCGTCAGGCCCCTTACCTTGAGATAAATCTGCAAATATCTCGGAAACGAAGCGAGCTATGGCAAAATGTTAAGAGACCTTATTTGTAGAGAATTAAGTTTCCTACCTTTTATCTTCTATGATATTTTCTGATCAGATGCGTAGTTCTCGAGATATATCAAGATATTTAAAAGTTCCGAAGCCGCACCAACATAATAGAGATACAGAAACACCGTGGCCCCTTTCTTTCAGATAGCTATGCACTATTGCGAGCTGCAAATGCCACTTCCAGCTTAGCTGTGCAGAAGAAGAACAACAAGAAGAAGAAATATCTCGAAATATGTCCGTCAGGCCCCTTCCCTTGAGATAAATCTGCAAATATCTCGGAAACGAAGCGAGCTATGGCAAAATGTTAAGAGACCTTTTTTGTAGACAATTATGTTTCCTACAATTTATGTTCTATGATATTTTTTGATCAGATGCGTAGTTCTCGAGATATATCAAGATATTTAAAAGTTCCGAAGCCGCACCAACATAATAGAGATACAGAAACACCGTGGCCCCTCTCTTTGAGATAACTCTGCACTATTGCGAGCTGGAAATGCCACGTCCAGTTTAGCTGTGCAGAAGAAGAACAACAAGAAGAAGAAATATCTCGAAATATGTCCGTCAGGCCCCTTCCCTTGAGATAAATCTGCAAATATCTCGGAAACGAAGCGAGCTATGGCAAAATGTTAAGAGACCTTTTTTGTAGAGAATTATGTTTCCTACTTTTTATGTTCTATGATATTTTTTGATCAGACGCGTAGTTCTCGAGATATATCAAGATATTTAAAAGTTCCGAAGCCGCACCAACATAATAGAGATACAGAAACACCGTGGCCCCTTTCTTTGAGATAACTCTGCACTATTGCGAGCTGCAAATGCCACTTCCAGCTTAGCTGTGCAGAAGAAGAACAACAAGAAGAAGAAATATCTCGAAATATGTCCGTCAGGCCCCTTCCCTTGAGATAAATCTGCAAATATCTCGGAAACGAAGCGAGCTATGGCAAAATGTTAAGAGACCTTATTTGTAGAGAATTAAGTTTCCTACTTTTTATGTTCTATGGTATTTTTTGATCAGATGCGTAGTTTTCGAGATATATCAAGATATTTAAAAGTTCCGAAGCCGCACCAACATAATAAAGATACAGAAACACCGTGGCCCCTCTCTTTGAGATAACTCTGCACTATTGCGAGCTGGAAATGCCACTTCCAGCTTAGCTGTGCAGAGGAAGAACAACAAGAAGAAGAAATATCTCGAAATATGTCCGTCAGGCCAGTTCCTTTGAGCTGAATCTGCAAATATCTCGGAAACGAAGCGAGCTATGGCAAAATCTTAAGAGACGTTTTTTGTAGAGAATTATGTTTCCTACAATTTATGTTCTATGATATTTTTTGATCAGAAGCGTAGTTTTCGAGATATATCGAGATATTTAAAAGTTCCGAAGCCGCACCAACATAATAGAGATACAGAAACACCGTGGCCCCTTTCTTTCAGATAGCTATGCACTATTGCGAGCTGCAAATGCCACTTCCAGCTTAGCTGTGCAGAAGAAGAACAACAAGAAGAAGAAATATCTCGAAATATGTCCGTCAGGCCCCTTACCTTGAGATAAATCTGCAAATATCTCGGAAACGAAGCGAGCTATTGCAAAATGTTAAGAGACCTTTTTTGTAGAGAATTGAGTTTCCTACTTTTTATGTTCTATGATATTTTTTGATCAGACGCGTAGTTCTCGAGATATATCAAGATATTTAAAAGTTCCGAAGCCGCACCAACATAATAGAGATACAGAAACACCGTGGCTCCTTTCTTTGAGATAACTCTGCACTATTGCGACCTGGAAATGCCACTTCCAGCTTAGCTGTGCAGAAGAAGAACAACAAGAAGAAGAAATATCTCGAAATATGTCCGTCAGGCCCCTTCCCTTGAGATATATCTGCAAATATCTCGGAAACGAAGCGAGCTATGGCAAAATGTTAAGAGAGCTTTTTTGTAGAGAATTATGTTTCCTACAATTTATGTTCTATGATATTTTTTGATCAGAAGCGTAGTTTTCGAGATATATCGAGATATTTAAAAGTTCCGAAGCCGCACCAACATAATAGAGATACAGAAACACCGTGGCCCCTGTCTTTGAGATAACTCTGCACTATTGCGAGCTGGAAATGCCACGTCCAGTTTAGCTGTGCAGAAGAAGAACAACAAGAAGAAGAAATATCTCGAAATATGTCCGTCAGGCCCCTTCCCTTGAGATAAATCTGCAAATATCTCGGAAACGAAGCGAGCTATGGCAAAATGTTAAGAGACGTTTTTTGTAGAGAATTAAGTTTCCTACTTTTTATGTTCTATGATATTTTTTGATCAGATGCGTAGTTCTCGAGATATATCAAGATATTTAAAAGTTCCGAAGCCGCACCAACATAATAGAGATACAGAAACACCGTGGCCCCTTTCTTTCAGATAGCTATGCACTATTGCGAGCTGCAAATGCCACTTCCAGCTTAGCTGTGCAGAAGAAGAACAACAAGAAGAAGAAATATCTCGAAATATGTCCGTCAGGCCCCTTACCTTGAGATAAATCTGCAAATATCTCGGAAACGAAGCGAGCTATGGCAAAATGTTAAGAGACCTTATTTGTAGAGAATTAAGTTTCCTACCTTTTATCTTCTATGATATTTTCTGATCAGATGCGTAGTTCTCGAGATATATCAAGATATTTAAAAGTTCCGAAGCCGCACCAACCTAATAGAGATACAGAAACACCGTGGCCCCTCTCTTTGAGATAACTCTGCACAATTGCGAGCTGCAAATGCCACTTCCAGCTTAGCTGTGCAGAAGAGGAACAACAAGAAGAAGAAATATCTCGAAATATGTCCGTCAGGCCCCTTCCCTTGAGATAAATCTGCAAATATCTCGGAAACGAAGCGAGCTATGGCAAAATGTTAAGAGACCTTTTTTGTAGAGAATTATGTTTCCTACTTTTTATGTTCTATGATATTTTTTGATCAGACGCGTAGTTCTCGAGATATATCAAGATATTTAAAAGTTCCGAAGCCGCACCAACATAATAGAGATACAGAAACACCGTGGCTCCTTTCTTTGAGATAACTCTGCACTATTGCGACCTGGAAATGCCACTTCCAGCTTAGCTGTGCAGAAGAAGAACAACAAGAAGAAGAAATATCTCGAAATATGTCCGTCAGGCCCCTTCCCTTGAGATATATCTGCAAATATCTCGGAAACGAAGCGAGCTATGGCAAAATGTTAAGAGACCTTTTTTGTAGAGAATTATGTTTCCTACAATTTATGTTCTATGATATTTTTTGATCAGAAGCGTAGTTTTCGAGATATATCGAGATATTTAAAAGTTCCGAAGCCGCACCAACATAATAGAGATACAGAAACACCGTGGCCCCTGTCTTTGAGATAACTCTGCACTATTGCGAGCTGGAAATGCCACGTCCAGTTTAGCTGTGCAGAAGAAGAACAACAAGAAGAAGAAATATCTCGAAATATGTCCGTCAGGCCCCTTCCCTTGAGATAAATCTGCAAATATCTCGGAAACGAAGCGAGCTATGGCAAAATGTTAAGAGACCTTATTTGTAGAGAATTAAGTTTCCTACTTTTTATCTTCTATGATATTTTCTGATCAGATGCGTAGTTCTCGAGATATATCAAGATATTTAAAAGTTCCGAAGCCGCACCAACATAATAGAGATACAGAAACACCGTGGCCCCTCTCTTTGAGATAACTCTGCACAATTGCGAGCTGCAAATGCCACTTCCAGCTTAGCTGTGCAGAAGAGGAACAACAAGAAGAAGAAATATCTCGAAATATGTCCGTCAGGCCCCTTCCCTTGAGATAAATCTGCAAATATCTCGGAAACGAAGCGAGCTATGGCAAAATGTTAAGAGACCTTTTTCGTAGAGAATTATGTTTCCTACTTTTTATGTTCTATGATATTTTTTGATCAGACGCGTAGTTCTCGAGATATATCAAGATATTTAAAAGTTCCGAAGCCGCACCAACATAATAGAGATACAGAAACACCGTGGCCCCTTTCTTTGAGATAACTCTGCACTATTGCGACCTGGAAATGCTACTTCCAGCTTAGCTGTGCAGAAGAAGAACAACAAGAAGAAGAAATATCTCGAAATATGTCCGTCAGGCCCCTTCCCTTGAGATATATCTGCAAATATCTCGGAAACGAAGCGAGCTATGGCAAAATGTTAAGAGATGTTTTTTGTAGAGAATTAAGTTTCCTACTTTTTATGTTCTATGATATTTTTTGATCAGATGCGTAGTTCTCGAGATATATCAAGATATTTAAAAGTTCCGAAGCCGCACCAACATAATAGAGATACAGAAACACCGTGGCCCCTTTCTTTCAGATAGCTATGCACTATTGCGAGCTGCAAATGCCACTTCCAGCTTAGCTGTGCAGAAGAAGAACAACAAGAAGAAGAAATATCTCGAAATATGTCCGTCAGGCCCCTTACCTTGAGATAAATCTGCAAATATCTCGGAAACGAAGCGAGCTATGGCAAAATGTTAAGAGACCTTATTTGTAGAGAATTAAGTTTCCTACCTTTTATCTTCTATGATATTTTCTGATCAGATGCGTAGTTCTCGAGATATATCAAGATATTTAAAAGTTCCGAAGCCGCACCAACATAATAGAGATACAGAAACACCGTGGCCCCTTTCTTTGAGATAACTCTGCACTATTGCGACCTGGAAATGCCACTTCCAGCTTAGCTGTGCAGAAGAAGAACAACAAGAAGAAGAAATATCTCGAAATATGTCCGTCAGGCCCCTTCCCTTGAGATATATCTGCAAATATCTCGGAAACGAAGCGAGCTATGGCAAAATGTTAAGAGATGTTTTTTGTAGAGAATTAAGTTTCCTACTTTTTATGTTCTATGATATTTTTTGATCAGATGCGTAGTTCTCGAGATATATCAAGATATTTAAAAGTTCCGAAGCCGCACCAACATAATAGAGATACAGAAACACCGTGGCCCCTTTCTTTCAGATAGCTATGCACTATTGCGAGCTGCAAATGCCACTTCCAGCTTAGCTGTGCAGAAGAAGAACAACAAGAAGAAGAAATATCTCGAAATATGTCCGTCAGGCCCCTTACCTTGAGATAAATCTGCAAATATCTCGGAAACGAAGCGAGCTATGGCAAAATGTTAAGAGACCTTATTTGTAGAGAATTAAGTTTCCTACCTTTTATCTTCTATGATATTTTCTGATCAGATGCGTAGTTCTCGAGATATATCAAGATATTTAAAAGTTCCGAAGCCGCACCAACCTAATAGAGATACAGAAACACCGTGGCCCCTCTCTTTGAGATAACTCTGCACAATTGCGAGCTGCAAATGCCACTTCCAGCTTAGCTGTGCAGAAGAGGAACAACAAGAAGAAGAAATATCTCGAAATATGTCCGTCAGGCCCCTTCCCTTGAGATAAATCTGCAAATATCTCGGAAACGAAGCGAGCTATGGCAAAATGTTAAGAGACCTTTTTTGTAGAGAATTATGTTTCCTACTTTTTATGTTCTATGATATTTTTTGATCAGACGCGTAGTTCTCGAGATATATCAAGATATTTAAAAGTTCCGAAGCCGCACCAACATAATAGAGATACAGAAACAGCGTGGCTCCTTTCTTTGAGATAACTCTGCACTATTGCGACCTGGAAATGCCACTTCCAGCTTAGCTGTGCAGAACAAGAACAACAAGAAGAAGAAATATCTCGAAATATGTCCGTCAGGCCCCTTCCCTTGAGATATATCTGCAAATATCTCGGAAACGAAGCGAGCTATGGCAAAATGTTAAGAGAGCTTTTTTGTAGAGAATTATGTTTCCTACAATTTATGTTCTATGATATTTTTTGATCAGAAGCGTAGTTTTCGAGATATATCGAGATATTTAAAAGTTCCGAAGCCGCACCAACATAATAGAGATACAGAAACACCGTGGCCCCTGTCTTTGAGATAACTCTGCACTATTGCGAGCTGGAAATGCCACGTCCAGTTTAGCTGTGCAGAAGAAGAACAACAAGAAGAAGAAATATCTCGAAATATGTCCGTCAGGCCCCTTCCCTTGAGATAAATCTGCAAATATCTCGGAAACGAAGCGAGCTATGGCAAAATGTTAAGAGACGTTTTTTGTAGAGAATTAAGTTTCCTACTTTTTATGTTCTATGATATTTTTTGATCAGATGCGTAGTTCTCGAGATATATCAAGATATTTAAAAGTTCCGAAGCCGCACCAACATAATAGAGATACAGAAACACCGTGGCCCCTTTCTTTCAGATAGCTATGCACTATTGCGAGCTGCAAATGCCACTTCCAGCTTAGCTGTGCAGAAGAAGAACAACAAGAAGAAGAAATATCTCGAAATATGTCCGTCAGGCCCCTTACCTTGAGATAAATCTGCAAATATCTCGGAAACGAAGCGAGCTATGGCAAAATGTTAAGAGACCTTATTTGTAGAGAATTAAGTTTCCTACTTTTTATCTTCTATGATATTTTCTGATCAGATGCGTAGTTCTCGAGATATATCAAGATATTTAAAAGTTCCGAAGCCGCACCAACATAATAGAGATACAGAAACACCGTGGCCCCTCTCTTTGAGATAACTCTGCACAATTGCGAGCTGCAAATGCCACTTCCAGCTTAGCTGTGCAGAAGAGGAACAACAAGAAGAAGAAATATCTCGAAATATGTCCGTCAGGCCCCTTCCCTTGAGATAAATCTGCAAATATCTCGGAAACGAAGCGAGCTATGGCAAAATGTTAAGAGACCTTTTTCGTAGAGAATTATGTTTCCTACTTTTTATGTTCTATGATATTTTTTGATCAGACGCGTAGTTCTCGAGATATATCAAGATATTTAAAAGTTCCGAAGCCGCACCAACATAATAGAGATACAGAAACACCGTGGCCCCTTTCTTTGAGATAACTCTGCACTATTGCGACCTGGAAATGCCACTTCCAGCTTAGCTGTGCAGAAGAAGAACAACAAGAAGAAGAAATATCTCGAAATATGTCCGTCAGGCCCCTTCCCTTGAGATATATCTGCAAATATCTCGGAAACGAAGCGAGCTATGGCAAAATGTTAAGAGATGTTTTTTGTAGAGAATTAAGTTTCCTACTTTTTATGTTCTATGATATTTTTTGATCAGATGCGTAGTTCTCGAGATATATCAAGATATTTAAAAGTTCCGAAGCCGCACCAACATAATAGAGATACAGAAACACCGTGGCCCCTTTCTTTCAGATAGCTATGCACTATTGCGAGCTGCAAATGCCACTTCCAGCTTAGCTGTGCAGAAGAAGAACAACAAGAAGAAGAAATATCTCGAAATATGTCCGTCAGGCCCCTTACCATGAGATAAATCTGCAAATATCTCGGAAACGAAGCGAGCTATGGCAAAATGTTAAGAGACCTTTTTTGTAGAGAATTATGTTTCCTACAGTTTATGTTCTATGATATTTTTTGATCAGAAGCGTAGTTTTCGAGATATATCGAGATATTTAAAAGTTCCGAAGCCGCACCAACATAATAGAGATACAGAAACACCGTGGCCCCTTTCGTTGAGATAACTCTGCACTAGTGCGAGCCGCAAATGCCACTTCCAGCTTAGCTGTGCAGAAGAAGAACAACAAGAAGAAGAAATATCTCGAAATATGTCCGTCAGGCCCCTTCCCTTGAGATAAATCTGCAAATATCTCGGAAACGAAGCGAGCTATGGCAAAATGTTAAGAGACCTTTTTTGTAGAGAATTAAGTTTCCTACTTTGTATGTTCTATAATATTTTTTGATCAGACGCGTAGTTCTCGAGATATATCAAGATATTTAAAAGTTCCGAAGCCGCACCAACATAATAGAGATACAGAAACACCGTGGCCCCTTTCTTTGAGATATCTCTGCACTATTGCGAGCTGCAAATGCCACTTCCAGCTTAGCTGCGCAGAAGAAGAACAACAAGAAGAAGAAATATCTCGAAATATGTCCGTCAGGCCCCTTCCCTTGAGATATATCTGCAAATATCTCGGAAACGAAGCGAGCTATGGCAAAATGTTAAGAGACCTTTTTTGTAGAGAATTATGTTTCCTACAATTTATGTTCTATGATATTTTTTGATCAGATGCGTAGTTCTCGAGATATACCAAGATATTTAAAAGTTCCGAAGCCGCACCAACATAATAGAGATACAGAAACACCGTGGCCCCTTTCTTTGAGATAACTCTGCACTATTGCGAGCTGCAAATGCCACTTCCAGCTTAGCTGTGCAGAGGAAGAACAACAAGAAGAAGGAATATCTCGAAATATGTCCGTCAGGCCAGTTCCTTTGAGCTGAATCTGCAAATATCTCGGAAACGAAGCGAGCTATGGCAAAATGTTAAGAGACGTTTTTTGTAGAGAATTATGTTTCCTACAATTTATGTTCTATGATATTTTTTGATCAGAAGCGTAGTTTTCGAGATATATCGAGATATTTAAAAGTTCCGAAGCCGCACCAACATAATAGAGATACAGAAACACCGTGGCCCCTTTCTTTGAGATAACTCTGCACTAGTGCGAGCCGCAAATGCCACTTCCAGCTTAGCTGTGCAGAAGAAGAACAACAAGAAGAAGAAATATCTCGAAATATGTCCGTCAGGCACCTTCCCTCGAGATAAATCTGCAAATATCTCGGAAACGAAGCGAGCTATTGCAAAATGTTAAGAGACCTTTTTTGTATAGAATTGAGTTTCCTACTTTTTATGTTCTATGATATTTTTTGATCAGATGCGTAGTTCTCGAGATATATCAAGATATTTAAAAGTTCCGAAGCCGCACCAACATAATAGAGATACAGAAACACCGTGGCCCCTTTCTTTCAGATAACTATGCACTATTGCGAGCTGCAAATGCCACTTCCACTTTAGCTGTGCAGAAGAAGAACACCAAGAAGAAGAAATATCTCGAAATATGTCCGTTAGGCCCCTTCCCTTGAGATAAATCTGCAAATATCTCGGAAACGAAGCGAGCTATGGCAAAATGTTAAGAGACTTTTTTGTAGAGAATTAAGTTTCCTACTTTTTATGTTCTATGATATTTTTTGATCAGACGCGTAGTTCTCGAGATATATCAAGATATTTAAAAGTTCCGAAGCCGCACCAACATAATAGAGATACAGAAACACCGTGGCCCCTTTCTTTGAGATAACTCTGCACTATTGCGAGCTGCAAATGCCACTTCCAGCTTAGCTGTGCAGAAGAAGAACAACAAGAAGAAGAAATATCTCGAAATATGTCCGTCAGGCCCCTTCCCTTGAGATAAATCTGCAAATATCTCGGAAACGAAGAGAGCTATGGCAAAATGATAAGAGACCTTTTTTGTAGAGAAATAAGTTGCCTACTTTTTATGTTCTATGATATTTTTTGATCAGATGCGTAGTTCTCGAGATATATCAAGATATTTAAAAGTTCCGAAGCCGCACCAACATAATAGAGATACAGAAAGACCGTGGCCCCTTTCTTTGAGATAACTCTGCACTATTGCGAGCTGCAAATGCCACTTCCAGCTTAGCTGTGCAGAGGAAGAACAACAAGAAGAAGAAATATCTCGAAATATGTCCGTCAGGCCAGTTCCTTTGAGCTGAATCTGCAAATACCTCGGAAACGAAGCGAGGTATGGCAAAATGTTAAGAGACGTTTTTTGTAGAGAATTATGTTTCCTACAATTTATGTTCTATGATATTTTTTGATCAGAAGCGTAGTTTTCGAGATATATCGAGATATTTAAAAGTTCCGAAGCCGCACCAACATAATAGAGATACAGAAACACCGTGGCCCCTTTCTTTGAGATAACTCTGCACTAGTGCGAGCCGCAAATGCCACTTCCAGCTTAGCTGTGCAGAAGAAGAACAACAAGAAGAAGAAATATCTCGAAATATGTCCGTCAGGCCCCTTCCCTTGAGATAAATCTGCAAATATCTCGGAAACGAAGCGAGCTATTGGAAAATGTTAAGAGACCTTTTTTGTACAGAATTGAGTTTCCTACTTTTTATGTTCTATGATATTTTTTGATCAGACGCGTAGTTCTCGAGATATATCAAGATATTTAAAAGTTCCGAAGCCGCACCAACATAATAGAGATACAGAAACACCGTGGCCCCTTTCTTTGAGATAACTCTCCACTATTGCGAGCTGCAAATGCCACTTCCAGCTTAGCTGTGCAGAAGAAGAACAACAAGAAGAAGAAATATCACGAAATATGTCCGTCAGGCCCCTTCCCTTGAGATAAATCTGCAAATATCTCGGAAACGAAGAGAGCTATGGCAAAATGATAAGAGACCTTTTTTGTAGAGAAATAAGTTGCCTACTTTTTATGTTCTATGATATTTTTTGATCAGATGCGTAGTTCTCGAGATATATCAAGATATTTAAAAGTTCCGAAGCCGCGCCAACATAATAGAGATACAGAAACACCGTGGCCCCTTTCTTTGAGATAACTCTGCACTATTGCGAGCTGCAAATGCCACTTCCAGCTTAGCTGTGCAGAGGAAGAACAACAAGAAGAAGAAATATCTCGAAATATGCCCGTCAGGCCAGTTCCTTTGAGCTGAATCTGCAAATATCTCGGAAACGAAGCGAGCTATGGCAAAATGTTAAGAGACGTTTTTTGTAGAGAATTATGTTTCCTACAATTTATGTTCTATGATATTTTTTGATCAGAAGCGTAGTTTTCGAGATATATCGAGATATTTAAAAGTTCCGAAGCCGCACCAACATAATAGAGATACAGAAACACCGTGGCCCCTTTCTTTGAGATAACTCTGCACTAGTGCGAGCCGCAAATGCCACTTCCAGCTTAGCTGTGCAGAAGAAGAACAACAAGAAGAAGAAATATCTCGAAATATGTCCGTCAGGCCCCTTCCCTTGAGATAAATCTGCAAATATATCGGAAACCAAGCGAGCTATGGCAAAATGTTAAGAGACCTTTTTTGTAGAGAATTAAGTTTCCTACTTTTTATGTTCTATGATATTTTTTGATCAGATGCGTAGTTCTCGAGATATATCAAGATATTTAAAAGTTCCGAAGCCGCACCAACATAATAGAGATACAGAAACACCGTGGCCCCTTTCTTTGAGATAACTCTGCACTAGTGCGAGCCGCAAATGCCACTTCCAGCTTAGCTGTGCAGAAGAAGAACAACAAGAAGAAGAAATATCTCGAAATATGTCCGTCAGGCCCCTTCCCTTGAGATAAATCTGCAAATATCTCGGAAACCAAGCGAGCTATGGCAAAATGTTAAGAGACCTTTTTTATAGAGAATTAAGTTTCCTACTTTTTATGTTCTATGATATTTTTTGATCAGATGCGTAGTTCTCGAGATATATCAAGATATTTAAAAGTTCCGAAGCCGCACCAATATAATAGAGATACAGAAACACCGTGGCCCCTTTCTTTGAGATAACTCTGCACTATTGCGAGCTGCAAATGCCACTTCCAGCTTAGCTGTGCAGAGGAAGAACAACAAGAAGAAGAAGTATCTCGAAATATGTCCGTCAGGCCCGTTCCTTTGAGCTGAATCTGCAAATATCTCGGAAACGAAGCGAGCTATGGCAAAATGTTAAGAGACGTTTTTTGTAGAGAATTATCTTTCCTACAATTTATGTTCTATGATATTTTTTGATCAGAAGCGTAGTTTTCGAGATATATCGAGATATTTAAAAGTTCCGAAGCCGCACCAACATAATAGAGATACAGAAACACCGTGGCCCCTTTCTTTGAGATAACTCTGCATTATTGCGAGCTGCAAATGCCACTTCCAGCTTAGCTGTGCAGAGGAAGAACAACAAGAAGAAGAAGTATCTCGAAATATGTCCGTCAGGCCCGTTCCTTTGAGCTGAATCTGCAAATATCTCGGAAACGAAGCGAGCTATGGCAAAATGTTAAGAGACGTTTTTTGTAGAGAATTATCTTTCCTACAATTTATGTTCTATGATATTTTTTGATCAGAAGCGTAGTTTTCGAGATATATCGAGATATTTAAAAGTTCCGAAGCCGCACCAACATAATAGAGATACAGAAACACCGTGGCCCCTTTCTTTGAGATAACTCTGCACTAGTGCGAGCCGCAAATGCCACTTCCAGCTTAGCTGTGCAGAAGAAGAACAACAAGAAGAAGAAATATCTCGAAATATGTCCGTCAGGCCCCTTCCCTTGAGATAAATCTGCAAATATATCGGAAACCAAGCGAGCTATGGCAAAATGTTAAGAGACCTTTTTTGTAGAGAATTAAGTTTCCTACTTTTTATGTTCTATGATATTTTTTGATCAGATGCGTAGTTCTCGAGATATATCAAGATATTTAAAAGTTCCGAAGCCGCACCAACATAATAGAGATACAGAAACACCGTGGCCCCTTTCTTTGAGATAACTCTGCACTATTGCGAGCTGCAAATGCCACTTCCAGCTTAGCTGTGCAGAGGAAGAACAACAAGAAGAAGAAGTATCTCGAAATATGTCCGTTAGGCCCGTTCCTTTGAGCTGAATCTGCAAATATCTCGGAAACGAAGCGAGCTATGGCAAAATGTTAAGAGACGTTTTTTGTAGAGAATTATCTTTCCTACAATTTATGTTCTATGATATTTTTTGATCAGAAGCGTAGTTTTCGAGATATATCGAGATATTTAAAAGTTCCGAAGCCGCACCAACATAATAGAGATACAGAAACACCGTGGCCCCTTTCTTTGAGATAACTCTGCACTAGTGCGAGCCGCAAATGCCACTTCCAGCTTAGCTGTGCAGAAGAAGAACAACAAGAAGAAGAAATATCTCGAAATATGTCCGTCAGGCCCCTTCCCTTGAGATAAATCTGCAAATATCTCGGAAACGAAGCGAGCTATTGCAAAATGTTAAGAGAACTTTTTTGTAGAGAATTGAGTTTCCTACTTTTTATGTTCTATGATATTTTTTGATCAGACGCGTAGTTCTCGAGATATATCAAGATATTTAAAAGTTCCGAAGCCGCACCAACATAATAGAGATACAGAAACACCGTGGCCCCTTTCTTTGAGATAACTCTGCACTATTGCGAGCTGCAAATGCCACTTCCAGCTTAGCTGTGCAGAAGAAGAACAACAAGAAGAAGAAATATCTCGAAATATGTCCGTCAGGCCCCTTCCCTTGAGATAAATCTGCAAATATCTCGGAAACGAAGAGAGCTATGGCAAAATGATAAGAGACCTTTTTTGTAGAGAAATAAGTTGCCTACTTTATATGTTCTATGATATTTTTTGATCAGATGCGTAGTTCTCGAGATATATCGAGATATTTAAAAGTTCCGAAGCCGCACCAACATAATAGAGATACAGAAACACCGTGGCCCCTGTCTTTGAGATAACTCTGCACTATTGCGAGCTGGAAATGCCACGTCCAGTTTAGCTGTGCAGAAGAAGAACAACAAGAAGAAGAAATATCTCGAAATATGTCCGTCAGGCCCCTTCCCTTGAGATAAATCTGCAAATATCTCGGAAACGAAGCGAGCTATGGCAAAATGTTAAGAGACGTTTTTTGTAGAGAATTAAGTTTCCTACTTTTTATGTTCTATGATATTTTTTGATCAGATGCGTAGTTCTCGAGATATATCAAGATATTTAAAAGTTCCGAAGCCGCACCAACATAATAGAGATACAGAAACACCGTGGCCCCTTTCTTTCAGATAGCTATGCACTATTGCGAGCTGCAAATGCCACTTCCAGCTTAGCTGTGCAGAAGAAGAACAACAAGAAGAAGAAATATCTCGAAATATGTCCGTCAGGCCCCTTACCTTGAGATAAATCTGCAAATATCTCGGAAACGAAGCGAGCTATGGCAAAATGTTAAGAGACCTTATTTGTAGAGAATTAAGTTTCCTACTTTTTATCTTCTATGATATTTTCTGATCAGATGCGTAGTTCTCGAGATATATCAAGATATTTAAAAGTTCCGAAGCCGCACCAACATAATAGAGATACAGAAACACCGTGGCCCCTCTCTTTGAGATAACTCTGCACAATTGCGAGCTGCAAATGCCACTTCCAGCTTAGCTGTGCAGAAGAGGAACAACAAGAAGAAGAAATATCTCGAAATATGTCCGTCAGGCCCCTTCCCTTGAGATAAATCTGCAAATATCTCGGAAACGAAGCGAGCTATGGCAAAATGTTAAGAGACCTTTTTCGTAGAGAATTATGTTTCCTACTTTTTATGTTCTATGATATTTTTTGATCAGACGCGTAGTTCTCGAGATATATCAAGATATTTAAAAGTTCCGAAGCCGCACCAACATAATAGAGATACAGAAACACCGTGGCCCCTTTCTTTGAGATAACTCTGCACTATTGCGACCTGGAAATGCCACTTCCAGCTTAGCTGTGCAGAAGAAGAACAACAAGAAGAAGAAATATCTCGAAATATGTCCGTCAGGCCCCTTCCCTTGAGATATATCTGCAAATATCTCGGAAACGAAGCGAGCTATGGCAAAATGTTAAGAGATGTTTTTTGTAGAGAATTAAGTTTCCTACTTTTTATGTTCTATGATATTTTTTGATCAGATGCGTAGTTCTCGAGATATATCAAGATATTTAAAAGTTCCGAAGCCGCACCAACATAATAGAGATACAGAAACACCGTGGCCCCTTTCTTTCAGATAGCTATGCACTATTGCGAGCTGCAAATGCCACTTCCAGCTTAGCTGTGCAGAAGAAGAACAACAAGAAGAAGAAATATCTCGAAATATGTCCGTCAGGCCCCTTACCATGAGATAAATCTGCAAATATCTCGGAAACGAAGCGAGCTATGGCAAAATGTTAAGAGACCTTTTTTGTAGAGAATTATGTTTCCTACAGTTTATGTTCTATGATATTTTTTGATCAGAAGCGTAGTTTTCGAGATATATCGAGATATTTAAAAGTTCCGAAGCCGCACCAACATAATAGAGATACAGAAACACCGTGGCCCCTTTCGTTGAGATAACTCTGCACTAGTGCGAGCCGCAAATGCCACTTCCAGCTTAGCTGTGCAGAAGAAGAACAACAAGAAGAAGAAATATCTCGAAATATGTCCGTCAGGCCCCTTCCCTTGAGATAAATCTGCAAATATCTCGGAAACGAAGCGAGCTATGGCAAAATGTTAAGAGACCTTTTTTGTAGAGAATTAAGTTTCCTACTTTGTATGTTCTATAATATTTTTTGATCAGACGCGTAGTTCTCGAGATATATCAAGATATTTAAAAGTTCCGAAGCCGCACCAACATAATAGAGATACAGAAACACCGTGGCCCCTTTCTTTGAGATATCTCTGCACTATTGCGAGCTGCAAATGCCACTTCCAGCTTAGCTGCGCAGAAGAAGAACAACAAGAAGAAGAAATATCTCGAAATATGTCCGTCAGGCCCCTTCCCTTGAGATATATCTGCAAATATCTCGGAAACGAAGCGAGCTATGGCAAAATGTTAAGAGACCTTTTTTGTAGAGAATTATGTTTCCTACAATTTATGTTCTATGATATTTTTTGATCAGATGCGTAGTTCTCGAGATATACCAAGATATTTAAAAGTTCCGAAGCCGCACCAACATAATAGAGATACAGAAACACCGTGGCCCCTTTCTTTGAGATAACTCTGCACTATTGCGAGCTGCAAATGCCACTTCCAGCTTAGCTGTGCAGAGGAAGAACAACAAGAAGAAGGAATATCTCGAAATATGTCCGTCAGGCCAGTTCCTTTGAGCTGAATCTGCAAATATCTCGGAAACGAAGCGAGCTATGGCAAAATGTTAAGAGACGTTTTTTGTAGAGAATTATGTTTCCTACAATTTATGTTCTATGATATTTTTTGATCAGAAGCGTAGTTTTCGAGATATATCGAGATATTTAAAAGTTCCGAAGCCGCACCAACATAATAGAGATACAGAAACACCGTGGCCCCTTTCTTTGAGATAACTCTGCACTAGTGCGAGCCGCAAATGCCACTTCCAGCTTAGCTGTGCAGAAGAAGAACAACAAGAAGAAGAAATATCTCGAAATATGTCCGTCAGGCACCTTCCCTCGAGATAAATCTGCAAATATCTCGGAAACGAAGCGAGCTATTGCAAAATGTTAAGAGACCTTTTTTGTATAGAATTGAGTTTCCTACTTTTTATGTTCTATGATATTTTTTGATCAGATGCGTAGTTCTCGAGATATATCAAGATATTTAAAAGTTCCGAAGCCGCACCAACATAATAGAGATACAGAAACACCGTGGCCCCTTTCTTTCAGATAACTATGCACTATTGCGAGCTGCAAATGCCACTTCCACTTTAGCTGTGCAGAAGAAGAACACCAAGAAGAAGAAATATCTCGAAATATGTCCGTTAGGCCCCTTCCCTTGAGATAAATCTGCAAATATCTCGGAAACGAAGCGAGCTATGGCAAAATGTTAAGAGACTTTTTTGTAGAGAATTAAGTTTCCTACTTTTTATGTTCTATGATATTTTTTGATCAGACGCGTAGTTCTCGAGATATATCAAGATATTTAAAAGTTCCGAAGCCGCACCAACATAATAGAGATACAGAAACACCGTGGCCCCTTTCTTTGAGATAACTCTGCACTATTGCGAGCTGCAAATGCCACTTCCAGCTTAGCTGTGCAGAAGAAGAACAACAAGAAGAAGAAATATCTCGAAATATGTCCGTCAGGCCCCTTCCCTTGAGATAAATCTGCAAATATCTCGGAAACGAAGAGAGCTATGGCAAAATGATAAGAGACCTTTTTTGTAGAGAAATAAGTTGCCTACTTTTTATGTTCTATGATATTTTTTGATCAGATGCGTAGTTCTCGAGATATATCAAGATATTTAAAAGTTCCGAAGCCGCACCAACATAATAGAGATACAGAAAGACCGTGGCCCCTTTCTTTGAGATAACTCTGCACTATTGCGAGCTGCAAATGCCACTTCCAGCTTAGCTGTGCAGAGGAAGAACAACAAGAAGAAGAAATATCTCGAAATATGTCCGTCAGGCCAGTTCCTTTGAGCTGAATCTGCAAATACCTCGGAAACGAAGCGAGGTATGGCAAAATGTTAAGAGACGTTTTTTGTAGAGAATTATGTTTCCTACAATTTATGTTCTATGATATTTTTTGATCAGAAGCGTAGTTTTCGAGATATATCGAGATATTTAAAAGTTCCGAAGCCGCACCAACATAATAGAGATACAGAAACACCGTGGCCCCTTTCTTTGAGATAACTCTGCACTAGTGCGAGCCGCAAATGCCACTTCCAGCTTAGCTGTGCAGAAGAAGAACAACAAGAAGAAGAAATATCTCGAAATATGTCCGTCAGGCCCCTTCCCTTGAGATAAATCTGCAAATATCTCGGAAACGAAGCGAGCTATTGGAAAATGTTAAGAGACCTTTTTTGTACAGAATTGAGTTTCCTACTTTTTATGTTCTATGATATTTTTTGATCAGACGCGTAGTTCTCGAGATATATCAAGATATTTAAAAGTTCCGAAGCCGCACCAACATAATAGAGATACAGAAACACCGTGGCCCCTTTCTTTGAGATAACTCTCCACTATTGCGAGCTGCAAATGCCACTTCCAGCTTAGCTGTGCAGAAGAAGAACAACAAGAAGAAGAAATATCACGAAATATGTCCGTCAGGCCCCTTCCCTTGAGATAAATCTGCAAATATCTCGGAAACGAAGAGAGCTATGGCAAAATGATAAGAGACCTTTTTTGTAGAGAAATAAGTTGCCTACTTTTTATGTTCTATGATATTTTTTGATCAGATGCGTAGTTCTCGAGATATATCAAGATATTTAAAAGTTCCGAAGCCGCGCCAACATAATAGAGATACAGAAACACCGTGGCCCCTTTCTTTGAGATAACTCTGCACTATTGCGAGCTGCAAATGCCACTTCCAGCTTAGCTGTGCAGAGGAAGAACAACAAGAAGAAGAAATATCTCGAAATATGCCCGTCAGGCCAGTTCCTTTGAGCTGAATCTGCAAATATCTCGGAAACGAAGCGAGCTATGGCAAAATGTTAAGAGACGTTTTTTGTAGAGAATTATGTTTCCTACAATTTATGTTCTATGATATTTTTTGATCAGAAGCGTAGTTTTCGAGATATATCGAGATATTTAAAAGTTCCGAAGCCGCACCAACATAATAGAGATACAGAAACACCGTGGCCCCTTTCTTTGAGATAACTCTGCACTAGTGCGAGCCGCAAATGCCACTTCCAGCTTAGCTGTGCAGAAGAAGAACAACAAGAAGAAGAAATATCTCGAAATATGTCCGTCAGGCCCCTTCCCTTGAGATAAATCTGCAAATATATCGGAAACCAAGCGAGCTATGGCAAAATGTTAAGAGACCTTTTTTGTAGAGAATTAAGTTTCCTACTTTTTATGTTCTATGATATTTTTTGATCAGATGCGTAGTTCTCGAGATATATCAAGATATTTAAAAGTTCCGAAGCCGCACCAACATAATAGAGATACAGAAACACCGTGGCCCCTTTCTTTGAGATAACTCTGCACTAGTGCGAGCCGCAAATGCCACTTCCAGCTTAGCTGTGCAGAAGAAGAACAACAAGAAGAAGAAATATCTCGAAATATGTCCGTCAGGCCCCTTCCCTTGAGATAAATCTGCAAATATCTCGGAAACCAAGCGAGCTATGGCAAAATGTTAAGAGACCTTTTTTATAGAGAATTAAGTTTCCTACTTTTTATGTTCTATGATATTTTTTGATCAGATGCGTAGTTCTCGAGATATATCAAGATATTTAAAAGTTCCGAAGCCGCACCAATATAATAGAGATACAGAAACACCGTGGCCCCTTTCTTTGAGATAACTCTGCACTATTGCGAGCTGCAAATGCCACTTCCAGCTTAGCTGTGCAGAGGAAGAACAACAAGAAGAAGAAGTATCTCGAAATATGTCCGTCAGGCCCGTTCCTTTGAGCTGAATCTGCAAATATCTCGGAAACGAAGCGAGCTATGGCAAAATGTTAAGAGACGTTTTTTGTAGAGAATTATCTTTCCTACAATTTATGTTCTATGATATTTTTTGATCAGAAGCGTAGTTTTCGAGATATATCGAGATATTTAAAAGTTCCGAAGCCGCACCAACATAATAGAGATACAGAAACACCGTGGCCCCTTTCTTTGAGATAACTCTGCATTATTGCGAGCTGCAAATGCCACTTCCAGCTTAGCTGTGCAGAGGAAGAACAACAAGAAGAAGAAGTATCTCGAAATATGTCCGTCAGGCCCGTTCCTTTGAGCTGAATCTGCAAATATCTCGGAAACGAAGCGAGCTATGGCAAAATGTTAAGAGAGCTTTTTTGTAGAGAATTATGTTTCCTACAATTTATGTTCTATGATATTTTTTGATCAGAAGCGTAGTTTTCGAGATATATCGAGATATTTAAAAGTTCCGAAGCCGCACCAACATAATAGAGATACAGAAACACCGTGGCCCCTGTCTTTGAGATAACTCTGCACTATTGCGAGCTGGAAATGCCACGTCCAGTTTAGCTGTGCAGAAGAAGAACAACAAGAAGAAGAAATATCTCGAAATATGTCCGTCAGGCCCCTTCCCTTGAGATAAATCTGCAAATATCTCGGAAACGAAGCGAGCTATGGCAAAATGTTAAGAGACGTTTTTTGTAGAGAATTAAGTTTCCTACTTTTTATGTTCTATGATATTTTTTGATCAGATGCGTAGTTCTCGAGATATATCAAGATATTTAAAAGTTCCGAAGCCGCACCAACATAATAGAGATACAGAAACACCGTGGCCCCTTTCTTTCAGATAGCTATGCACTATTGCGAGCTGCAAATGCCACTTCCAGCTTAGCTGTGCAGAAGAAGAACAACAAGAAGAAGAAATATCTCGAAATATGTCCGTCAGGCCCCTTACCTTGAGATAAATCTGCAAATATCTCGGAAACGAAGCGAGCTATGGCAAAATGTTAAGAGACCTTATTTGTAGAGAATTAAGTTTCCTACCTTTTATCTTCTATGATATTTTCTGATCAGATGCGTAGTTCTCGAGATATATCAAGATATTTAAAAGTTCCGAAGCCGCACCAACATAATAGAGATACAGAAACACCGTGGCTCCTTTCTTTGAGATAACTCTGCACTATTGCGACCTGGAAATGCCACTTCCAGCTTAGCTGTGCAGAAGAAGAACAACAAGAAGAAGAAATATCTCGAAATATGTCCGTCAGGCCCCTTCCCTTGAGATATATCTGCAAATATCTCGGAAACGAAGCGAGCTATGGCAAAATGTTAAGAGAGCTTTTTTGTAGAGAATTATGTTTCCTACAATTTATGTTCTATGATATTTTTTGATCAGAAGCGTAGTTTTCGAGATATATCGAGATATTTAAAAGTTCCGAAGCCGCACCAACATAATAGAGATACAGAAACACCGTGGCCCCTTTCTTTCAGATAGCTATGCACTATTGCGAGCTGCAAATGCCACTTCCAGCTTAGCTGTGCAGAAGAAGAACAACAAGAAGAAGAAATATCTCGAAATATGTCCGTCAGGCCCCTTACCTTGAGATAAATCTGCAAATATCTCGGAAACGAAGCGAGCTATTGCAAAATGTTAAGAGACCTTTTTTGTAGAGAATTGAGTTTCCTACTTTTTATGTTCTATGATATTTTTTGATCAGACGCGTAGTTCTCGAGATATATCAAGATATTTAAAAGTTCCGAAGCCGCACCAACATAATAGAGATACAGAAACACCGTGGCTCCTTTCTTTGAGATAACTCTGCACTATTGCGACCTGGAAATGCCACTTCCAGCTTAGCTGTGCAGAAGAAGAACAACAAGAAGAAGAAATATCTCGAAATATGTCCGTCAGGCCCCTTCCCTTGAGATATATCTGCAAATATCTCGGAAACGAAGCGAGCTATGGCAAAATGTTAAGAGAGCTTTTTTGTAGAGAATTATGTTTCCTACAATTTATGTTCTATGATATTTTTTGATCAGAAGCGTAGTTTTCGAGATATATCGAGATATTTAAAAGTTCCGAAGCCGCACCAACATAATAGAGATACAGAAACACCGTGGCCCCTGTCTTTGAGATAACTCTGCACTATTGCGAGCTGGAAATGCCACGTCCAGTTTAGCTGTGCAGAAGAAGAACAACAAGAAGAAGAAATATCTCGAAATATGTCCGTCAGGCCCCTTCCCTTGAGATAAATCTGCAAATATCTCGGAAACGAAGCGAGCTATGGCAAAATGTTAAGAGACGTTTTTTGTAGAGAATTAAGTTTCCTACTTTTTATGTTCTATGATATTTTTTGATCAGATGCGTAGTTCTCGAGATATATCAAGATATTTAAAAGTTCCGAAGCCGCACCAACATAATAGAGATACAGAAACACCGTGGCCCCTTTCTTTCAGATAGCTATGCACTATTGCGAGCTGCAAATGCCACTTCCAGCTTAGCTGTGCAGAAGAAGAACAACAAGAAGAAGAAATATCTCGAAATATGTCCGTCAGGCCCCTTACCTTGAGATAAATCTGCAAATATCTCGGAAACGAAGCGAGCTATGGCAAAATGTTAAGAGACCTTATTTGTAGAGAATTAAGTTTCCTACCTTTTATCTTCTATGATATTTTCTGATCAGATGCGTAGTTCTCGAGATATATCAAGATATTTAAAAGTTCCGAAGCCGCACCAACATAATAGAGATACAGAAACACCGTGGCTCCTTTCTTTGAGATAACTCTGCACTATTGCGACCTGGAAATGCCACTTCCAGCTTAGCTGTGCAGAAGAAGAACAACAAGAAGAAGAAATATCTCGAAATATGTCCGTCAGGCCCCTTCCCTTGAGATATATCTGCAAATATCTCGGAAACGAAGCGAGCTATGGCAAAATGTTAAGAGAGCTTTTTTGTAGAGAATTATGTTTCCTACAATTTATGTTCTATGATA
The DNA here is from genome assembly GCF_051020975.1 of Osmia lignaria lignaria. Lineage (NCBI taxonomy): Eukaryota > Metazoa > Arthropoda > Insecta > Hymenoptera > Megachilidae > Osmia > Osmia lignaria. The sequence goes on from NW_027478166.1 coordinate 10,770,427, forward strand.
TTTTTTGATCAGAAGCGTAGTTTTCGAGATATATCGAGATATTTAAAAGTTCCGAAGCCGCACCAACATAATAGAGATACAGAAACACCGTGGCCCCTGTCTTTGAGATAACTCTGCACTATTGCGAGCTGGAAATGCCACGTCCAGTTTAGCTGTGCAGAAGAAGAACAACAAGAAGAAGAAATATCTCGAAATATGTCCGTCAGGCCCCTTCCCTTGAGATAAATCTGCAAATATCTCGGAAACGAAGCGAGCTATGGCAAAATGTTAAGAGACGTTTTTTGTAGAGAATTAAGTTTCCTACTTTTTATGTTCTATGATATTTTTTGATCAGATGCGTAGTTCTCGAGATATATCAAGATATTTAAAAGTTCCGAAGCCGCACCAACATAATAGAGATACAGAAACACCGTGGCCCCTTTCTTTCAGATAGCTATGCACTATTGCGAGCTGCAAATGCCACTTCCAGCTTAGCTGTGCAGAAGAAGAACAACAAGAAGAAGAAATATCTCGAAATATGTCCGTCAGGCCCCTTACCTTGAGATAAATCTGCAAATATCTCGGAAACGAAGCGAGCTATGGCAAAATGTTAAGAGACCTTATTTGTAGAGAATTAAGTTTCCTACCTTTTATCTTCTATGATATTTTCTGATCAGATGCGTAGTTCTCGAGATATATCAAGATATTTAAAAGTTCCGAAGCCGCACCAACATAATAGAGATACAGAAACACCGTGGCTCCTTTCTTTGAGATAACTCTGCACTATTGCGACCTGGAAATGCCACTTCCAGCTTAGCTGTGCAGAAGAAGAACAACAAGAAGAAGAAATATCTCGAAATATGTCCGTCAGGCCCCTTCCCTTGAGATATATCTGCAAATATCTCGGAAACGAAGCGAGCTATGGCAAAATGTTAAGAGAGCTTTTTTGTAGAGAATTATGTTTCCTACAATTTATGTTCTATGATATTTTTTGATCAGAAGCGTAGTTTTCGAGATATATCGAGATATTTAAAAGTTCCGAAGCCGCACCAACATAATAGAGATACAGAAACACCGTGGCCCCTGTCTTTGAGATAACTCTGCACTATTGCGAGCTGGAAATGCCACGTCCAGTTTAGCTGTGCAGAAGAAGAACAACAAGAAGAAGAAATATCTCGAAATATGTCCGTCAGGCCCCTTCCCTTGAGATAAATCTGCAAATATCTCGGAAACGAAGCGAGCTATGGCAAAATGTTAAGAGACGTTTTTTGTAGAGAATTAAGTTTCCTACTTTTTATGTTCTATGATATTTTTTGATCAGATGCGTAGTTCTCGAGATATATCAAGATATTTAAAAGTTCCGAAGCCGCACCAACATAATAGAGATACAGAAACACCGTGGCCCCTTTCTTTCAGATAGCTATGCACTATTGCGAGCTGCAAATGCCACTTCCAGCTTAGCTGTGCAGAAGAAGAACAACAAGAAGAAGAAATATCTCGAAATATGTCCGTCAGGCCCCTTACCTTGAGATAAATCTGCAAATATCTCGGAAACGAAGCGAGCTATGGCAAAATGTTAAGAGACCTTATTTGTAGAGAATTAAGTTTCCTACCTTTTATCTTCTATGATATTTTCTGATCAGATGCGTAGTTCTCGAGATATATCAAGATATTTAAAAGTTCCGAAGCCGCACCAACCTAATAGAGATACAGAAACACCGTGGCCCCTCTCTTTGAGATAACTCTGCACAATTGCGAGCTGCAAATGCCACTTCCAGCTTAGCTGTGCAGAAGAGGAACAACAAGAAGAAGAAATATCTCGAAATATGTCCGTCAGGCCCCTTCCCTTGAGATAAATCTGCAAATATCTCGGCAACGAAGCGAGCTATGGCAAAATGTTAAGAGACCTTTTTTGTAGAGAATTATGTTTCCTACTTTTTATGTTCTATGATATTTTTTGATCAGACGCGTAGTTCTCGAGATATATCAAGATATTTAAAAGTTCCGAAGCCGCACCAACATAATAGAGATACAGAAACACCGTGGCTCCTTTCTTTGAGATAACTCTGCACTATTGCGACCTGGAAATGCCACTTCCAGCTTAGCTGTGCAGAAGAAGAACAACAAGAAGAAGAAATATCTCGAAATATGTCCGTCAGGCCCCTTCCCTTGAGATATATCTGCAAATATCTCGGAAACGAAGCGAGCTATGGCAAAATGTTAAGAGAGCTTTTTTGTAGAGAATTATGTTTCCTACAATTTATGTTCTATGATATTTTTTGATCAGAAGCGTAGTTTTCGAGATATATCGAGATATTTAAAAGTTCCGAAGCCGCACCAACATAATAGAGATACAGAAACACCGTGGCCCCTGTCTTTGAGATAACTCTGCACTATTGCGAGCTGGAAATGCCACGTCCAGTTTAGCTGTGCAGAAGAAGAACAACAAGAAGAAGAAATATCTCGAAATATGTCCGTCAGGCCCCTTCCCTTGAGATAAATCTGCAAATATCTCGGAAACGAAGCGAGCTATGGCAAAATGTTAAGAGACGTTTTTTGTAGAGAATTAAGTTTCCTACTTTTTATGTTCTATGATATTTTTTGATCAGATGCGTAGTTCTCGAGATATATCAAGATATTTAAAAGTTCCGAAGCCGCACCAACATAATAGAGATACAGAAACACCGTGGCCCCTTTCTTTCAGATAGCTATGCACTATTGCGAGCTGCAAATGCCACTTCCAGCTTAGCTGTGCAGAAGAAGAACAACAAGAAGAAGAAATATCTCGAAATATGTCCGTCAGGCCCCTTACCTTGAGATAAATCTGCAAATATCTCGGAAACGAAGCGAGCTATGGCAAAATGTTAAGAGACCTTTTTTGTAGAGAATTATGTTTCCTACAGTTTATGTTCTATGATATTTTTTGATCAGAAGCGTAGTTTTCGAGATATATCGAGATATTTAAAAGTTCCGAAGCCGCACCAACATAATAGAGATACAGAAACACCGTGGCCCCTTTCGTTGAGATAACTCTGCACTAGTGCGAGCCGCAAATGCCACTTCCAGCTTAGCTGTGCAGAAGAAGAACAACAAGAAGAAGAAATATCTCGAAATATGTCCGTCAGGCCCCTTCCCTTGAGATAAATCTGCAAATATCTCGGAAACGAAGCGAGCTATGGCAAAATGTTAAGAGACCTTTTTTGTAGAGAATTAAGTTTCCTACTTTGTATGTTCTATAATATTTTTTGATCAGACGCGTAGTTCTCGAGATATATCAAGATATTTAAAAGTTCCGAAGCCGCACCAACATAATAGAGATACAGAAACACCGTGGCCCCTTTCTTTGAGATATCTCTGCACTATTGCGAGCTGCAAATGCCACTTCCAGCTTAGCTGCGCAGAAGAAGAACAACAAGAAGAAGAAATATCTCGAAATATGTCCGTCAGGCCCCTTCCCTTGAGATAAATCTGCAAATATCTCGGAAACGATGCCAGCTATGGCAAAATGATAAGAGACCTTTTTTGTAGAGAATTAAGTTTCCTACTTTTTATCTTCTATGATATTTTTTGATCAGATGCGTAGTTCTCGAGATATATCAAGATATTTAAAAGTTCCGAAGCCGCACCAACATAATAGAGATACAGAAACACCGTGGCCCCTTTCTTTGAGATAACTCTGCACTATTGCGAGCTGTAAATGCCACTTCCAGCTTAGCTGTGCAGAAGAAGAACAACAAGAAGAAGAAATATCTCGAAATATGTCCGTCAGGCCCCTTCCCTTGAGATATATCTGCAAATATCTCGGAAACAAAGCGAGCTATGGCAAAATGTTAAGAGACCTTTTTTGTAATGAATTATGTTTCCTACAATTTATGTTCTATGATATTTTTTGATCAGAAGCGTAGTTTTCGAGATATATCGAGATATTTAAAAGTTCCGAAGCCGCACCAACATAATAGAGATACAGAAACACCGTGGCCCCTTTCTTTCAGATAACTATGCACTATTGCGAGCTGCAAATGCCACTTCCAGCTTAGCTGTGCAGAAGAAGAACAACAAGAAGAAGAAATATATCGAAATATGTCCGTCAGGCCCCTTACCTTGAGATAAATCTGCAAATATCTCGGAAACGAAGCGAGCTATGGCAAAATGTTAAGAGACCTTTTTTGTAGAGAATTAAGTCTCCTACTTTTTATCTTCTATGATATTTTCTGACCAGATTCGTAGTTCTCGAGATATATCAAGATATTTAAAAGTTCCGAAGCCGCACCAACATAATAGAGATACAGAAACACCGTGGCCCCTCTCTTTGAGATAACTCTGCACTATTGCGAGCTGGAAATGCCACTTCCAGCTTAGCTGTGCAGAGGAAGAACAACAAGAAGAAGAAATATCTCGAAATATGTCCGTCAGGCCAGTTCCTTTGAGCTGAATCTGCAAATATCTCGGAAACGAAGCGAGCTATGGCAAAATCTTAAGAGACGTTTTTTGTAGAGAATTATGTTTCCTACAATTTATGTTCTATGATATTTTTTGATCAGAAGCGTAGTTTTCGAGATATATCGAGATATTTAAAAGTTCCGAAGCCGCACCAACATAATAGAGATACAGAAACACCGTGGCCCCTTTCTTTCAGATAGCTATGCACTATTGCGAGCTGCAAATGCCACTTCCAGCTTAGCTGTGCAGAAGAAGAACAACAAGAAGAAGAAATATCTCGAAATATGTCCGTCAGGCCCCTTACCTTGAGATAAATCTGCAAATATCTCGGAAACGAAGCGAGCTATTGCAAAATGTTAAGAGACCTTTTTTGTAGAGAATTGAGTTTCCTACTTTTTATGTTCTATGATATTTTTTGATCAGACGCGTAGTTCTCGAGATATATCAAGATATTTAAAAGTTCCGAAGCCGCACCAACATAATAGAGATACAGAAACACCGTGGCTCCTTTCTTTGAGATAACTCTGCACTATTGCGACCTGGAAATGCCACTTCCAGCTTAGCTGTGCAGAAGAAGAACAACAAGAAGAAGAAATATCTCGAAATATGTCCGTCAGGCCCCTTCCCTTGAGATATATCTGCAAATATCTCGGAAACGAAGCGAGCTATGGCAAAATGTTAAGAGAGCTTTTTTGTAGAGAATTATGTTTCCTACAATTTATGTTCTATGATATTTTTTGATCAGAAGCGTAGTTTTCGAGATATATCGAGATATTTAAAAGTTCCGAAGCCGCACCAACATAATAGAGATACAGAAACACCGTGGCCCCTGTCTTTGAGATAACTCTGCACTATTGCGAGCTGGAAATGCCACGTCCAGTTTAGCTGTGCAGAAGAAGAACAACAAGAAGAAGAAATATCTCGAAATATGTCCGTCAGGCCCCTTCCCTTGAGATAAATCTGCAAATATCTCGGAAACGAAGCGAGCTATGGCAAAATGTTAAGAGACGTTTTTTGTAGAGAATTAAGTTTCCTACTTTTTATGTTCTATGATATTTTTTGATCAGATGCGTAGTTCTCGAGATATATCAAGATATTTAAAAGTTCCGAAGCCGCACCAACATAATAGAGATACAGAAACACCGTGGCCCCTTTCTTTCAGATAGCTATGCACTATTGCGAGCTGCAAATGCCACTTCCAGCTTAGCTGTGCAGAAGAAGAACAACAAGAAGAAGAAATATCTCGAAATATGTCCGTCAGGCCCCTTACCTTGAGATAAATCTGCAAATATCTCGGAAACGAAGCGAGCTATGGCAAAATGTTAAGAGACCTTATTTGTAGAGAATTAAGTTTCCTACCTTTTATCTTCTATGATATTTTCTGATCAGATGCGTAGTTCTCGAGATATATCAAGATATTTAAAAGTTCCGAAGCCGCACCAACATAATAGAGATACAGAAACACCGTGGCTCCTTTCTTTGAGATAACTCTGCACTATTGCGACCTGGAAATGCCACTTCCAGCTTAGCTGTGCAGAAGAAGAACAACAAGAAGAAGAAATATCTCGAAATATGTCCGTCAGGCCCCTTCCCTTGAGATATATCTGCAAATATCTCGGAAACGAAGCGAGCTATGGCAAAATGTTAAGAGAGCTTTTTTGTAGAGAATTATGTTTCCTACAATTTATGTTCTATGATATTTTTTGATCAGAAGCGTAGTTTTCGAGATATATCGAGATATTTAAAAGTTCCGAAGCCGCACCATCATAATAGAGATACAGAAACACCGTGGCCCCTGTCTTTGAGATAACTCTGCACTATTGCGAGCTGGAAATGCCACGTCCAGTTTAGCTGTGCAGAAGAAGAACAACAAGAAGAAGAAATATCTCGAAATATGTCCGTCAGGCCCCTTCCCTTGAGATAAATCTGCAAATATCTCGGAAACGAAGCGAGCTATGGCAAAATGTTAAGAGACGTTTTTTGTAGAGAATTAAGTTTCCTACTTTTTATGTTCTATGATATTTTTTGATCAGATGCGTAGTTCTCGAGATATATCAAGATATTTAAAAGTTCCGAAGCCGCACCAACATAATAGAGATACAGAAACACCGTGGCCCCTTTCTTTCAGATAGCTATGCACTATTGCGAGCTGCAAATGCCACTTCCAGCTTAGCTGTGCAGAAGAAGAACAACAAGAAGAAGAAATATCTCGAAATATGTCCGTCAGGCCCCTTACCTTGAGATAAATCTGCAAATATCTCGGAAACGAAGCGAGCTATGGCAAAATGTTAAGAGACCTTATTTGTAGAGAATTAAGTTTCCTACCTTTTATCTTCTATGATATTTTCTGATCAGATGCGTAGTTCTCGAGATATATCAAGATATTTAAAAGTTCCGAAGCCGCACCAACCTAATAGAGATACAGAAACACCGTGGCCCCTCTCTTTGAGATAACTCTGCACAATTGCGAGCTGCAAATGCCACTTCCAGCTTAGCTGTGCAGAAGAGGAACAACAAGAAGAAGAAATATCTCGAAATATGTCCGTCAGGCCCCTTCCCTTGAGATAAATCTGCAAATATCTCGGCAACGAAGCGAGCTATGGCAAAATGTTAAGAGACCTTTTTTGTAGAGAATTATGTTTCCTACTTTTTATGTTCTATGATATTTTTTGATCAGACGCGTAGTTCTCGAGATATATCAAGATATTTAAAAGTTCCGAAGCCGCACCAACATAATAGAGATACAGAAACACCGTGGCTCCTTTCTTTGAGATAACTCTGCACTATTGCGACCTGGAAATGCCACTTCCAGCTTAGCTGTGCAGAAGAAGAACAACAAGAAGAAGAAATATCTCGAAATATGTCCGTCAGGCCCCTTCCCTTGAGATATATCTGCAAATATCTCGGAAACGAAGCGAGCTATGGCAAAATGTTAAGAGAGCTTTTTTGTAGAGAATTATGTTTCCTACAATTTATGTTCTATGATATTTTTTGATCAGAAGCGTAGTTTTCGAGATATATCGAGATATTTAAAAGTTCCGAAGCCGCACCAACATAATAGAGATACAGAAACACCGTGGCCCCTGTCTTTGAGATAACTCTGCACTATTGCGAGCTGGAAATGCCACGTCCAGTTTAGCTGTGCAGAAGAAGAACAACAAGAAGAAGAAATATCTCGAAATATGTCCGTCAGGCCCCTTCCCTTGAGATAAATCTGCAAATATCTCGGAAACGAAGCGAGCTATGGCAAAATGTTAAGAGACGTTTTTTGTAGAGAATTAAGTTTCCTACTTTTTATGTTCTATGATATTTTTTGATCAGATGCGTAGTTCTCGAGATATATCAAGATATTTAAAAGTTCCGAAGCCGCACCAACATAATAGAGATACAGAAACACCGTGGCCCCTTTCTTTCAGATAGCTATGCACTATTGCGAGCTGCAAATGCCACTTCCAGCTTAGCTGTGCAGAAGAAGAACAACAAGAAGAAGAAATATCTCGAAATATGTCCGTCAGGCCCCTTACCTTGAGATAAATCTGCAAATATCTCGGAAACGAAGCGAGCTATGGCAAAATGTTAAGAGACCTTATTTGTAGAGAATTAAGTTTCCTACTTTTTATCTTCTATGATATTTTCTGATCAGATGCGTAGTTCTCGAGATATATCAAGATATTTAAAAGTTCCGAAGCCGCACCAACATAATAGAGATACAGAAACACCGTGGCCCCTCTCTTTGAGATAACTCTGCACAATTGCGAGCTGCAAATGCCACTTCCAGCTTAGCTGTGCAGAAGAGGAACAACAAGAAGAAGAAATATCTCGAAATATGTCCGTCAGGCCCCTTCCCTTGAGATAAATCTGCAAATATCTCGGAAACGAAGCGAGCTATGGCAAAATGTTAAGAGACCTTTTTCGTAGAGAATTATGTTTCCTACTTTTTATGTTCTATGATATTTTTTGATCAGACGCGTAGTTCTCGAGATATATCAAGATATTTAAAAGTTCCGAAGCCGCACCAACATAATAGAGATACAGAAACACCGTGGCCCCTTTCTTTGAGATAACTCTGCACTATTGCGACCTGGAAATGCCACTTCCAGCTTAGCTGTGCAGAAGAAGAACAACAAGAAGAAGAAATATCTCGAAATATGTCCGTCAGGCCCCTTCCCTTGAGATATATCTGCAAATATCTCGGAAACGAAGCGAGCTATGGCAAAATGTTAAGAGATGTTTTTTGTAGAGAATTAAGTTTCCTACTTTTTATGTTCTATGATATTTTTTGATCAGATGCGTAGTTCTCGAGATATATCAAGATATTTAAAAGTTCCGAAGCCGCACCAACATAATAGAGATACAGAAACACCGTGGCCCCTTTCTTTCAGATAGCTATGCACTATTGCGAGCTGCAAATGCCACTTCCAGCTTAGCTGTGCAGAAGAAGAACAACAAGAAGAAGAAATATCTCGAAATATGTCCGTCAGGCCCCTTACCATGAGATAAATCTGCAAATATCTCGGAAACGAAGCGAGCTATGGCAAAATGTTAAGAGACCTTTTTTGTAGAGAATTATGTTTCCTACAGTTTATGTTCTATGATATTTTTTGATCAGAAGCGTAGTTTTCGAGATATATCGAGATATTTAAAAGTTCCGAAGCCGCACCAACATAATAGAGATACAGAAACACCGTGGCCCCTTTCGTTGAGATAACTCTGCACTAGTGCGAGCCGCAAATGCCACTTCCAGCTTAGCTGTGCAGAAGAAGAACAACAAGAAGAAGAAATATCTCGAAATATGTCCGTCAGGCCCCTTCCCTTGAGATAAATCTGCAAATATCTCGGAAACGAAGCGAGCTATGGCAAAATGTTAAGAGACCTTTTTTGTAGAGAATTAAGTTTCCTACTTTGTATGTTCTATAATATTTTTTGATCAGACGCGTAGTTCTCGAGATATATCAAGATATTTAAAAGTTCCGAAGCCGCACCAACATAATAGAGATACAGAAACACCGTGGCCCCTTTCTTTGAGATATCTCTGCACTATTGCGAGCTGCAAATGCCACTTCCAGCTTAGCTGCGCAGAAGAAGAACAACAAGAAGAAGAAATATCTCGAAATATGTCCGTCAGGCCCCTTCCCTTGAGATATATCTGCAAATATCTCGGAAACGAAGCGAGCTATGGCAAAATGTTAAGAGACCTTTTTTGTAGAGAATTATGTTTCCTACAATTTATGTTCTATGATATTTTTTGATCAGATGCGTAGTTCTCGAGATATACCAAGATATTTAAAAGTTCCGAAGCCGCACCAACATAATAGAGATACAGAAACACCGTGGCCCCTTTCTTTGAGATAACTCTGCACTATTGCGAGCTGCAAATGCCACTTCCAGCTTAGCTGTGCAGAGGAAGAACAACAAGAAGAAGGAATATCTCGAAATATGTCCGTCAGGCCAGTTCCTTTGAGCTGAATCTGCAAATATCTCGGAAACGAAGCGAGCTATGGCAAAATGTTAAGAGACGTTTTTTGTAGAGAATTATGTTTCCTACAATTTATGTTCTATGATATTTTTTGATCAGAAGCGTAGTTTTCGAGATATATCGAGATATTTAAAAGTTCCGAAGCCGCACCAACATAATAGAGATACAGAAACACCGTGGCCCCTTTCTTTGAGATAACTCTGCACTAGTGCGAGCCGCAAATGCCACTTCCAGCTTAGCTGTGCAGAAGAAGAACAACAAGAAGAAGAAATATCTCGAAATATGTCCGTCAGGCACCTTCCCTCGAGATAAATCTGCAAATATCTCGGAAACGAAGCGAGCTATTGCAAAATGTTAAGAGACCTTTTTTGTATAGAATTGAGTTTCCTACTTTTTATGTTCTATGATATTTTTTGATCAGATGCGTAGTTCTCGAGATATATCAAGATATTTAAAAGTTCCGAAGCCGCACCAACATAATAGAGATACAGAAACACCGTGGCCCCTTTCTTTCAGATAACTATGCACTATTGCGAGCTGCAAATGCCACTTCCAGCTTAGCTGTGCAGAAGAAGAACAACAAGAAGAAGAAATATCTCGAAATATGTCCGTCAGGCCCCTTACCTTGAGATAAGTCTGCAAATATCTCGGAAACGAAGCGAGCTATGGCAAAATGTTAAGAGACCTTTTTTGTAGAGAATTAAGTTTCCTACTTTTTATCTTCTATGATATTTTCTGATCAGATGAGTAGTTCTCGAGATATATCAAGATATTTAAAAGTTCCGAAGCCGCACCAACATAATAGAGGTACAGAATCACCGTGGCCCCTTTCTTTGAGATATCTCTGCACTATTGCGAGCTGCAAATGCCACTTCCAGCTTAGCTGCGCAGAAGAAGAACAACAAGAAGAAGAAATATCTCGAAATATGTCCGTCAGGCCCCTTCCCTTGAGATATATCTGCAAATATCTCGGAAACGAAGCGAGCTATGGCAAAATGTTAAGAGACCTTTTTTGTAGAGAATTATGTTTCCTACAATTTATGTTCTATGATATTTTTTGATCAGATGCGTAGTTCTCGAGATATATCAAGATATTTAAAAGTTCCGAAGCCGCACCAACATAATAGAGATACAGAAACGCCGTGGCCCCTTTCTTTGAGATAACTCTGCACTAGTGCGAGCCGCAAATGCCACTTCCAGCTTAGCTGTGCAGAAGAAGAACAACAAGAAGAAGAAATATCTCGAAATATGTCCGTCAGGCCCCTTCCCTTGAGATAAATATGCAAATATCTCGGAAACGAAGCGAGCTATGGCAAAATGTTAAGAGACCTTTTTTGTAGAGAATTAGGTTTCCTACTTTTTATGTTCTATGATATTTTTTGATCAGATGCGTAGTTCTCGAGATATATCAAGATATTTAAAAGTTCCGAAGCCGCACCAACATAATAGAGATACAGAAACACCGTGGCCCCTTTCTTTGAGATAACTCTGCACTAGTGCGAGCCGCAAATGCCACTTCCAGCTTAGCTGTGCAGAAGAAGAACAACAAGATGAAGAAATATCTCGAAATATGTCCGTCAGACCCCTTCCCTTGAGATGAATCTGCAAATATCTCGGAAACGAAGCGAGCTATGGCAAAATGTTAAGAGACGTTTTTTGTAGAGAATTATGTTTCCTACAATTTATGTTCTATGATATTTTTTGATCAGAAGCGTAGTTTTCGAGATATATCGAGATATTTAAAAGTTCCGAAGCCGCACCAACATAATAGAGATACAGAAACACCGTGGCCCCTTTCTTTGAGATAACTCTGCACTAGTGCGAGCCGCAAATGCCACTTCCAGCTTAGCTGTGCAGAAGAAGAGCAACAAGAAGAAGAAATATCTCGAAATATGTCCGACAGGCCCCTTCCCTTGAGATAAATCTGCAAATATCTCGGAAACGAAGCGAGCTATGGCGAAATGTTAAGAGACCTTTTTTGTAGAGAATTAAGTTTCCTACTTTTTATCTTCTATGATATTTTCTGATCAGATGCGTAGTTCTCGAGATATATCAAGATATTTAAAAGTTCCGAAGCCGCACCAACATAATAGAGATACAGAAACACCGTGGCCCCTCTCTTTGAGATAACTCTGCACAATTGCGAGCTGCAAATGCCACTTCCAGCTTAGCTGTGCAGAAGAGGAACAACAAGAAGAAGAAATATCTCGAAATATGTCCGTCAGGCCCCTTCCCTTGAGATAAATCTGCAAATATCTCGGAAACGAAGCGAGCTATGGCAAAATGTTAAGAGACCTTTTTCGTAGAGAATTATGTTTCCTACTTTTTATGTTCTATGATATTTTTTGATCAGACGCGTAGTTCTCGAGATATATCAAGATATTTAAAAGTTCCGAAGCCGCACCAACATAATAGAGATACAGAAACACCGTGGCCCCTTTCTTTGAGATAACTCTGCACTATTGCGACCTGGAAATGCCACTTCCAGCTTAGCTGTGCAGAAGAAGAACAACAAGAAGAAGAAATATCTCGAAATATGTCCGTCAGGCCCCTTCCCTTGAGATATATCTGCAAATATCTCGGAAACGAAGCGAGCTATGGCAAAATGTTAAGAGATGTTTTTTGTAGAGAATTAAGTTTCCTACTTTTTATGTTCTATGATATTTTTTGATCAGATGCGTAGTTCTCGAGATATATCAAGATATTTAAAAGTTCCGAAGCCGCACCAACATAATAGAGATACAGAAACACCGTGGCCCCTTTCTTTCGGATAGCTATGCACTATTGCGAGCTGCAAATGCCACTTCCAGCTTAGCTGTGCAGAAGAAGAACAACAAGAAGAAGAAATATCTCGAAATATGTCCGTCAGGCCCCTTACCATGAGATAAATCTGCAAATATCTCGGAAACGAAGCGAGCTATGGCAAAATGTTAAGAGACCTTTTTTGTAGAGAATTATGTTTCCTACAGTTTATGTTCTATGATATTTTTTGATCAGAAGCGTAGTTTTCGAGATATATCGAGATATTTAAAAGTTCCGAAGCCGCACCAACATAATAGAGATACAGAAACACCGTGGCCCCTTTCGTTGAGATAACTCTGCACTAGTGCGAGCCGCAAATGCCACTTCCAGCTTAGCTGTGCAGAAGAAGAACAACAAGAAGAAGAAATATCTCGAAATATGTCCGTCAGGCCCCTTCCCTTGAGATAAATCTGCAAATATCTCGGAAACGAAGCGAGCTATGGCAAAATGTTAAGAGACCTTTTTTGTAGAGAATTAAGTTTCCTACTTTGTATGTTCTATGATATTTTTTGATCAGACGCGTAGTTCTCGAGATATATCAAGATATTTAAAAGTTCCGAAGCCGCACCAACATAATAGAGATACAGAAACACCGTGGCCCCTTTCTTTGAGATATCTCTGCACTATTGCGAGCTGCAAATGCCACTTCCAGCTTAGCTGCGCAGAAGAAGAACAACAAGAAGAAGAAATATCTCGAAATATGTCCGTCAGGCCCCTTCCCTTGAGATATATCTGCAAATATCTCGGAAACGAAGCGAGCTATGGCAAAATGTTAAGAGACCTTTTTTGTAGAGAATTATGTTTCCTACAATTTATGTTCTATGATATTTTTTGATCAGATGCGTAGTTCTCGAGATATACCAAGATATTTAAAAGTTCCGAAGCCGCACCAACATAATAGAGATACAGAAACACCGTGGCCCCTTTCTTTGAGATAACTCTGCACTATTGCGAGCTGCAAATGCCACTTCCAGCTTAGCTGTGCAGAGGAAGAACAACAAGAAGAAGGAATATCTCGAAATATGTCCGTCAGGCCAGTTCCTTTGAGCTGAATCTGCAAATATCTCGGAAACGAAGCGAGCTATGGCAAAATGTTAAGAGACGTTTTTTGTAGAGAATTATGTTTCCTACAATTTATGTTCTATGATATTTTTTGATCAGAAGGGTAGTTTTCGAGATATATCGAGATATTTAAAAGTTCCGAAGCCGCACCAACATAATAGAGATACAGAAACACCGTGGCCCCTTTCTTTGAGATAACTCTGCACTAGTGCGAGCCGCAAATGCCACTTCCAGCTTAGCTGTGCAGAAGAAGAACAACAAGAAGAAGAAATATCTCGAAATATGTCCGTCAGGCACCTTCCCTCGAGATAAATCTGCAAATATCTCGGAAACGAAGCGAGCTATTGCAAAATGTTGAGAGACCTTTTTTGTATAGAATTGAGTTTCCTACTTTTTATGTTCTATGATATTTTTTGATCAGATGCGTAGTTCTCGAGATATATCAAGATATTTAAAAGTTCCGAAGCCGCACCAACATAATAGAGATACAGAAACACCGTGGCCCCTTTCTTTCAGATAACTATGCACTATTGCGAGCTGCAAATGCCACTTCCAGCTTAGCTGTGCAGAAGAAGAACAACAAGAAGAAGAAATATCTCGAAATATGTCCGTCAGGCCCCTTACCTTGAGATAAATCTGCAAATATCTCGGAAACGAAGCGAGCTATGGCAAAATGTTAAGAGACCTTTTTTGTAGAGAATTAAGTTTCCTACTTTTTATCTTCTATGATATTTTCTGATCAGATGAGTAGTTCTCGAGATATATCAAGATATTTAAAAGTTCCGAAGCCGCACCAACATAATAGAGGTACAGAATCACCGTGGCCCCTTTCTTTGAGATATCTCTGCACTATTGCGAGCTGCAAATGCCACTTCCAGCTTAGCTGCGCAGAAGAAGAACAACAAGAAGAAGAAATATCTCGAAATATGTCCGTCAGGCCCCTTCCCTTGAGATATATCTGCAAATATCTCGGAAACGAAGCGAGCTATGGCAAAATGTTAAGAGACCTTTTTTGTAGAGAATTATGTTTCCTACAATTTATGTTCTATGATATTTTTTGATCAGATGCGTAGTTCTCGAGATATATCAAGATATTTAAAAGTTCCGAAGCCGCACCAACATAATAGAGATACAGAAACGCCGTGGCCCCTTTCTTTGAGATAACTCTGCACTAGTGCGAGTCGCAAATGCCACTTCCAGCTTAGCTGTGCAGAAGAAGAACAACAAGAAGAAGAAATATCTCGAAATATGTCCGTCAGGCCCCTTCCCTTGAGATAAATATGCAAATATCTCGGAAACGAAGCGAGCTATGGCAAAATGTTAAGAGACCTTTTTTGTAGAGAATTAGGTTTCCTACTTTTTATGTTCTATGATATTTTTTGATCAGATGCGTAGTTCTCGAGATATATCAAGATATTTAAAAGTTCCGAAGCCGCACCAACATAATAGAGATACAGAAACACCGTGGCCCCTTTCTTTGAGATAACTCTGCACTAGTGCGAGCCGCAAATGCCACTTCCAGCTTAGCTGTGCAGAAGAAGAACAACAAGATGAAGAAATATCTCGAAATATGTCCGTCAGACCCCTTCCCTTGAGATGAATCTGCAAATATCTCGGAAACGAAGCGAGCTATGGCAAAATGTTAAGAGACGTTTTTTGTAGAGAATTATGTTTCCTACAATTTATGTTCTATGATATTTTTTGATCAGAAGCGTAGTTTTCGAGATATATCGAGATATTTAAAAGTTCCGAAGCCGCACCAACATAATAGAGATACAGAAACACCGTGGCCCCTTTCTTTGAGATAACTCTGCACTAGTGCGAGCCGCAAATGCCACTTCCAGCTTAGCTGTGCAGAAGAAGAGCAACAAGAAGAAGAAATATCTCGAAATATGTCCGACAGGCCCCTTCCCTTGAGATAAATCTGCAAATATCTCGGAAACGAAGCGAGCTATGGCGAAATGTTAAGAGACCTTTTTTGTAGAGAATTAAGTTTCCTACTTTTTATCTTCTATGATATTTTTTGATCAGATGCGTAGTTCTCGAGATAGATCAAGATATTTAAAAGTTCCGAAGCCGCACCAACATAATAGAGATACAGAAACACCGTGGCCCCTCTCTTTGAGATAACTCTGCACTATTGCGAGCTGCAAATGCCACTTCCAGCTTAGCTGTGCAGAAGAAGAACAACAAGAAGAAGAAATATCTCGAAATATGTCCGTTAGGCCCCTTCCCTTGAGATAAATGTGCAAATATCTCGGAAACGAAGCGAGCTATGGCAAAATGTTGAGAGACCTTTTTTGTAGAGAATTAAGTTTCCTACTTTTTATGTTCGATGATATTTTTTGATCAGATGCGTAGTTCTCGAGATATATCAAGATATTTAAAAGTTCCGAAGCTGCACCAACATAATAGAGGTACAGAAACACCGTGGCCTCTTTCTTTGAGATAACTCTGCACTATTGCGAGCTGCAAATGCCACTTCGAGCTTAGCTGTGCAGAAGAAGAACAACAAGAAGAAGAAATATCTCGAAATATGTCCGTCAGACCCCTTCCCTTGAGATGAATCTGCAAATATCTCGGAAACGAAGCGAGCTATGGCAAAATGTTAAGAGACCTTTTTTGTAGAGAATAATGTTTCCTACAATTTACGTTCTATGATATTTTTTGATCAGAAGCGTAGTATTCGAGATATATCGAGATATTTAAAAGTTCCGAAGCCGCACCAACATAATAGAGATACAGAAACACCGTGGCCCCTTTCTTTGAGATAACTCTGCACTATTGCGAGCTGCAAATGCCACTTCCAGCTTAGCTGTGCAGAGGAAGAACAACAAGAAGAAGGAATATCTCGAAATATGTCCGTCAGGCCAGTTCCTTTGAGCTGAATCTGCAAATATCTCGGAAACGAAGCGAGCTATGGCAAAATGTTAAGAGACGTTTTTTGTAGAGAATTATGTTTCCTACAATTTATGTTCTATGATATTTTTTGATCAGAAGGGTAGTTTTCGAGATATATCGAGATATTTAAAAGTTCCGAAGCCGCACCAACATAATAGAGATACAGAAACACCGTGGCCCCTTTCTTTGAGATAACTCTGCACTAGTGCGAGCCGCAAATGCCACTTCCAGCTTAGCTGTGCAGAAGAAGAACAACAAGAAGAAGAAATATCTCGAAATATGTCCGTCAGGCACCTTCCCTCGAGATAAATCTGCAAATATCTCGGAAACGAAGCGAGCTATTGCAAAATGTTGAGAGACCTTTTTTGTATAGAATTGAGTTTCCTACTTTTTATGTTCTATGATATTTTTTGATCAGATGCGTAGTTCTCGAGATATATCAAGATATTTAAAAGTTCCGAAGCCGCACCAACATAATAGAGATACAGAAACACCGTGGCCCCTTTCTTTCAGATAACTATGCACTATTGCGAGCTGCAAATGCCACTTCCAGCTTAGCTGTGCAGAAGAAGAACAACAAGAAGAAGAAATATCTCGAAATATGTCCGTCAGGCCCCTTACCTTGAGATAAATCTGCAAATATCTCGGAAACGAAGCGAGCTATGGCAAAATGTTAAGAGACCTTTTTTGTAGAGAATTAAGTTTCCTACTTTTTATCTTCTATGATATTTTCTGATCAGATGAGTAGTTCTCGAGATATATCAAGATATTTAAAAGTTCCGAAGCCGCACCAACATAATAGAGGTACAGAATCACCGTGGCCCCTTTCTTTGAGATATCTCTGCACTATTGCGAGCTGCAAATGCCACTTCCAGCTTAGCTGCGCAGAAGAAGAACAACAAGAAGAAGAAATATCTCGAAATATGTCCGTCAGGCCCCTTCCCTTGAGATATATCTGCAAATATCTCGGAAACGAAGCGAGCTATGGCAAAATGTTAAGAGACCTTTTTTGTAGAGAATTATGTTTCCTACAATTTATGTTCTATGATATTTTTTGATCAGATGCGTAGTTCTCGAGATATATCAAGATATTTAAAAGTTCCGAAGCCGCACCAACATAATAGAGATACAGAAACGCCGTGGCCCCTTTCTTTGAGATAACTCTGCACTAGTGCGAGTCGCAAATGCCACTTCCAGCTTAGCTGTGCAGAAGAAGAACAACAAGAAGAAGAAATATCTCGAAATATGTCCGTCAGGCCCCTTCCCTTGAGATAAATATGCAAATATCTCGGAAACGAAGCGAGCTATGGCAAAATGTTAAGAGACCTTTTTTGTAGAGAATTAGGTTTCCTACTTTTTATGTTCTATGATATTTTTTGATCAGATGCGTAGTTCTCGAGATATATCAAGATATTTAAAAGTTCCGAAGCCGCACCAACATAATAGAGATACAGAAACACCGTGGCCCCTTTCTTTGAGATAACTCTGCACTAGTGCGAGCCGCAAATGCCACTTCCAGCTTAGCTGTGCAGAAGAAGAACAACAAGATGAAGAAATATCTCGAAATATGTCCGTCAGACCCCTTCCCTTGAGATGAATCTGCAAATATCTCGGAAACGAAGCGAGCTATGGCAAAATGTTAAGAGACGTTTTTTGTAGAGAATTATGTTTCCTACAATTTATGTTCTATGATATTTTTTGATCAGAAGCGTAGTTTTCGAGATATATCGAGATATTTAAAAGTTCCGAAGCCGCACCAACATAATAGAGATACAGAAACACCGTGGCCCCTTTCTTTGAGATAACTCTGCACTAGTGCGAGCCGCAAATGCCACTTCCAGCTTAGCTGTGCAGAAGAAGAGCAACAAGAAGAAGAAATATCTCGAAATATGTCCGACAGGCCCCTTCCCTTGAGATAAATCTGCAAATATCTCGGAAACGAAGCGAGCTATGGCGAAATGTTAAGAGACCTTTTTTGTAGAGAATTAAGTTTCCTACTTTTTATCTTCTATGATATTTTTTGATCAGATGCGTAGTTCTCGAGATAGATCAAGATATTTAAAAGTTCCGAAGCCGCACCAACATAATAGAGATACAGAAACACCGTGGCCCCTCTCTTTGAGATAACTCTGCACTATTGCGAGCTGCAAATGCCACTTCCAGCTTAGCTGTGCAGAAGAAGAACAACAAGAAGAAGAAATATCTCGAAATATGTCCGTTAGGCCCCTTCCCTTGAGATAAATGTGCAAATATCTCGGAAACGAAGCGAGCTATGGCAAAATGTTGAGAGACCTTTTTTGTAGAGAATTAAGTTTCCTACTTTTTATGTTCGATGATATTTTTTGATCAGATGCGTAGTTCTCGAGATATATCAAGATATTTAAAAGTTCCGAAGCTGCACCAACATAATAGAGGTACAGAAACACCGTGGCCTCTTTCTTTGAGATAACTCTGCACTATTGCGAGCTGCAAATGCCACTTCGAGCTTAGCTGTGCAGAAGAAGAACAACAAGAAGAAGAAATATCTCGAAATATGTCCGTCAGACCCCTTCCCTTGAGATGAATCTGCAAATATCTCGGAAACGAAGCGAGCTATGGCAAAATGTTAAGAGACCTTTTTTGTAGAGAATAATGTTTCCTACAATTTACGTTCTATGATATTTTTTGATCAGAAGCGTAGTATTCGAGATATATCGAGATATTTAAAAGTTCCGAAGCCGCACCAACATAATAGAGATACAGAAACACCGTGGCCCCTTTCTTTGAGATAACTCTGCACTATTGCGACCTGCAAATGCCACTTCCAGCTCAGCTGTGCAGAAGAAGAACAACAAGAAGAAGAAATATCTCGAAATATGTCCGTCAGGCCCCTTCCCTTGAGATAAATCTGCAAATATCTCGGAAACGAAGCGAGCTATGGCAAAATGTTAAGAGACCTTTTTTGTAGAGAATTAAGTTTCCTACTTTTTGTGTTCTATGATATTTTTTGATCAGATGCGTAGTTCTCGAGATATATCAAGATATTTAAAAGTTCCGAAGCCGCACCAACATAATAGAGATACAGAAACACCGTGGCCCCTTTCTTTGAGATAACTCTGCACTATTGCGAGCTGGAAATGCCACTTCCAGTTTAGCTGTGCAGAAGAAGAACAACAAGAAGAAGAAATATCTCGAAATATGTCCGTTAGGCCCCTTCCCTTGAGATAAATCTGCAAATATCTCGGAAACGAAGCGAGCTATGGCAAAATGTTAAGAGACCTTTTTTGTAGAGAATTTTGTTTCCTACAATTTATGTTCTATGATATTTTTTGATCAGAAGCGTAGTTTTCGAGATATATCGAGATATTTAAAAGTTCCGAAGCCGCACCAACATAATAGAGATACAGAAACACGGTGGCCCCTTTCTTTGAGATAACTCTGCACTAGTGCGAGCCGCAAATGCCACTTCCAGCTTAGCTGTGCAGAAGAAGAACAACAAGAAGAAGAAATATCTCGAAATATGTCCGTCAGGCCCCTTCCCTTGAGATAAATATGCAAATATCTCGGAAACGAAGCGAGCTATGGCAAAATGTTAAGAGACCTTTTCTGTAGAGTATTAAGTTTCCTACTTTTTATGTTCTATGACATTTTTTGATCAGATGCGTAGTTCTCGAGATATATCAAGATATTTAAAAGTTCCGAAGCCGCACCTACATAATAGAGATACAGAAACACCGTGGCCCCTTTCTTTAAGATAACTCTGCACTATTGCGAGCTGCAAATGCCACTTCCAGCTCAGCTGTGCAGAAGAAGAACAACAAGAAGAAGAAATATCTCGAAATATGTCCGTCAGGCCCCTTCCCTTGAGATAAATCTGCAAATATCTCGGAAACGAAGCGAGCTATGGCAAAATGTTAAGAGACCTTTTTTGTAGAGAATTAAGTTTCCTACTTTTTGTGTTCTATGATATTTTTTGATCAGATGCGTAGTTCTCGAGATATATCAAGATATTTAAAAGTTCCGAAGCCGCACCAACATAATAGAGATACACAAACACCGTGGCCCCTTTCTTTGAGATAACTCTGCACTATTGCGAGCTGGAAATGCCACTTCCAGTTTAGCTGTGCAGAAGAAGAACAACAAGAAGAAGAAATATCTCGAAATATGTCCGTTAGGCCCCTTCCCTTGAGATAAATCTGCAAATATCTCGGAAACGAAGCGAGCTATGGCAAAATGTTAAGAGACCTTTTTTGTAGAGAATTATGTTTCCTACAATTTATGTTCTATGATATTTTTTGATCAGAAGCGTAGTTTTCGAGATATATCGCGATATTTAAAAGTTCCGAAGCCGCACCAACATAATAGAGATACAGAAACACGGTGGCCCCTTTCATTGAGATAACTCTGCACTAGTGCGAGCCGCAAATGCCACTTCCAGCTTAGCTGTGCAGAAGAAGAACAACAAGAAGAAGAAATATCTCGAAATATGTCCGTTACGCCCCTTCCCTTGAGATAAATCTGCAAATATCTCGGAAACGAAGCGAGCTATGGCAAAATGTTAAGAGACCTTTTTTGTAGAGAATTATGTTTCCTACAATTTATGTTCTATGATATTCTTTGATCAGAAGCGTAGTTTTCGAGATATATCGAGATATTTAAAAGTTCCGAAGCCGCACCAACATAATAGAGATACAGAAACACGGTGGCCCCTTTCTTTGAGATAACTCTGCACTAGTGCGAGCCGCAAATGCCACTTCCAGCTTAGCTGTGCAGAAGAAGAACAACAAGAAGAAGAAATATCTCGAAATATGTCCGTCAGGCCCCTTCCCTTGAGATAAATATGCAAATATCTCGGAAACGAAGCGAGCTATGGCAAAATGTTAAGAGACCTTTTCTGTAGAGAATTATGTTTCCTACTTTTTATGTTCTATGACATTTTTTGATCAGATGCGTAGTTCTCGAGATATATCAAGATATTTAAAAGTTCCGAACCCGCACCTACATAATAGAGATACAGAAACACCGTGGCCCCTTTCTTTAAGATAACTCTGCACTATTGCGAGCTGCAAATGCCACTTCCAGCTTAGCTGTGCAGAGGAAGAACAACAAGAAGAAGAAATATCTCGAAATATGTCTGTCAGGCCAGTTCCTTTGAGCTGAATCTGCAAATATCTCGGAAACGAAGAGAGCTATGGCAAAATGTTAAGAGACCTTTTTTGTAGAGAATTAAGTTTCCTACTTTTTATGTTCGATGATATTTTTTGATCAGATGCGTAGTTCTCGAGATATATCAAGATATTTAAAAGTTCCGAAGCTGCACCAACATAATAGAGGTACAGAAACACGGTGGCCTCTTTCTTTGAGATAACTCTGCACTATTGCGAGCTGCAAATGCCGCTTCGAGCTTAGCTGTGCAGAAGAAGAACAACAAGAAGAAGAAATATCTCGAAATATGTCCGTCAGACCCCTTCCCTTGAGATGAATCTGCAAATATCTCGAAAACGAAGCGAGCTATGGCAAAATGTTAAGAGACCTTTTTTGTTGAGAATAATGTTTCCTACAATTTACGCTCTATGATATTTTTTGATCAGAAGCGTAGTATTCGAGATATATCGAGATATTTAAAAGTTCCGAAGCCGCACCAACATAATAGAGATACAGAAACACCGTGGCCCCTTTCTTTGAGATAACTCTGCACTATTGCGACCTGCAAATGCCACTTCCAGCTCAGCTGTGCAGAAGAAGAACAACAAGAAGAAGAAATATCTCGAAATATGTCCGTCAGGCCCCTTCCCTTGAGATAAATCTGCAAATATCTCGGAAACGAAGCGAGCTATGGCAAAATGTTGAGAGACCTTTTTTGTAGAGAATTAAGTTTCCTACTTTTTGTGTTCTATGATATTTTTTGATCAGATGCGTAGTTCTCGAGATATATCAAGATATTTAAAAGTTCCGAAGCCGCACCAACATAATAGAGATACAGAAACACCGTGGCCCCTTTCTTTGAGATAACTCTGCACTATTGCGAGCTGGAAATGCCACTTCCAGTTTAGCTGTGCAGAAGAAGAACAACAAGAAGAAGAAATATCTCGAAATATGTCCGTTAGGCCCCTTCCCTTGAGATAAATCTGCAAATATCTCGGAAACGAAGCGAGCTATGGCAAAATGTTGAGAGACCTTTTTTGTAGAGAATTATGTTTCCTACAATTTATGTTCTATGATATTTTTTGATCAGAAGCGTAGTTTTCGAGATATATCGCGATATTTAAAAGTTCCGAAGCCGCACCAACATAATAGAGATACAGAAACACGGTGGCCCCTTTCTTTGAGATAACTCTGCACTAGTGCGAGCCGCAAATGCCACTTCCAGCTTAGCTGTGCAGAAGAAGAACAACAAGAAGAAGAAATATCTCGAAATATGTCCGTCAGGCCCCTTCCCTTGAGATAAATATGCAAATATCTCGGAAACGAAGCGAGCTATGGCAAAATGTTAAGAGACCTTTTTTGTAGAGAATTAAGTTTCCTACTTTTTATGTTCTATGACATTTTTTGATCAGATGCGTAGTTCTCGAGATATATCAAGATATTTAAAAGTTCCGAAGCCGCACCTACATAATAGAGATACAGAAACACCGTGGCCCCTTTCTTTAAGATAACTCTGCACTATTGCGAGCTGCAAATGCCACTTCCAGCTTAGCTGTGCAGAGGAAGAACAACAAGAAGAAGAAATATCTCGAAATATGTCCGTCAGGCCCCTTCCCTTGAGATAAATCTGCAAATATCTCGGAAACGAAGCGAGCTATGGCAAAATGTTTAGAGACCTTTCTTGTTGAGAATTAAGTTTCCTACTTTTTATGTAGTATGATATTTTTTGATCAGATGCGTAGTTCTCGAGATATATCAAGATATTTAAAAGTTCCGAAGCCGCACCAACATAATAGAGATACAGAAACACCGTGGCCCCTTTCCTTGGGATAACTCTGCACTATTGCGAGCTGCAAATGCCACTTCCAGCTTAGCTGTGCAGAAGAAGAACAACAAGAAGAAGAAATATCTCGAAATATGTCCGTCAGGCCAGTTCCTTTGAGCTGAATCTGCAAATATCTCGGAAACGAAGCGAGCTATGGCAAAATGTTTAGAGACCTTTTTTGTAGAGAATTATGTTTCCTACTTTTTATGTTCTATGATATTTTTTGATCAGACGCGTAGTTCTCGAGATATATCAAGATATTTAAAAGTTCCGAAGCCGCACCAACATAATAGAGATACAGAAACAGCGTGGCCCCTTTCTTTGAGATAACTCTGCAATAGTGCAAGCCGCAAATGCCACTTCCAGCTTAGCTGTGCAGAAGAAGAACAACAAGAAGAAGAAATATCTCGAAATATGTCCGTTAGGCCCCTTCCCTTGAGATAAATCTGCAAATATCTCGGAAACGAAGTGAGCTATGGCAAAATGTTGAGAGACCTTTTTTGTAGAGAATTAAGTTTCCTACTTTTTATGTTCTATGATATTTTTTGATCAGATGCGTAGTTCTCGAGATATATCAAGATATTTAAAAGTTCCGAAGCCGCACCAACATAATAGAGATACAGAAACACCGTGGCCCCTTTCTTTGAGATAACTCTGCACTATTGCGAGCTGGAAATGCCACTTCCAGTTTAGCTGTGCAGAAGAAGAACAACAAGAAGAAGAAATATCTCGAAATATGTCCGTTAGGCCCCTTCCCTTGAGATAAATCTGCAAATATCTCGGAAACGAAGCGAGCTATGGCAAAATGTTAAGAGACCTTTTTTGTAGAGAATTTTGTTTCCTACAATTTATGTTCTATGATATTTTTTGATCAGAAGCGTAGTTTTCGAGATATATCGAGATATTTAAAAGTTCCGAAGCCGCACCAACATAATAGAGATACAGAAACACCGTGGCCCCTTTCTTTGAGATAACTCTGCACTAGTGCGAGCCGCAAATGCCACTTCCAGCTTAGCTGTGCAGAAGAAGAACAACAAGAAGAAGAAATATCTCGAAATATGTCCGTCAGGCCCCTTCCCTTGAGATAAATCTGCAAATATCTCGGAAACGAAGAGAGCTATGGCAAAATGTTAAGAGACCTTTTTTGTAGAGAATTAAGTTTCCTACTTTTTATGTTCTATGATATTTTTTGATCAGATGCGTAGTTCTCGAGATATATCAAGATATTTAAAAGTTCCGAAGCCGCACCAACATAATAGAGATACAGAAACACCGTGGCCCCTTTCTTTGAGATAACTCTGCACTATTGCGAGCTGGAAATGCCACTTCCAGTTTAGCTGTGCAGAAGAAGAACAACAAGAAGAAGAAATATCTCGAAATATGTCCGTTAGGCCCCTTCCCTTGAGATAAATCTGCAAATATCTCGGAAACGAAGCGAGCTATGGCAAAATGTTGAGAGACCTTTTTTGTAGAGAATTATGTTTCCTACAATTTATGTTCTATGATATTTTTTGATCAGAAGCGTAGTTTTCGAGATATATCGCGATATTTAAAAGTTCCGAAGCCGCACCAACATAATAGAGATACAGAAACACGGTGGCCCCTTTCTTTGAGATAACTCTGCACTAGTGCGAGCCGCAAATGCCACTTCCAGCTTAGCTGTGCAGAAGAAGAACAACAAGAAGAAGAAATATCTCGAAATATGTCCGTCAGGCCCCTTCCCTTGAGATAAATATGCAAATATCTCGGAAACGAAGCGAGCTATGGCAAAATGTTAAGAGACCTTTTTTGTAGAGAATTAAGTTTCCTACTTTTTATGTTCTATGACATTTTTTGATCAGATGCGTAGTTCTCGAGATATATCAAGATATTTAAAAGTTCCGAAGCCGCACCTACATAATAGAGATACAGAAACACCGTGGCCCCTTTCTTTAAGATAACTCTGCACTATTGCGAGCTGCAAATGCCACTTCCAGCTTAGCTGTGCAGAGGAAGAACAACAAGAAGAAGAAATATCTCGAAATATGTCCGTCAGGCCCCTTCCCTTGAGATAAATCTGCAAATATCTCGGAAACGAAGCGAGCTATGGCAAAATGTTTAGAGACCTTTCTTGTTGAGAATTAAGTTTCCTACTTTTTATGTAGTATGATATTTTTTGATCAGATGCGTAGTTCTCGAGATATATCAAGATATTTAAAAGTTCCGAAGCCGCACCAACATAATAGAGATACAGAAACACCGTGGCCCCTTTCCTTGGGATAACTCTGCACTATTGCGAGCTGCAAATGCCACTTCCAGCTTAGCTGTGCAGAAGAAGAACAACAAGAAGAAGAAATATCTCGAAATATGTCCGTCAGGCCAGTTCCTTTGAGCTGAATCTGCAAATATCTCGGAAACGAAGCGAGCTATGGCAAAATGTTTAGAGACCTTTTTTGTAGAGAATTATGTTTCCTACTTTTTATGTTCTATGATATTTTTTGATCAGACGCGTAGTTCTCGAGATATATCAAGATATTTAAAAGTTCCGAAGCCGCACCAACATAATAGAGATACAGAAACAGCGTGGCCCCTTTCTTTGAGATAACTCTGCAATAGTGCAAGCCGCAAATGCCACTTCCAGCTTAGCTGTGCAGAAGAAGAACAACAAGAAGAAGAAATATCTCGAAATATGTCCGTTAGGCCCCTTCCCTTGAGATAAATCTGCAAATATCTCGGAAACGAAGTGAGCTATGGCAAAATGTTGAGAGACCTTTTTTGTAGAGAATTAAGTTTCCTACTTTTTATGTTCTATGATATTTTTTGATCAGATGCGTAGTTCTCGAGATATATCAAGATATTTAAAAGTTCCGAAGCCGCACCAACATAATAGAGATACAGAAACACCGTGGCCCCTTTCTTTGAGATAACTCTGCACTATTGCGAGCTGGAAATGCCACTTCCAGTTTAGCTGTGCAGAAGAAGAACAACAAGAAGAAGAAATATCTCGAAATATGTCCGTTAGGCCCCTTCCCTTGAGATAAATCTGCAAATATCTCGGAAACGAAGCGAGCTATGGCAAAATGTTAAGAGACCTTTTTTGTAGAGAATTTTGTTTCCTACAATTTATGTTCTATGATATTTTTTGATCAGAAGCGTAGTTTTCGAGATATATCGAGATATTTAAAAGTTCCGAAGCCGCACCAACATAATAGAGATACAGAAACACGGTGGCCCCTTTCTTTGAGATAACTCTGCACTAGTGCGAGCCGCAAATGCCACTTCCAGCTTAGCTGTGCAGAAGAAGAACAACAAGAAGAAGAAATATCTCGAAATATGTCCGTCAGGCCCCTTCCCTTGAGATAAATATGCAAATATCTCGGAAACGAAGCGAGCTATGGCAAAATGTTAAGAGACCTTTTCTGTAGAGTATTAAGTTTCCTACTTTTTATGTTCTATGACATTTTTTGATCAGATGCGTAGTTCTCGAGATATATCAAGATATTTAAAAGTTCCGAAGCCGCACCTACATAATAGAGATACAGAAACACCGTGGCCCCTTTCTTTAAGATAACTCTGCACTATTGCGAGCTGCAAATGCCACTTCCAGCTCAGCTGTGCAGAAGAAGAACAACAAGAAGAAGAAATATCTCGAAATATGTCCGTCAGGCCCCTTCCCTTGAGATAAATCTGCAAATATCTCGGAAACGAAGCGAGCTATGGCAAAATGTTAAGAGACCTTTTTTGTAGAGAATTAAGTTTCCTACTTTTTGTGTTCTATGATATTTTTTGATCAGATGCGTAGTTCTCGAGATATATCAAGATATTTAAAAGTTCCGAAGCCGCACCAACATAATAGAGATACACAAACACCGTGGCCCCTTTCTTTGAGATAACTCTGCACTATTGTGAGCTGGAAATGCCACTTCCAGTTTAGCTGTGCAGAAGAAGAACAACAAGAAGAAGAAATATCTCGAAATATGTCCGTTAGGCCCCTTCCCTTGAGATAAATCTGCAAATATCTCGGAAACGAAGCGAGCTATGGCAAAATGTTAAGAGACCTTTTTTGTAGAGAATTATGTTTCCTACAATTTATGTTCTATGATATTTTTTGATCAGAAGCGTAGTTTTCGAGATATATCGCGATATTTAAAAGTTCCGAAGCCGCACCAACATAATAGAGATACAGAAACACGGTGGCCCCTTTCATTGAGATAACTCTGCACTAGTGCGAGCCGCAAATGCCACTTCCAGCTTAGCTGTGCAGAAGAAGAACAACAAGAAGAAGAAATATCTCGAAATATGTCCGTTAGGCCCCTTCCCTTGAGATAAATCTGCAAATATCTCGGAAACGAAGCGAGCTATGGCAAAATGTTAAGAGACCTTTTTTGTAGAGAATTATGTTTCCTACAATTTATGTTCTATGATATTTTTTGATCAGAAGCGTAGTTTTCGAGATATATCGAGATATTTAAAAGTTCCGAAGCCGCACCAACATAATAGAGATACAGAAACACGGTGGCCCCTTTCTTTGAGATAACTCTGCACTAGTGCGAGCCGCAAATGCCACTTCCAGCTTAGCTGTGCAGAAGAAGAACAACAAGAAGAAGAAATATCTCGAAATATGTCCGTCAGGCCCCTTCCCTTGAGATAAATATGCAAATATCTCGGAAACGAAGCGAGCTATGGCAAAATGTTAAGAGACCTTTTCTGTAGAGAATTATGTTTCCTACTTTTTATGTTCTATGACATTTTTTGATCAGATGCGTAGTTCTCGAGATATATCAAGATATTTAAAAGTTCCGAAGCCGCACCTACATAATAGAGATACAGAAACACCGTGGCCCCTTTCTTTAAGATAACTCTGCACTATTGCGAGCTGCAAATGCCACTTCCAGCTTAGCTGTGCAGAGGAAGAACAACAAGAAGAAGAAATATCTCGAAATATGTCTGTCAGGCCAGTTCCTTTGAGCTGAATCTGCAAATATCTCGGAAACGAAGAGAGCTATGGCAAAATGTTAAGAGACCTTTTTTGTAGAGAATTAAGTTTCCTACTTTTTATGTTCGATGATATTTTTTGATCAGATGCGTAGTTCTCGAGATATATCAAGATATTTAAAAGTTCCGAAGCTGCACCAACATAATAGAGGTACAGAAACACGGTGGCCTCTTTCTTTGAGATAACTCTGCACTATTGCGAGCTGCAAATGCCGCTTCGAGCTTAGCTGTGCAGAAGAAGAACAACAAGAAGAAGAAATATCTCGAAATATGTCCGTCAGACCCCTTCCCTTGAGATGAATCTGCAAATATCTCGAAAACGAAGCGAGCTATGGCAAAATGTTAAGAGACCTTTTTTGTTGAGAATAATGTTTCCTACAATTTACGCTCTATGATATTTTTTGACCAGAAGCGTAGTATTCGAGATATATCGAGATATTTAAAAGTTCCGAAGCCGCACCAACATAATAGAGATACAGAAACACCGTGGCCCCTTTCTTTGAGATAACTCTGCACTATTGCGACCTGCAAATGCCACTTCCAGCTCAGCTGTGCAGAAGAAGAACAACAAGAAGAAGAAATATCTCGAAATATGTCCGTCAGGCCCCTTCCCTTGAGATAAATCTGCAAATATCTCGGAAACGAAGCGAGCTATGGCAAAATGTTGAGAGACCTTTTTTGTAGAGAATTAAGTTTCCTACTTTTTGTGTTCTATGATATTTTTTGATCAGATGCGTAGTTCTCGAGATATATCAAGATATTTAAAAGTTCCGAAGCCGCACCAACATAATAGAGATACAGAAACACCGTGGCCCCTTTCTTTGAGATAACTCTGCACTATTGCGAGCTGGAAATGCCACTTCCAGTTTAGCTGTGCAGAAGAAGAACAACAAGAAGAAGAAATATCTCGAAATATGTCCGTTAGGCCCCTTCCCTTGAGATAAATCTGCAAATATCTCGGAAACGAAGCGAGCTATGGCAAAATGTTAAGAGACCTTTTTTGTAGAGAATTATGTTTCCTACAATTTATGTTCTATGATATTTTTTGATCAGAAGCGTAGTTTTCGAGATATATCGCGATATTTAAAAGTTCCGAAGCCGCACCAACATAATAGAGATACAGAAACACGGTGGCCCCTTTCTTTGAGATAACTCTGCACTAGTGCGAGCCGCAAATGCCACTTCCAGCTTAGCTGTGCAGAAGAAGAACAACAAGAAGAAGAAATATCTCGAAATATGTCCGTCAGGCCCCTTCCCTTGAGATAAATATGCAAATATCTCGGAAACGAAGCGAGCTATGGCAAAATGTTAAGAGACCTTTTTTGTAGAGAATTAAGTTTCCTACTTTTTATGTTCTATGACATTTTTTGATCAGATGCGTAGTTCTCGAGATATATCAAGATATTTAAAAGTTCCGAAGCCGCACCTACATAATAGAGATACAGAAACACCGTGGCCCCTTTCTTTAAGATAACTCTGCACTATTGCGAGCTGCAAATGCCACTTCCAGCTTAGCTGTGCAGAGGAAGAACAACAAGAAGAAGAAATATCTCGAAATATGTCCGTCAGGCCCCTTCCCTTGAGATAAATCTGCAAATATCTCGGAAACGAAGCGAGCTATGGCAAAATGTTTAGAGACCTTTCTTGTAGAGAATTAAGTTTCCTACTTTTTATGTAGTATGATATTTTTTGATCAGATGCGTAGTTCTCGAGATATATCAAGATATTTAAAAGTTCCGAAGCCGCACCAACATAATAGAGATACAGAAACACCGTGGCCCCTTTCCTTGGGATAACTCTGCACTATTGCGAGCTGCAAATGCCACTTCCAGCTTAGCTGTGCAGAAGAAGAACAACAAGAAGAAGAAATATCTCGAAATATGTCCGTCAGGCCAGTTCCTTTGAGCTGAATCTGCAAATATCTCGGAAACGAAGCGAGCTATGGCAAAATGTTTAGAGACCTTTTTTGTAGAGAATTATGTTTCCTACTTTTTATGTTCTATGATATTTTTTGATCAGACGCGTAGTTCTCGAGATATATCAAGATATTTAAAAGTTCCGAAGCCGCACCAACATAATAGAGATACAGAAACAGCGTGGCCCCTTTCTTTGAGATAACTCTGCAATAGTGCAAGCCGCAAATGCCACTTCCAGCTTAGCTGTGCAGAAGAAGAACAACAAGAAGAAGAAATATCTCGAAATATGTCCGTTAGGCCCCTTCCCTTGAGATAAATCTGCAAATATCTCGGAAACGAAGTGAGCTATGGCAAAATGTTGAGAGACCTTTTTTGTAGAGAATTAAGTTTCCTACTTTTTATGTTCTATGATATTTTTTGATCAGATGCGTAGTTCTCGAGATATATCAAGATATTTAAAAGTTCCGAAGCCGCACCAACATAATAGAGATACAGAAACACCGTGGCTCCTTTCTTTGAGATAACTCTGCACTATTGCGAGCTGGAAATGCCACTTCCAGTTTAGCTGTGCAGAAGAAGAACAACAAGAAGAAGAAATATCTCGAAATATGTCCGTTAGGCCCCTTCCCTTGAGATAAATCTGCAAATATCTCGGAAACGAAGCGAGCTATGGCAAAATGTTAAGAGACCTTTTTTGTAGAGAATTAAGTTTCCTACTTTTTATGTTCTACGATATTTTTTGATCAGATGCGTAGTTCTCGAGATATATCAAGATATTTAAAAGTTCCGAAGCCGCACCAACATAATAGAGATACAGAAACACCGTGGCCCCTTTCTTTGAGATAACTCTGCACTATTGCGAGCTGCAAATGCCACTTCCAGCTTAGCTGTGCAGAGGAAGAACAACAAGAAAAAGAAGTATCTCGAAATATGTCCGTCAGGCCCGTTCCTTTGAGCTGAATCTGCAAATATCTCGGAAACGAAGCGAGCTATGGCAAAAAGTTAAGAGACGTTTTTTGTAGAGAATTATGTTTCCTACAATTTATGTTCTATGATATTTTTCGATCAGAAGCGTAGTTTTCGAGATATATCGAGATATTTAAAAGTCCCGAAGCCGCACCAACATAATAGAGATACAGAAACACCGTGGCCCCTTTCTTTAAGATAACTCTGCACTATTGCGAGCTGCAAATGCCACTTCCAGCTTAGCTGTGCAGAGGAAGAACAACAAGAAGAAGAAATATCTCGAAATATGTCCGTCAGGCCAGTTCCTTTGAGCTGAATCTGCAAATATCTCGGAAACGAAGCGAGCTATGGCAAAATGTTAAGAGACCTTTTGTGTAGAGAATTAAGTTTCCTACTTTTTATGTTCGATGATATTTTTTGATCAGATGCGTAGTTCTCGAGATATATCAAGATATTTAAAAGTTCCGAAGCCGCACCAACATAATAGAGATACAGAAACACCGTGGCCCCTTTCTTTGAGATAACTCTGCACTAGTGCGAGCCGCAAATGCCACTTCCAGCTTAGCTGTGCAGAAGAAGAACAACAAGAAGAAGAAATATCTCGAAATATGTCCGTCAGGCCCCTTCCCTTGAGATAAATCTGCAAATATCTCGGAAACGAAGCGAGCTATGGCAAAATGTTTAGAGACCTTTCTTGTAGAGAATTAAGTTTCCTACTTTTTATGTAGTATGATATTTTTTGATCAGATGCGTAGTTCTCGAGATATATCAAGATATTTAAAAGTTCCGAAGCCGCACCAACATAATAGAGATACAGAAACACCGTGGCCCCTTTCCTTGGGATAACTCTGCACTATTGCGAGCTGCAAATGCCACTTCCAGCTTAGCTGTGCAGAAGAAGAACAACAAGAAGAAGAAATATCTCGAAATATGTCCGTCAGGCCAGTTCCTTTGAGCTGAATCTGCAAATATCTCGGAAACGAAGCGAGCTATGGCAAAATGTTAAGAGACCTTTTTTGTAGAGAATTATGTTTCCTACTTTTTATGTTCTATGATATTTTTTGATCAGACGCGTAGTTCTCGAGATATATCAAGATATTTAAAAGTTCCGAAGCCGCACCAACATAATAGAGATACAGAAACACCGTGGCCCCTTTCTTTGAGATAACTCTGCAATAGTGCGAGCCGCAAATGCCACTTCCAGCTTAGCTGTGCAGAAGAAGAACAACAAGAAGAAGAAACATCTCGAAATATGTCCGTTAGGCCCCTTCCCTTGAGATAAATCTGCAAATATCTCGGAAACGAAGTGAGCTATGGCAAAACGTTGAGAGACCTTTTTTGTAGAGAATTAAGTTTCCTACTTTTTATGTTCTATGATATTTTTTGATCAGATGCGTAGTTCTCGAGATATATCAAGATATTTAAAAGTTCCGAAGCCGCACCAACATAATAGAGACACAGAAACACCGTAGCTCCTTTCTTTGAGATAACTCTGCACTATTGCGAGCTGGAAATGCCACTTCCAGTTTAGCTGTGCAGAAGAAGAACAACAAGAAGAAGAAATATCTCGAAATATGTCCGTCAGGCCCCTTCCCTTGAGATATATCTGCAAATATCTCGGAAACGAAGCGAGGTATGGCAAAATGTTAAGAGACCTTTTTTGTAGAGAATTATGTTTCCTACAATTTATGTTCTATGATATTTTTTGATCAGAAGCGTAGTTTTCGAGATATATCGAGATATTTAAAAGTTCCGAAGCCGCACCAACATAATAGGGATACAGAAATACCGTGGCCCCTTTCTTTGAGATAACTCTGCACTAGTGCGAGCCGCAAATGCCACTTCCAGCTTAGCTGTGCAGAAGAAGAACAACAAGAAGAAGAAATATCTCGAAATATGTCCGTCAGGCCCCTTCCCTTGAGATATATCTGCAAATATCTCGGAAACGAAGCGAGCTATGGCAAAATGTTAAGAGACCTTTTTTGTAGAGAATTATGTTTCCTACAATTTATGTTCTATGATATTCTTTGATCAGATGCGTAGTTCTCGAGATATATCAAGATATTTAAAAGTTCCGAAGCCGCACCAACATAATAGAGATACAGAAACACCGTGGCCCCTTTCTTTGAGATAACTCTGCACTATTGCGAGCTGCAAATGCCACTTCCAGCTTAGCTGTGCAGAAGAAGAACATCAAGAAGAAGAAATATCTCGATTAATGTCCGTCAGGCCCCTTCCCTTGAGATAAATCTGCAAATATCTCGGAAACGAAGAGGGCTATGGCAAAATGTTAAGAGACCTTTTTTGTAGAGAATTAAGTTTCCTACTTTTTATGTTCTATGATATTTTTTTATCTGATGCGTAGTTCTCGAGATATATCAAGATACTTAAAAGTTCCGAAGCCGCACCAACATAATAGAGATACAGAAACACCGTGGCCCCTTTCTTTGAGATAACTCTGCACTATTGCGAGCTGTAAATGCCACTTCCAGCTTAGCTGTGCAGAAGAAGAACAACAAGAAGAAGAAATATCTCGAAATATGTCCGTCAGGCCCCTTCCCTTGAGATAAATCTGCAAATATCTCGGAAACGAAGCGAGCTATGGCAAAATGTTAAGAGACGTTTTTTGTAGAGAATTAAGTTTCCTACTTTTTATGTTCTATGATATTTTTTGATCAGATGCGTAGCTCTCGAGATATATCAAGATATTTAAAAGTTTCGAAGCCGCACCAACATAATAGAGATACAGAAACACCGTGGCCCCTTTCTTTGAGATAACTCTGCACTATTGCGAGCTGCAGATGCCACTTCCAGCTTAGCTGTGCAGAGGAAGAACAACAAGAAGAAGAAATATCTCGAAATATGTCCGTCAGGCCAGTTCCTTTGAGCTGAATCGGCAAATATCTCGGAAACGAAGCGAGCTATGGCAAAATGTTAAGAGACGTTTTTTGTAGAGAATTATGTTTCCTACAATTTATGTTCTATGATATTTTTTGATCAGAAGCGTATTTTTCGAGATATATCGAGATATTTAAAAGTTCCGAAGCTGCACCAACATAATAGGGATACAGAAACACCGTGGCCCCTTTCTTTGAGATAACTCTGCACTAGTGCGAGCCGCAAATGCCACTTTCAGCTTAGCTGTGCAGAGGAAGAACAACAAGAAGAAGAAATATCTCGAAATATGTCCGTCAGGCC
The DNA here is from genome assembly GCF_051020975.1 of Osmia lignaria lignaria. Taxonomy (NCBI): domain Eukaryota; kingdom Metazoa; phylum Arthropoda; class Insecta; order Hymenoptera; family Megachilidae; genus Osmia; species Osmia lignaria. The sequence continues at coordinate 10,805,090 of NW_027478166.1, forward strand.
AGTTCCTTTGAGCTGAATCTGCAAATATCTCGGAAACGAAGCGAGCTATGGCAAAATGTTAAGAGACGTTTTTTGTAGAGAATTATGTTTCCTACAATTTATGTTCTATGATATTTTTTGGTCAGAAGCGTAGTTTTCGAGATATATCGAGATATTTAAAAGTTCAGAAGCCGCACCAACATAATAGGGATACAGAAACACCGTGGCCCCTTTCTTTGAGATAACTCTGCACTATTGCGAGCTGCAAATGCCACTTCCAGCTTAGCTGTGCAGAGGAAGAACAACAAGAAGAAGAAATATCTCGAAATATGTCCGTCAGGCCAGTTCCTTTGAGCTGAATCGGCAAATATCTCGGAAACGAAGCGAGCTATGACAAAATGTTAAGAGACCTTTTTTGTAGAGAATTATGTTTCCTACAATTTATGTTCTATGATATTTTTTGATCAGAAGCGTAGTTTTCGAGATATATCGAGATATTTAAAAGTTCCGAAGCCGCACCAACATAATAGGGATACAGAAACACCGTGGCCCCTTTCTTTGAGATAACTCTGCACTAGTGCGAGCCGCAAATGCCACTTCCAGCTTAGCTGTGCAGAGGAAGAACAACAAGAAGAAGAAATATCTCGAAATATGTCCGTCAGGCCCCTTCCCTTGAGATAGATCTGCAAATATCTCGGAAACGAAGCGAGCTATGGCAAAATGTTAGGAGACCTTTTTTGTAGAGAATTAAGTTTCCTACTTTTTATCTTCTATGATATTTTTTGATCAGATGCGTAGTTCTCGAGATATATCAAGATATTTAAAAGTTCCGAAGCCGCACCAACATAATAGAGATACAGAAACACCGTGGCCCCTCTCTTTGAGATAACTCTGCACTATTGCGAGCTGGAAATGCCACTTCCAGTTTAGCTGTGCAGAAGAAGAACAACAAGAAGAAGAAATATCTCGAAATATGTCCGTCAGGCCCCTTCCCTTGAGATATATCTGCAAATATCTCGGAAACGAAGCGAGCTATGGCAAAATGTTAAGAGACCTTTTTTGTAGAGAATTATGTTTCCTACAATTTATGTTCTATGATATTTTTTGATCAGAAGCGTAGTTTTCGAGATATATCGAGATATTTAAAAGTTCCGAAGCCGCACCAACATAATAGGGATACAGAAATACCGTGGCCCCTTTCTTTGAGATAACTCTGCACTAGTGCGAGCCGCAAATGCCACTTCCAGCTTAGCTGTGCAGAAGAAGAACAACAAGAAGAAGAAATATCTCGAAATATGTCCGTCAGGCCCCTTCCCTTGAGATATATCTGCAAATATCTCGGAAACGAAGCGAGCTATGGCAAAATGTTAAGAGACCTTTTTTGTAGAGAATTATGTTTCCTACAATTTATGTTCTATGATATTCTTTGATCAGATGCGTAGTTCTCGAGATATATCAAGATATTTAAAAGTTCCGAAGCCGCACCAACATAATAGAGATACAGAAACACCGTGGCCCCTTTCTTTGAGATAACTCTGCACTATTGCGAGCTGCAAATGCCACTTCCAGCTTAGCTGTGCAGAAGAAGAACATCAAGAAGAAGAAATATCTCGATTAATGTCCGTCAGGCCCCTTCCCTTGAGATAAATCTGCAAATATCTCGGAAACGAAGAGGGCTATGGCAAAATGTTAAGAGACCTTTTTTGTAGAGAATTAAGTTTCCTACTTTTTATGTTCTATGATATTTTTTTATCTGATGCGTAGTTCTCGAGATATATCGAGATATTTAAAAGTTCAGAAGCCGCACCAACATAATAGGGATACAGAAACACCGTGGCCCCTTTCTTTGAAATAACTCTGCACTATTGCGAGCTGCAAATGCCACTTCCAGCTTAGCTGAGCAGAGGAAGAACAACAAGAAGAAGAAATATCTCGAAATATGTCCGTCAGGCCAGTTCCTTTGAGCTGAATCGGCAAATATCTCGGAAACGAAGCGAGCTATGACAAAATGTTAAGAGACCTTTTTTGTAGAGAATTATGTTTCCTACAATTTATGTTCTATGATATTTTTTGATCAGAAGCGTAGTTTTCGAGATATATCGAGATATTTAAAAGTTCCGAAGCCGCACCAACATAATAGGGATACAGAAACACCGTGGCCCCTTTCTTTGAGATAACTCTGCACTAGTGCGAGCCGCAAATGCCACTTCCAGCTTAGCTGTGCAGAGGAAGAACAACAAGAAGAAGAAATATCTCGAAATATGTCCGTCAGGCCCCTTCCCTTGAGATAGATCTGCAAATATCTCGGAAACGAAGCGAGCTATGGCAAAATGTTAGGAGACCTTTTTTGTAGAGAATTAAGTTTCCTACTTTTTATCTTCTATGATATTTTTTGATCAGATGCGTAGTTCTCGAGATATATCAAGATATTTAAAAGTTCCGAAGCCGCACCAACATAATAGAGATACAGAAACACCGTGGCCCCTCTCTTTGAGATAACTCTGCACTATTGCGAGCTGGAAATGCCACTTCCAGTTTAGCTGTGCAGAAGAAGAACAACAAGAAGAAGAAATATCTCGAAATATGTCCGTCAGGCCCCTTCCCTTGAGATATATCTGCAAATATCTCGGAAACGAAGCGAGCTATGGCAAAATGTTAAGAGACCTTTTTTGTAGAGAATTATGTTTCCTACAATTTATGTTCTATGATATTTTTTGATCAGAAGCGTAGTTTTCGAGATATATCGAGATATTTAAAAGTTCCGAAGCCGCACCAACATAATAGGGATACAGAAATACCGTGGCCCCTTTCTTTGAGATAACTCTGCACTAGTGCGAGCCGCAAATGCCACTTCCAGCTTAGCTGTGCAGAAGAAGAACAACAAGAAGAAGAAATATCTCGAAATATGTCCGTCAGGCCCCTTCCCTTGAGATATATCTGCAAATATCTCGGAAACGAAGCGAGCTATGGCAAAATGTTAAGAGACCTTTTTTGTAGAGAATTATGTTTCCTACAATTTATGTTCTATGATATTCTTTGATCAGATGCGTAGTTCTCGAGATATATCAAGATATTTAAAAGTTCCGAAGCCGCACCAACATAATAGAGATACAGAAACACCGTGGCCCCTTTCTTTGAGATAACTCTGCACTATTGCGAGCTGCAAATGCCACTTCCAGCTTAGCTGTGCAGAAGAAGAACATCAAGAAGAAGAAATATCTCGATTAATGTCCGTCAGGCCCCTTCCCTTGAGATAAATCTGCAAATATCTCGGAAACGAAGAGGGCTATGGCAAAATGTTAAGAGACCTTTTTTGTAGAGAATTAAGTTTCCTACTTTTTATGTTCTATGATATTTTTTTATCTGATGCGTAGTTCTCGAGATATATCGAGATATTTAAAAGTTCAGAAGCCGCACCAACATAATAGGGATACAGAAACACCGTGGCCCCTTTCTTTGAAATAACTCTGCACTATTGCGAGCTGCAAATGCCACTTCCAGCTTAGCTGAGCAGAGGAAGAACAACAAGAAGAAGAAATATCTCGAAATATGTCCGTCAGGCCAGTTCCTTTGAGCTGAATCGGCAAATATCTCGGAAACGAAGCGAGCTATGACAAAATGTTAAGAGACCTTTTTTGTAGAGAATTATGTTTCCTACAATTTATGTTCTATGATATTTTTTGATCAGAAGCGTAGTTTTCGAGATATATCGAGATATTTAAAAGTTCCGAAGCCGCACCAACATAATAGGGATACAGAAACACCGTGGCCCCTTTCTTTGAGATAACTCTGCACTAGTGCGAGCCGCAAATGCCACTTCCAGCTTAGCTGTGCAGAGGAAGAACAACAAGAAGAAGAAATATCTCGAAATATGTCCGTCAGGCCCCTTCCCTTGAGATAGATCTGCAAATATCTCGGAAACGAAGCGAGCTATGGCAAAATGTTAGGAGACCTTTTTTGTAGAGAATTAAGTTTCCTACTTTTTATCTTCTATGATATTTTTTGATCAGATGCGTAGTTCTCGAGATATATCAAGATATTTAAAAGTTCCGAAGCCGCACCAACATAATAGAGATACAGAAACACCGTGGCCCCTCTCTTTGAGATAACTCTGCACTATTGCGAGCTGGAAATGCCACTTCCAGTTTAGCTGTGCAGAAGAAGAACAACAAGAAGAAGAAATATCTCGAAATATGTCCGTCAGGCCCCTTCCCTTGAGATATATCTGCAAATATCTCGGAAACGAAGCGAGCTATGGCAAAATGTTAAGAGACCTTTTTTGTAGAGAATTATGTTTCCTACAATTTATGTTCTATGATATTTTTTGATCAGAAGCGTAGTTTTCGAGATATATCGAGATATTTAAAAGTTCCGAAGCCGCACCAACATAATAGGGATACAGAAATACCGTGGCCCCTTTCTTTGAGATAACTCTGCACTAGTGCGAGCCGCAAATGCCACTTCCAGCTTAGCTGTGCAGAAGAAGAACAACAAGAAGAAGAAATATCTCGAAATATGTCCGTCAGGCCCCTTCCCTTGAGATATATCTGCAAATATCTCGGAAACGAAGCGAGCTATGGCAAAATGTTAAGAGACCTTTTTTGTAGAGAATTATGTTTCCTACAATTTATGTTCTATGATATTCTTTGATCAGATGCGTAGTTCTCGAGATATATCAAGATATTTAAAAGTTCCGAAGCCGCACCAACATAATAGAGATACAGAAACACCGTGGCCCCTTTCTTTGAGATAACTCTGCACTATTGCGAGCTGCAAATGCCACTTCCAGCTTAGCTGTGCAGAAGAAGAACATCAAGAAGAAGAAATATCTCGATTAATGTCCGTCAGGCCCCTTCCCTTGAGATAAATCTGCAAATATCTCGGAAACGAAGAGGGCTATGGCAAAATGTTAAGAGACCTTTTTTGTAGAGAATTAAGTTTCCTACTTTTTATGTTCTATGATATTTTTTTATCTGATGCGTAGTTCTCGAGATATATCGAGATATTTAAAAGTTCAGAAGCCGCACCAACATAATAGGGATACAGAAACACCGTGGCCCCTTTCTTTGAAATAACTCTGCACTATTGCGAGCTGCAAATGCCACTTCCAGCTTAGCTGAGCAGAGGAAGAACAACAAGAAGAAGAAATATCTCGAAATATGTCCGTCAGGCCAGTTCCTTTGAGCTGAATCGGCAAATATCTCGGAAACGAAGCGAGCTATGGCAAAATGTTAAGAGACGTTTTTTGTAGAGAATTATGTTTCCTACAATTTATG